>NC_059357.1:38062829-38399782 GCF_019703515.2 Myxocyprinus asiaticus | reverse complement strand
AGTGAGGTAAAAGTTGATACATCGTGTCCTAACCAGACGCTACGTGATAAAGCGGCAAGCAATAAAATGTATCTCTATCATGTAAATCAATTTTTTTTTTGTCCTAACCAGCTGCATCAGGACATTTTGTTGAGCGTTTGTATTCCATGTTCCACCAGGTAGCCCCGCCCACTGCAAAATCTCATTGGTGTAAAATCTCATTCCTCATAATGTACATTAAAAATCAAGTCTGTTCTGATTGGTTGTGATTGTGTCGAATCGCACAGCATTATTGCATTCAATGTGGATGGACGAATTTCCTGCCACTGAAATCATATTTCATAATGTCTGGTTAGGAACTATGTTGAGTGTAATCTGATTACAAAGTAATTAGTTACAGTAATATTTTTTTTTTTTTTTTAGTACAGTGCATTACAGTAGTGCAATGAATTAAATTTTTAATATCTTGTAATCAGATTACAGTTACTGGCTTTCAAGAAAGTTAATGACTTAATACATGAATTGGGTTACATAATTCTAAAATAATATTATTTATCTAGAATACATTTGAAATATGAAATTTGTTCACATACATGCCTATTTGCATTTCTGTGACAGCTGAAGTGCATGCACCCTATATTAGGATTAAATATAGACATTATTTTGAATGGAAAAACAAACTTTCTCTAAAAAGTGAAAACCTTAAAAGTAATTAGTAGGGCTGTCAATTGATATATATATTTTATCTAATTAATTACATGGAGTGTAATCGAATTAATTGCAATTTATCACATATATAAATAATTGCTGAAAAAGCCCCTCAAATAACAATTATTCAATATATAATGATGAAATAATTATAACTAGTTATATTTAAAGGTGCTGTAAGCAATTTTTTAATGGAAAGGAATGCAAAAAATGTTCCTATACATATGTCCCTTAAAGATATTAATGAGTGTCCTGAGATATCTCACAATCTCTGTGACAGCTCTAGAGTTTGTAAACAGCAAACAAAAATGTGTCCATGGACCGCAGACATTGACAGTTTCCACCTGTCAATCATTTTGCGCATTCTCATAGCATTGTAGTTGCAGTGAATTATTGAGGCTTAATGCCATTTTTATCCCATGTTGTCCATAACAGTTGTCAGTTGAGGGTGCTATTTTGCTGCTGTTGTTTTTAACAATGGTTTCTGCACGATGTCGGTCTCAATAAAGCTCATTTGGTAACTTTGGAGTGTGGGGATTTGGAAAGAGGGGGTGTGGCTAATTCAACAGCTCAGTCTTGTGGAAGTAGAACGGCTGAAATTGCTAACAGCACCTTTAAATATTTAAAAATAATATATATATATATATATATATATATATTCAGATACTTAAAATGCATTACATTATTGTGGCAGATGAGTAAAGTATTGATAAGACAATACAAAAAGTGGCTTTAGAATCCAATGTATTGTTTATTTGTATATTGTTGAACACAGGCCAATCATTAGCCAACAGTTCACAGCAATCCATTTTGCAACTGAATTTGTCAATCAGTCTGAGATTTATTATAAGGGCTTGTCTAAGGACCCGTCAGTGTACACCTGCATCAGACGGATGCTTTTGGAGCATCTCACTTTGGTTGTGTCGCATCATAAACATACCGTTTTTAGGTCACTGTGTCAAGTTAAATGTAGTTAAATACTTAGAAAAACACATCTTGAGATCCCTAAGTTCAGATTTGTGCTCCATTAAGCTGTGTTTGAACACAGAACACGTCCTTGTGTTGTGCTGTCTGCTGAAGGTTTGGGTTGTTCTCTGTATAAGCTGCACATTGCCTATACAGCAAGTTTTGCTTACTATCCCCTAGAGAAAACAGGTGGTACATCAAGCTTGAATTGTTCAGGAATTTTCTTTATTACGGTCCGGGGACATGATTAGTTGCGTACATTTTTTTAACCCGTTATTTTTTATATAATTAATCAACTGAATTAACGCATTAAATCGAAAGCCCTATTAATTAGTAATGTTCAGTAATCTGATTACAATTTTAGGGAATTAATTAGTAATTTGTAATGGATTAATTTTTAGTAACGTACCCAACACTTGTTAATATATATTTAAGTCTCACAGATGTTATCTTTAGTAGACGATAGGTCCTGATTTACATCAATCATGTCGCTCACATCAGCGAGGCTCAGAATATCATTCTTACAGTTTGACTTAACTCATGTATTATGCTGCATTTCTTAATAAAGCTAACGGCCAACTGGCGAGTAACTCGCAAAATCCAATTTTACTCCCATTGGTGCTTGGCAAGTGCTATATTTTGGACACTGTCTGTGTATGTAAGTGTTTGTGTATGCAGAGCACTTCCCCAATGTGAAAATCTCCTTCAGCCTTCTGGAACGTTGCACTGTTGATGGAAAAAAATAAATCTTTTAAAGTGTGTGTGTGTGTATGTGTGAGTGTTAGAGAGAAAGAGAGAGTGGAGAGGATGTCTGTTAGAGTGTGTGTGCATGAATGGTAGATCGAACTCATGAATGTGTGTGTGTGTGTGTGTGTGTGTGTGTGTGCATGAGGGAGCATGAGTGTGTGTGTGTCCAGTAGCTGGTTGAGGGAGCAGGGTTAGGTGGGGAAGGGGCGGGGCTATGGGGGATGGTGAAGGGGGTCGGAGGAGGAGAGGTGAGGGGGTGGGATTGTTGGTATGGAGTGTTTGTGTCGTTACTCACTGTATGGCACACATTCATACTGGATCTCCAAGTACTTGTAGGTCCCTGGACAGGGGTCAGGAAAAACATCAGACCCAGCCACCACCACACACTGAGTCCGATTATTACACCTGAGAGAACAGAGAGAGAGAGAGAGAAAGAGAGAGAGAGAAAGAGAGAGAGAGAGAGAAAATTGAATTTTGAATTTTAAAGACCTTTTAATTCAAACAATTATTTTTTCAGACAGACAAAAAAAAAAAAAAAAAACAAAAAATGTAATTACATCAAGTACAAAAACACATAAAATTTTCAAAAATTGTTGAACACTAGAACATCATCAACAATTTTATACAACACTCCATTCTGACACCACATCATGTCAAAAGAAGTCTTTCATTTCTTTAAAATACAGAAAATCAACCATTATACTAGTCTTCACTAAGTTTATAAAAACACTTAAAACATTGCAATCATACAATTATACTATTTTGTTTTTTCTGCTTACATAAATACCCATCTTATCTTCTCCCAATAGAAAATTTTAAATCTGAGATATAAATTTCCATCATGTATATATAAACCCCAAAATAAAAACCTTTAAGGAGAATACCATTAAATAATATTTGTAGCATATCAAACAAGGTTTTTAACCTGTAACATTCCATAAAAGCATGAAAAACATTTTCGTACATAGAGCAGAAGGGACATTCTGAGCTCATATTTGGATTTAAAACAAATATAAAAAGCTTTTACTGCAATTGCGCCATGCAAAAGTCTCCACTGTAAATCCCCCACTTTTTTTGCTAAAGGTGATTTATATAGTGCTCTCCACTCAGGTCTTATAGCATCGTCCAGACCTAGCACTCCCCTCCATGGAGTCTCAACTTTTTTATCTAAAGCTTTTTTTATTCAAGGCTTTGACACAACTCTTATATATTTCTTTGCACTTTGTAGGGTTAGAACCCACAAACAATAGCTCTTTTGTTTGCAGAAAAATGCCTGAGCAATTTTCTAAATTTGCAGTCACAGTTAAACTTGGAAAAGAATCATGGCAGTTGGGTTTTAACACACCTGAACAGAAACCATTTAACAGTTCCATCTCTTCTCTCGAGATTAAAGCCTTCCATTTCTCAAGTAATTGGCCCCCCTGCTGGACCGATCTCATTCCTATGCTTTTTGCAACTACTTCCTCATTTGAGAAGGCTGGACCTGTTAATGCAGCCAAGTTTCCTAAAGTTATAACCTTAGCATCCTTAAGCTTTTCCATGAGAGCAAGAGAATGTCCATAACATGACACATCCAAATGAGAACCAAGAATTAGGGGTTCCTGTAAAAGCCAAAAAAGAGAATCAGTATAATTGTCCCTCCTCACAGCAAAAAGTGTCCATACTTTTAACAGGTTCCGAAAAAAGATTGGCAACATGGAGAGGTTCATTCTAGCTGTGTCCATCCAGAATAGGGCTTTATCCAAGCTTAGGCCTTCAAAGTTCCTTAGAATTATAGAAGTTGTCGCTCTGCAGTGAGAGTCCAATGGTCCACTCAGAAATCTCTGGACATATTGCATGCGAAAAGCTGCTGTTCTGCTCTGAATATGAATGATTCCATGTCCTCCTTCATCCTTGGGTAAATACAGAACAGTTTGAGGAACCCAGTGCATCTCATCCCAAAAAAATCATTCAGAATTGCCTGGATCTTTTGCAAAGTTTTAACAGGTGGATCTATACAAGCCAGGCGATGCCAAAGTGAGGATGCTACCAAATTATTTAAAACCAACACCCATCCTCTGTAAGACAGTTTTGGGTGTATGATTCTCCATTTAGCAATCCTGCTTTCAATTTTCTGAACACTTTCCTTAAAGTAATTTTTTTACAAACAGTTCATCTCCTAGAAAAACTCCAAGGTATTTAAGACCTCCTCTAGTCCAGCTTAAATTCTCTGGGAGACATGGCTCTCTGTTTGTCTACCTCCCTATTAACAGGGCTTCACTTTTTGACCAGTTTACTTTTGTGGACGAGAAGGTTCTAAACTCATTTATGATTTCTAAAAGTGTTTCGATATCACTTTGTCCATTTATTAAAACCACAATGTCATCAGCATAAACTGAAAGTTTAAAAGTAGTTTCACTATTTAGAATGCTTACCCCACTTCATTTTGATCTCAGTTTACTTAACAAGGGCTCTATTGCTAGTGTACAGCATTCTGGACAAGGTACAGCCTTGTCTAACTCCTCTTTTTACCATAAAAGGAGCACATAAGTCACCACTGACCTTAAGTAAACTCTCAACATCGCAGTACAAGACTTTGATCTTATTTATAAAACTGGAGTTAAAACCAAAAGCTTCCAAAACATTCCATAAAAAACAATGCTCAACTCGGTCAAAAGCTTTCTCTTGATCAAGTGATATCATGCCTATGTCCAAGTCGAGAAGCTTTCCAATATCTAGGATATTCCTGACAAAAGATATATTGTCAAAGATTAGTCTCCCTGGTACACAATACGTTTGGTCAGAATGTATTATCTGGCCTAACACTTTACTTAGTCTGTTAGCCAGAGCCTTTGAAAGGATCTTGTAATCAGTGCATAACAATGAGATTGGTCTCCAATTCTTTATATTGTTTAAGTCCCTTTTTTGGTAATAATGTTAGCACAGCCCTAGGACAACTCAAAGGCAACAGACCCTCCTTTGTACTTTCATTAAATACTTCCAGTAGATCTTTTAATTCTGACCAAAAAAGTTAAAAAAATTAAACCGAGAGACCATCTAGACTAGGTGCTTTTCCACACTCCATGCCCCATAGCGCTTTGTGTAACTAATCTAAGGTCAGATTTTTACTGAGTAAAACATTTGCTTCATCTGAAACTTTCAGTAAGTTCTCAAGGAAAGGGTTAACATCTGTTTTGTCATTCCTAAGTTCACATTTATACAGTTCTCATAAAAGTTAGTAGCTCTTGTTCTGATTTCAGAAGGGCTTACTAATAGATCCCCATTCTCTGCATATAAGGCATGCATGACTTTATTCTGACCATTCTTCTTCTCTAGATTTAAGAAAAATTTAGATGGTGCATCCATCAGTTCAATATCTTGAAAGCAGGATCTAACTAGAGCACCTTGAGCCTTTGACTCTAGGAAATCAGACAGAGTTTTTTCTTTACTCTGAAAGCCTCCAACACATGCGGGTTTTGATCTCCCCCAAACTGCTCCTGGAGACTAAGTATATATTTTTCTAGTGACTTCATTCTGTTCGTAATGTCCCTCGTGACATTACAGGAATATTGCTGGCAAAACTGCCTGTTTAAAATTTTTGCACAATCCCACTATTACCTTAAAGATTGGAAGCTTTTTTTTCCCCTCCCTTAGATTTTCCCAAACTAGCTTAAAAACCTCTCTAAAATTCTTATCACATAACAGGCCATTATTAAAATGCCAGTATGCACTTTTTGATTTTATAAAATTAAATGAAAGAACACATTGTACCATACTGTGATCTGAGAAAGTAACCAGAACTATGCAACATTTCCTAACCAGACTGCATTGTTGTCTAAAACAATCAAATCTAACCTTGCAAAGGAAAATATATAATCAAAAGCATGAGCCCAGGTATACTGCCTCTGATCTCCATGAAGATTTCTCCATACATCGACCAGTTCAAAAGAGTGTATCATTTGAATTAGCTTCCTACAAGAGGGCATATGAGGTTCTGAATTGTTCCTATCCAAGGCTTATGCAGTACATTTAAAATCACCCCCCAGCAATAAAAAATCTCCAGGATCACAATCTTTCAGTGCATTACATACTACATCTAAAAAAAGCATCCTGTCAACATTGTTAGTCGGGGCGTAAACACACAATAAAATGAAGTTCCGATTCTCATATCGTGCTCTAATTTTTAAAAATCTTCCCTTTACGATCTCTTCAACTTGTTAAGAAACGGGTAAAAACAACTTAGAAAATAAGATCGTGACCCCACCACTAGTTGAAGAGTTGTGACTTAACACAGGTAACCCATCAAACTCCCAGTTGGCTTCAACTACAGCATCACTACGTGTTTCTTGAGCAAACAGTACATCTAAATTCCTTTGTTTCATTAACTCAAATAATTGTGCTCTTTTCATACTTTTCCTAGCTTCATTTATGCTATACGCAATTCCCCCATACTGTTAACAGCAAAAAAGGAGGCAAAAAGGAAAGAGAGAAAAAAGAATGAGTATGTACTGGTTGCTCAATTCCATAAAATTCAGCGAGGAGCTTTTATCTTTGCAAAGATTTTCTTTAATCGATAACCTTCCTGATCAGTGAAGTGTACTTCAGCCTTAAAAAGCCTCGCTTTCTCTACAAACTGTTTCATGTCTGGAAAATATTCATCGATTTAAACTTTGCGCACATTCTTTGTTCTTTTCAAGAATAACTTAATGTCGTTGTGGCAGGGCAGAGGGCGGGGCCGGGTCGTGATTCCACAGGTGTCGGGCAGCTGCCCGTAACTCTCTCTGTCACACTGACGCCTCTGGTCGGCAGTGCGACTATTTGTACTCTATTTGTGCTTTCCATTGTGTCGGTAGTTTCAGCAGTGTGCTGCTCAATTTCACCAGTGACTACATTGGCATTTTCAACCATATCTACCTCAGTAGTGACTGTATCAAGGTTTTTCAACCCCAAGGTAGTATCAGTGTTTGTTTCCAAAGGCTGAGAGTCTGCAGACTGGGCAGACTCCCGTGAAACAGAGACTGAAACATTCTCCATTGATACCCCTGCACTTTCTGCCTCTCTTGCCGGGTTTCAGTGCTTGTTTCCTGCCTTTAGACAGGATTACTCTCTTGGATGGTGTCGACAAGGGCAGTACAGGTTTAAACGTTCCTTTGATTACCACGGCAATTTCCACCAACATTTTCGCGAGTTCCACCGTTTTCAGAAAGATAACGATTACGTTATTCATTCTTGAAACAGATACAATATTCGCGTAACTGATAGTTTCACCGATGGCCAAGTTGCACTCATCTACGCTGGCATTTGAGGCTATTTTAACAGCATGCCGTCGTTTGAGAGAGTTCAGGTACTCTCCACCTGTAGCAGCCATGCTACATGCACTTCACCTGAGGCAAATGCCTCAGTGTAACAGCGAAGAAAAAAAACGCTTTTACCTTAACTCAAAAAGACACTAAACTATCACAAAATAAAAAAGAAAACTGAACCAAAAACACAAAAGAATTAATTAGAAAAGAGCTCTTGCACTCACCACACTCCTCACCCACTCAGCACATGCGCACAAGAGAGAGAGAGAGGTGTTTAATAAAAAAGCACAACAAATGATAATTCCTTCAGGCAATAGATGGAACTAGATTTTGGAATTTGCCCCTGCAAAAAAATGGCGCCACAATTCTAGGGTGTTTTGAGTGGTTGCCAAGGCATTGCAATGCGGTTGCTAATGTGTTCTGAGGGGTTTTTAGCACATTTTTATGCAGTTTATTAGGGTGTTCTGGGAGGTTGCTAGGTATTCTATGTGGTTACCAGGGCATTGCTAAGTGTTTGCTAAGGTGTTCTGAGCAGTTTTTAGCATGTAGCTATGCATTTGCTATGTTGTTCAGGGTTGTTGCATGAGCATTACAATTCGATTGCCAAGGTGTTTTGAGTGTGAAGCTATGTGGTTTCTAGGGTGTTCTTCGAGGTTGTTGGGCATTGCTAGGCGGTAGGGATGTAACGGTATGAAATTTTCACGGTATGAAAACCATCACAAAAAATACCTCGGTATCACGGTATTATGGTATTATGGTGCTTATCTTATAAACTTTTAATTTTAGGTTATGTCTGATAAACACACAGAAACATTTTTTAGTTATAACAAGTTCTTTAATTTTATTTTTTATTTCTTTAGAACACTTTCTTAATCACATGACAAAATTAAACATAAGATAATCATAAAACAAGTTTTAAAAAGTTAAAAAAAATATTCTTTGCAATAAGTCAAATGGTTTTTAATATAATTGAAAAATGTAAAATACACTATATTGCCAAAAGTATTCACTCACCCATCCAAATAATTGAATTCAGGTGTTCCAATCACTTCCATGGCCACAGGTGTATAAAATGAAGCACCTAGGCATGCAGACTGCTTCTACAAACATTTGTGAAAGAATGGGCCGCTCTCAGGAGCTCAGTGAATTCCAGCGTGGTACTGTGATAGGATGCCACCTGTGCAACAAGTCCAGTCGTGAAATTTCCTCGCTACTAAATATTCCACAGTCAACTGTCAGTGGTATTATAACAAAGTGGAAGCGATTGGGAATGACAGCAACTCAGCCACGAAGTAAAATGACAGAGAGGGGTCAGCGGATGCTGTGGCGCATAGTGCGCAGAGGTCGCCAACTTTCTGCAGAGTCAATCGCTACAGACCTCCAAAGTTCATGTGGCCTTCAGATTAGCTCAAGAACAGTGCGTAGAGAGCTTCATGGAATGGGTTTCCATGGCCGAGCAGCTGCATCCAAGCCATACATCACCAAGTGCAATGCAAAGCGTCGGATGCAGTGGTGTAAAGCACGCCGCCACTGGACTCTAGAGCAGTGGAGACGCGTTCTCTGGAGTGACGAATCACGCCTCTCCATCTGGCAATCTGATGGACGAGTCTGGGTTTGGCGGTTGCCAGGAGAACGGTACTTGTCTGATTGTATTGTGCCAACTGTGAAGTTTGGTGGAGGGGGGATTATGGTGTGGGGTTGTTTTTCAGGAGCTGGGCTTGGCCCCTTAGTTCCAGTGAAAGGAACTCTGAATGCTTCAGCATACCAAGAGATTTTGGACAATTCCATGCTCCCAACTTTGTGGGAACAGTTTGGGGATGGCCCCTTCCTGTTCCAACATGACTGCGCACCAGTGCACAAAGCAAGGTCCATAAAGACGTGGATGAGCGAGTTTGGTGTGGAAGAACTTGACTGGCCTGCACAGAGTCCTGACCTCAACCCGATAGAGCACCTTTGGGATGAATTAGAGCAAAGACTGCGAGCCAGGCCTTCTCGTCCAACATCAGTGTCTGACCTCACAAATGCGCTTCTGGAAGAATGGTCAAAAATTCCCATAAACACACTCCTAAACCTTGTGGAAAGCCTTCCCAGAAGAGTTGAAGCTGTTATAGCTGCAAAGGGTGGGCCGACATCATATTAAACCCTATGGATTAAGAATGGGATGTCACTTAAGTTCATATGCGTCTAAAGGCAGATGAGCGAATACTTTTGGCAATATAGTATATATATAGTCTTTGCCATGACCAGCAATCACTGTTTTTGCCTCAAGTTCAAGCAGCGTCACTGAGCAACACTCGCAACTCGCGGGTCTATCATTGTATGTACATTATTACAAGTACCACAAAATGGAAAATATCAGAGATTTTAAAAGATACAGTATACATTACTAAAATGTTTAATCTGCATGCCAAATCTGTGTTTCAACCGCGGGGAGTTGGCTTGTCATCTAACGCGTGACATTTACCTCATCTAATGCCTTAGTTCATTATTTGACTAGAACAATAAATTCGAGATGAGTATATTGCTAAAATATTAAATATAATATTACATTTGTGCTTTAATTTGTATATGTGATTTATATATTTTTCTTAATCTGTTATTGATGGCTGAGTCTTTTCTCGTTCATTCAAAATGTGTTTTGGGGGCAAAATGACCCAAAATGATGGATCAGGTCACATTTGTAGGTAATATATTAACGTTTCACCACAGTAAATTTAACTTTCTGTGGGTTTTATTATTTTGCAAATACATCATTGCCTTAGTCTTTCAAAATGTTACAGATGCGCTTAGAAAGCAGAACCAATAACGCAACGTAAGCTTATAAACCAATTCCAAATAATGGGTAACTAGTCTTGTAAACGTGTATTGCATCTGCTTATGTATTCTATGAGAGGGGATCTATATTTTTTAATTGATTACCAGACAGTTCACAGAGTTTTTCGCTTACATTCATGTCCACAAATTCTGTAGGTTGGTGCTCTCGGAGATGGTGCTTCATGTTTGAAGTGTTTCCCGACTGAGCCGACACTTTTCTCCGACACATTTTGCAAATAGGGTGTCCGTCAACACTGATGTTGCCTCTTGTGTCTTTTAAATAACTGAAATACTCCCACACAGCGGACTTTAAACACTTAGGTGGGGAGATAAGAGGCTTCTCCATGTCCGACATTTCGTTCTACACAGCGCTCATGTGCTGCTGTCTGTTGGTCTGACAGAGTGACATGATGTGATGAATGCGACATTCTCATCTTTCATTTAAACATTTTTTTATTTATATTTATTATAATTTTTTTATTATTATTGAATGAACCATTACTAAATGGAAATATAATTTATTTATTTATATATATATATATATATATATAAATTTACACAATACCGTCATTAAGGAAAAGTCAACGGTATGGAAACCGTCTGTTTTTAATACCACGGTATACCATCATACCGTCATACGTTACATCCCTACTAGGCGGTTACTCGGGTGTTCTGGGTAGTTGCTAGGGTTGTTAAGGTGTTGTGGATGGTTGCCAGGCAGGGTTGGGATGGTTACTTTTAAAATGTATTCCACTACAGATTATAGAATACATGCTCTAAAATGTAATTTGTAACGTATTCCATTAGATTACTCAAGGTCAGTAACGTATTCTAAATACTTTGGATTACTTCTTCAGCACTGGCAATTTTATTTCACTTGTTTTGACTATAAAAAATCTGCTAGTACTGTAAGACAAAATACACATGTTAAAAATACATTCTCTGAAAAACTTGATAAAACAAATTTATCATTAAGGATGTTTAGATATTTTTTACAGAAAAACGATACAAAAATTATCATCAAGAATACGATTTTTGCCTTTAGTCTTACAAAAGAAAAAAAACATTATACGCTAATGTGGATTTTCTTGATTAAAAATATGATTGTGCCTGGTAACAGGTTTATGTAAAATAGCTTGAAATAGAATTTTAGCTTAGCATAAAGCTAAATGTTCATATGACAATTTGCACAAGGTTTATTTCTATTTCTGATGCTCCAAACTTACTTCTCTGTCTGCTCGTATGACTGTAGCACATCTTAAGAAAGTGTTTCACCACTGTTCAAACGCTTCTTGAACCACATCATTTATAAATGATTTCCAACTTAATAGACTAAACTTTAAATTAAACAAATGACAATAAATTCAAAGCAATCTCTTCAGTAATCAAAATACTTTTTAAATGTAAATGTATTCTGATTACCAGCAATTTAAACTGTAACTGTAGTGGAATACAGTTACTAATATTTTGTATTTTAAATACGTAATCCTGTTACATGTATTCCGTTACTCCCCAAACCTGTTGCCAGAGCGTTGCTATGCATTTACAAAGGTGTTCTGAGCAGTTTTTAGCACATTGCTATACGGTCATTAGTGTGTTCTGAGAGGTTGCTAAGGAATTGCTAGGTGGTTGCTAGGGTGTTCTAAGTGGTTTCCAGGGCATTGCTTTGAGGTTGCTAAAGTGTTGTGGGTGGCTGCCATTGCATTGCTTTGCAGTTGCAAGTGTGTCATGGATGGTAGCTTGGGAGATGCTAGCCCACCCAAAAGTCTCTATGTTGTTCTGGTCCCTAAATTTGGTACCTAAAATCTCTCTGGCTTGTGAGTCAATAAGATTTGCTTTCCTATGTCGGTCAGGTAAAAATCGTTAGAAAAGCAATAGCACACCTCTGCTCAATAATCTGCATGATTTGAGGTCTCTCTCATTTCAATAGCACAAACGGTGTGGCACGAGTTAAATGCCAAAGTTTAATACCTAAGGTTAGGGGTTTGTTGAAATTCAAGTATAAGCAATAGTGATGCTTGCCTTAGCAAACACCACAAATCATTTCACACTAGGCATGATCTTGTGTCAGTCGGAGAGGTGCGGAGACAGCAGACTAATCCTGTCTCACCTTCAGCTCAAACCCAGTTAGAGCTATTGCTTCTGACTAAAGCAGATAAATGTATGGATGCAGGGTTATTATCAGTATAAAATGCACATGTGGATCTAGCACGGTAAAGATTTATTATTCCTCAAACATATGCAGAAATGCTTCTCTTTTCAAATCCCTCTCACTCCCCTCATCATATCTAGACTAGTGCACTGTCATTCCCAGCCCAATCCCCTTTTCATCTACTCATCCCTCCCACATGCCCTCTCTCTTTCTCTCTCTCTCCATTACCAGGCTGATGGATAGCTATAAGAGGGATTCATTGATCTAGTCTCTGAGGAAGCAAATGCTGAGCACAGGCACCGACTGCAAGTGGAAGTGGGACACACACAAACACAAATACACACAACGGTTATGCACACACGCTAAACAGTCACTTATCCACTCAACCATATCAATACACTCTGGAATACACAGTCAGGGGGGCAACTTTACTAAACAGTTGCACCACATTTGACCGTGGTATTTCAGCACAAAAACCTGTGACTTATTCACTAACCACCCGAAATAGTTTAACCAGGCACTACATTTGCTATTAATAAAATAGCGCTGCACCATGAGTATTTGAAATAAGTCATTGTCATTCTGTTAAGAGCAAACACAGACCCTTTTAATGTAAATTAGGCTCATTATACATTGCACTTTATTCACAATAATATTTCTCTATCGTTTCCGACAGAAACCAAGAGGTAAACTGAATTTCATGAAAACGAGATGTTTGTCTATTTTGGCAGCAATAATTAATCGAATGATGGAAAAGAGCATTATAACTGGGCATATATTCAGATGAGCCATGTATTTAAGCACACTTCTGTATTTTAAAGATCAGATTCTGGTGCCTGGATTGCAGTGGCTGTGCTGGACAATCCCCCACTACTAAGAACCTGTAAGACTGGCCAATGCTTTAGTGAATCAGGTGCTAAAACAATGCAAATAGCATGTGTAAATAAATGACACAATTAGCGGGCACAATTCAGTAGTTAATTCCCCCCTCTGCATTATTTGTAACATTCAAATCACTCTCAGGTACCTCTGTGACATGATCTTGAAGGCATCTGGCAGGTAGCATTGTACATTCTCCATTTGAAAGGGATCGGCATCACAAATCTTGTCATCGGTTCGACCATAGTTGGCTGTCTCAATCATGATGACATCACTGCCGGGGCAACGGAGCTCTATGGGGTAACCCTCACATGCCAGCTCCCTCCTCATCAGACCAAACGGCATTGCGGAGCGACTTAATGCTACATGGAGAGAAAGAGAAACATTCATTCATTATTGTTTAAGTCAAAATGAAACAGCATTCACAACCCAATTACTTGCGTAATCTGACATACATAGCGGTGAAACAGTTTATTCAGAGAGAAAAAAAGTAGAGCGGTGCTTGATTTTATCAATCACAAATTGATTGGATCATGAAAAGTGGGTATTTACATACCAGAATGGGGCCAGGTGGTTGGAGGGGACAGGTTGAAAAGTAAGAGGGATTCGTGACATCAGCCAAAAAGGAATATTGTTTCAGACAGGGAGCAAGTTATTAAATTTACTAGGCAAACATTTTTTCTGTTGAGTTCTGCTAAACGTATGTAGAGCTTGTAAACCATGGCATTAGCAACACCAAAGCCATAGGTTTGATTTCCAGGGAATGTGCATACTGATAAATGAATGCAATGTAAGTTGCTGTAGATAAGTGTCTGCCAAAATGATTAAATGTACAATAAGATCTGGAACATGAATTAAGAAGGTAAACAGAATAAATTTGGATTTCAATTGAACTTGAAATTGTGCCAAACACTTAATGCGTAGATTATTGGTGTAATTAGCAGGTCATGAAGTAATCTGCTAATTAAGAATAACTAGGGAGCAGTTTATTACAGAAAACCTTTACGACCCACAAAAGCCCAAAGACACAAACAGAGAGGAAAAAGGGTTAGATTTCACCGCCAATGATTATATTTCCAGCCTTCCCAGAACTGAGGAGCAAACTATTTACCCTCTCACTCCAACAAACTGTGAGAGTTCCATACACACTGTGTTAATATCCACCCACTCTGTGCCGGGAACCATCCACCACCCTAATGCAAGGCTTGAGAATAGAAAAGCAGAAAACCATATTTCCTTATCTCTTCATGAGCCAATGACCAAACACTTGAGCGGAACCAGAACCAAGAGGCGAAACCCACCCCAGACCACCTCACCACTGGCCCTTTTTGCCCACACATGTGGTGTCTGCCATTTACACTCAATTTAAGAGAGGAAGAGATATAGAGCGAGGAAGAGATGCGTTAAGAGGGCTGTAGGTGCCATAGGGTTAATCATTGTGCCTAGCTGAGAGGGCCTGAGAGTGGCATAGAGTGGCATATTTTATCTGAACAAGAGCTTTCAAAGCGTTTGCAGATCCAGCCACGTAAAATGGCCGCCAGCTGCCTCCACTCACTGAAGGACAAAATCTAGGCAGCGGAGCTCTCCATGGTCCTGATAAATAGTGAGGGGAACCTGTGGAGCTGTCCATTGTGCTGAAAGATGAGAGGGTGGATCTGACTAACAGAGCTCTTTGCACAGAAAAAACTGATCAATGAAGCACTCCCTCAGCTCTTGCAGCTTCAAAGACTTTGCAATCAAATACAAGAAGGGAGGGAACTTTTTTCAAGGAAAAAGCAGACAACTCGAAAATCTGCTTACTCAATGCATGTTTGTGTAAGTAACAGAATGCAGCAAACTCTCTGTTGTACAAAAAAATGGAACAGGTACCCCTGCTGGGAAAAAAAACTAGCCTAAGATGGTTTGCTGGTTTTAATTGGTTTCTGAGCCTGGTCAGGCTAGTCTGTTGACTGGTTTTAAAGGGGTTTTAGGCACTTTTCATCAGGCCAGCTTGGCCAGGCCTGGAGAACAACTTAAACCGGCAAAGACCACCAAACCATCAAATGCTCGAAGTTGATTTTTTTATTTTTCAGCAGGGATCAGCAACCATTCAGCTTCTGGTGGACAGTGTACATGCTCTAAAATGTTGTGTGGCAGTGCTTATGTGTGGGGCGACCTGAGTTTGATTACCTTGGGTAATCCATTCTAACTGATCTTATTATGAATTCAGCAACAGTAGGTCAAAAGTTTTTCATCTAAACTCAGTCTGTGTTTAACAAAATGTGATGTATTGCCCCCACTGGCTGATGAGGGAGGTGTTTTTGAACATATGGGCAAGGGCAATCTCCAATTTCTGGGTGTAATTTTCACAGAGTGGGTGGAAAATTGAGCTGTTTTTAGTTGTAAATTAAGTACAGTGAAGAGGAATGTATATTTTATTAACTCTAGGGCTTTACCAAGGGCTTTACTAAAGTAATATGATGCAGATTTTTGAAGGTATGCAGCAGGTATGTTATTGAATCGATAGCACTGTAGTTTAGCTAGTGTGAGAGATGCACTAAAATACAAGAAATGAGGGAACCTTTTAACTAAAAAGCAGACAACTCAAAAACCTGTTTATAAAATGCATGCTTCCGAAAATACCAGCATGTCCCAGACTCTCCGTTGTACGAAACAGCGAAACAGGTACATCTATTCAACTTCAGACTAAAAAAAACACCTTTTCTCAGAGCAAAGTGTTGGAAGACCAAAACCTGAAGTTCCCTGGACTTGCCTCTTTTCACCCAGAGGCCAAAGTCAAAGTCAGCCACTACTCAGAGCTGTAAATGATCTAAAGCGACCTCGCTTTTTATCTACAAATGTCAACCATTCAGCCCAGCACACTTCTCTGAGCTGTTCTCCCTCTCAGCAGGACTGTAATCCTCTTTCTGTACTTTTATATAACCCTGGCACTTAATGGGTGCCATGGAACGCCAACATCACGTAGCCATGTAGCTTTCCCACACCCTAACCACAACAAGCAAGAACATCTGGGAATGATTGGTGTAAATGTATATTTTTGAAGGTGCAGTTGATTGCCATGGTTGAAAGATACATTGCATGGCAAAAAGTATGGGCCTTACACAAATCTTACAGGCAGCGATATGCATAAGGTCGATGGTTTCAGATGGCCTTCCAAGGGACCATAATGTCATGTCTCTTTAGAAATGAGTCATACATAGAATTATCTTTAGTCATATAATTAACATCTTAGTAGACAGGATATGGCACAAACTTCGAAAGTGCCTTGATGCCCTCCTATCGGATGCAGCCATAGTGTACTTGCTGTAGGTAAACATGCCAACATATCAGTTGTTATGGTGTACTGGTGTACATACAAACAGACACGCTCCTCGGGTCCACATGACATACACACACATACAAAGAAGCAAAGTGGGATTAGAGTGTGTCAGCAAGCAGCCATGTTTTCTGCAGTGTCCCCATGGACCAAACACATAGCTCCATACTGCTGGTCACTGATTAAACCATTACTCTGGGCTCGGCAGTGCCTCGCCACAGGAGGCCAATCACACAGCCAACCAATCACCCACCCACATGTTCATATAGTTTCAACATGCCAGTATGACACACACTGTACACCGCCGACTAAACCAGCCATGTCTGTCCACTAATCTCTGCCTTTCTCTCAGTCTTTTTTCTGTCCATATCTCCAACTGTAGTCCTAGCAACACCCAGTTATAGCTCAAACCACTCTACTGCCACTGGATTAATAGGTTCATTCTCTCATTTACTGTATAAGTGTGTTCTAATCCCAGAGACATTATCTCCAATCACAGGGGAAATTGGATTGAGGGGAATAATCTTTGTAATTCGAATTAAGATGGTGTGAAGTCTCTGCCTAAATAAAGAAACCACTTTAAAGGATAGGTTAGTCTTATTTTAATAAATATAAAGACTTATGAATTATCACATATTTTTTTGGTTGAGGACAGAGAAATATTCCTCCTGTGGTCACCAGCTGAACAAGCGCATGTGATCTGAGACTAGTTGACATGCCCAAATCATCGAATAGTTGTAGAACTAACCAACTAGTCAACTCCTATGATGTATATGTGTGTAGTTGTATGGAGAGAGCAGACAGTGATAGTCTGATATGTGATTTTATCAATGACTCTGTAGCTGTACATGTATCTGTAGAAATTGATGAATCACTGGCCCTCTAGCTCTAAAGCCCTTCGACTGTCTGCACAGACTGAGACTAATGTGTGTTCTTTTCTGTTCTCTATGCAATCTGGACTCTCTTTCTTTCACTCTTTTTGATGCAACCTATCATTTTCTAGCTGGGCACTATGGATTAACATGTTGGAGCATTCTACTCAAATGTAGTATAAAATGGCTTTGCATTCTCCACGATGATGAAAAAGTAATACATGAATAAGTAAAAAAAAAAATATTATTATATATATCTTTTTATAAAACGTGTTTATATTAATGCAATATAAGGGTATTTTAGGTGATTTATAGGTTGTTGCTAGGTGGTTGCTATGGCATTAGTAAATAGTTGCTTACTAGCCCAAGCCAAAAGAGACCATGTCCAAGTCTCTATGACATCCTGATCCCTAGATATCTGTGAAGACCTTATCAATGGAAGTCTATGGGATTCACTCATTTTTCGTCTGCCGGATATATTCTGAAATAAAAATATTTTAGAATATAAACCATGATTCTGTATTTGTTTCAAACATATAAAATACATAAGCATTCCAATTATTACTTTTCACTCAAAATGAAGGGTTTACTGTATCCAGTGTCTACTGTAAAAAAAAAAAAAAAAAAAATGGTACCACCACTGACACATAGGTGCCACTTTTTCTAATGAAATGCTACTATAAAAGCTTGTGTTCAGTCAAAAACAACCAAGACTAGAGTATGTGAATGTTTATTTTTGAATCAGAAAGGTGGTGAGCTGTATATCTACTGTACTCTACCGGGCCTTTTTTGACCCGAACAGAAAAGTTGTTAGGAATTGTCTCACAAAACATAAGGGTTAAGATGTGAAATTTAACATGCAACACAACAGATTTTGAAGTTTATCTGTCTTGCTGTTGCTAAAAAATAGGAATATTATGAATACATCATAACATATTTGGCCCACTGGTTGTGTTTGACATCACTGCTCTTGGCTACGGCTCTGACAAAACTCCTAAATGAAATACACTGTACAATATGTAAATATACAGACTGTGACATTTTTATTCTTTTTCAATGGAAAAGCATCTACAGTTGTGCTCAAAAGTTTGAATACCCTGGCAGAAATTGTGAAATTTTGGCATTGATTTTGAAAATATGACTGATCATGCAAAAAAAAATGTTTTATCTAAGGATAGTGATAATATGAAGCCATTTATTATCACATAGTTGTTTGGCTCCTTTTTAAATCATAATGATAACAGAAATCACCCAAATGGCCCTGATCAAAAGTTTACATACCCTTGAATGTTTGGCCTTGTTCAGAAACACAAGGTGACACACACAGGTTTAAATGTCAATTAAAGGTTAATTTCCCACACCTGTGGCTTTTTAAATTTCAATTAGTGTCTGTGTATAAATAGTCAATGAGTTTGTTAGCTCTCACGTGGATGCACCTGAGCAGGCTAGATACTGAGCCATGGAGAGCAGAAAAGAACTGTCAAAAGACCTGCGTAACAAGGTAATGGATCTTTATAAAGATGGAAAAGGATATAAAAAGATATCCAAAGCCTTGAAAATGCCAGTCTCTACTGTTCAATCACTTATTAAGAAGTGGAAAATTCGGGGATCTCTTGATACCAAGCCAAGGTCAGGTAGACCAAGAAAGATTTCAGCCACAACTGCCAGAAGAATTGTTCGGGATACAAATAAAAACCCACAGGTAACCTCAGGAGAAATACAGGCTGCTCTGGAAAAAGATGGTGTGGTTGTTTTTTGCATGATCAGTCATATTTTCAAAATCAATGCCAAAATTTCACAATTTCTGCCAGGGTATGCAAACTTTTGAGCATAACTGTATGCATAGTGGTTGCGTGTAATCTCATCTTCCACCCCATCAACAGGCCTTTCCGCTCCATATTTCTTATTTTTCACTCTTGAACGATTTTCTCATTGCATCCCTTTCCCTCTTTTGCCCTCCCCCATGTTCTGTCTGTCTTTCTCAAGTTGAAGTGACAGAACGAGGGATGGGGCGAGAAGACGTGTCACTGCAGGGTGGCTGGTGGGCAGAAACTAGGTCTGGTGCTGTCATAATAGAATCTCTGTACTAATTCACAACAGTGGAGAAGAGATTGGATTTGACTCATTATCCAAATGCAGTAATTAAAGCCTGGGGGGAGGAAGGAGGGGCAATGCCCTCAGCCTTGGACACAGACAATCTCACACACACACACACAGTGACCAACATGGACAGACAGAGACACAGGGGTAGACAGGGCAGCCAAGACACAAATGGAGTGAGACAGTTGAAAAGAGGTTTGCAATAAACTCAATGGGGGAAAAGAAATGGAGAAACCCGTATCTAATGTTGTAAACGCTAAAATATGGCAATGATTGGCTCATTAAAGGCCCGCAGGGTTCCAACACTGTTCCAAGAGCTTCATAATTACTCAAGAGTCAAAAGAAAATGAGGAGAAATAGAGAACTGCTTTTGTGCAGCATCTGTATCCTTTACCACACTACACAGAGGCAAAGTGGCATTTCTGGATGATCATGTAACGATGCAACCAGTGATGAATAGTTGGTATTATGTATTTCAATAAGTGCGAAGAATGTCATTTCCACTAGTGGCACTAAACACAATTACAAAAAACTAATTTCTACGTTTTATGTAGAAAATATCAGTGCTTGTCTTAGCAAAACTCAGCACCACAATGCTCGGGAATTACGATCGGTACAGGCATTGATATGACTGAAGTTCAGCCATGTAACTGTATGTGGCACAAGCTGATAGGTTCTTTGAACATGTTATCTGTTAGCCAATCGGCTTGCTCATTTGTGACATGTAAAGCCAATCAGCTCACATGGTGTAAGCTGATTGGTCCTTTGACATGTAATCGGGTAGCCAATCAACTCGTCTCTCTCTTTGTCTAACATTTAAATAGCTCAGTTTTGCAGATCAGCCTGTTTTACTGCAGCGCTCTGCAAATGTTTTTTCACAGAAAATGCTCAGGCTGTTGTTGGGGAACTTTCTTCTAGCAGCTTGCACGGTAAGGTATGCTTTTGACCATGACACATAATCACATCATTTAACAAACTAAACCTTAGCCAGATCAGGCCATGTACACATTGCTATCTTAGGTAATTAACCTAAATAAATCCACACATAGCTAGGTTAAGTCACTAGTATCACAACAACTAGCTCTGGGCTTTCCGGATCCAGGCACACATTATGAAACAGGTCACTAGCCATTTGAGCCTTTCGGCCAAGCAGGCCAAGGCACACATAGAAATTTAGTTTATTAGCGTTACGCCTTCGGCCAGTGGCCAATGCATGCCTAGCTAGCATACACTCGGTGTACATGGCTCCTCAGAGCAGCAGCAGTACACAAATCTTGCCGATAGATCTGCTTGGTTGGGGGTTGTGTTTTGTGTTTAGGTGTTATTGGTTGTGCAGCTTCCCTGCTTTGTTGGGGGATTGTATTTATGTCTATTTGTGCAGAGTTGATATGACTAAAATATGGTTGTTAGGGTGTTCTGAGTGGATGCTAGGGCATTGGTAGGTGATTACTAGGATGTTATTGGTGGTTGTTTACTGGCCCAAGTCAAAACTGTCTATTTTATGAGATTTTTTTTCACTCTAAACGTACAAATTATAAAATAATAATCATCCGCCAGATAAAAATTGTACGTTTGATTGCTTAGGATTGTAACAAAACACCTCTTCTCAACAAGCCACATAAGGAATAATAACAATAATAATAATAGTAATAATAATTCCTGTATTATTATTATTAGCACAAATGGTATACGGATTAAAACCCGAAGTTTAACCCTTTCACACGTACGATCAAACCAATGTGATTACACAAGGCTGGGCTAAGAGGCGTAAGATCAAACGTAGGTGTACGACAAAGTGTTTACTTAGCTTGCTTAAAGTGATTAAATGGCTTGCTTATGGCTGTCTCTGCACATTAAACTAGAATGGAAAAAAGTACTTTAACATCGAAAAAAATTACACGTCACCTTTAAATAATAATAAAAAATTAAAAAAAAGAGAAGAATATACAGTGAAATTGTCTTGAGCCTAATATGTGATGCATTAGTGTTCACCTACACAGATATCAATCATTTGTCACATGTCACAAGGGTGCTCTCTGTAGTGCTGCTCTATGACGAAGAACTATTGTCACTTAAATATTCATTAGGCAGTGAACTCCTAAAGCTGAAAAAATAGAAAAATCAATCAATGGAATTGAGTTTAAAATACCTGATTAGCAGAGTTGCCTATCAATTAGAAAAGAAATGATTGATTAAACAATTAAGGGCTTTTATAGGCAGAGGCATGGTTGCAAGGCAGGTTTGTGATTGAGGAAGATGCTGTGTTGCTGACTAGTAGAGTGTGGATGCGATCAGTTTTCTCTTCCTCTTTCAGTGCATCTCCAGGCACCACTTAATCGCTCAGTTACTAATAAGCACACAGGTATAGTCTTGGAAACCAGCAGCATTAGAGCCGGCATTGCTTGCTCATTCAGCCAGATCTGCAGTGATGTGCTTCAGAATGCAGAGATACAGTACCTTTATGTACATGTGCAAGGAAACAGGTTAGGCCCCTAGGATATTTTAGGTTTAGGGAGGAATTGGATAATAGGCAGTCTTAAATAGCCAAAATTTTTACATTCAACATAGAGTCTGGTCCACACTGCACTTTATTCTGGCCACAAATCGCCCGCTTAGACAGGAAGAGATGGTCTGATCAACATGTAAATATTAGTGCCCGACAGATATATCGGTCGGCCGATATTATCAGCAGATATTAGCCGTTCACCGATATATTGGTATCGGCATATACTTTACCGATATGTGCCGATACGAAAACTTTTTTTCAGAACATATAATGCAGAGAACAATGCTTTAGAATTGGTGTCATAGCGTAGTTTGTCCAGCAGAGCGCGCTCCGTCTCCATTGTTTACAGAGCTGAACTGACGGTAGCTCTGCAGACAGGGCGGAGTTCAGCGGTGTCATCATGGTAAGTTGTTAACTAGTCTGTTAAATACATACTGGAAACTTAAAACAATGACCCCATAATTTTCCCTTTTCAATATAACTAATATAATGTTAACCTTGTCCCTGACAACCATGTCACTCATGTCTGTTTGCTGTTAGCCAGCTATAGTTTGTCAATGCAGTCAGTAATGTAGCAGATTGAAAGGTAAACATCAGAACATCTTTTTGCAGCTCAGCAGACAATGGTGTGGTGGTGGATTTTGTCTGTTGAGTGTTGATTTCACGCTATGTTATTACCTAGTTGGTGAGACACAGTGCTGGAAAGTAAAATAAACGACGTCTGTCTTTTACTCTCCGTGACAATGAGCTTATAGCTAACTAGCTAATCACGTAGCTACTTTCATTGTTGTCAGCTGAGTGGAAGCTAATGAGTAAACATGTGTTCACCAAACTGTTTTGTTCAGGATTTACAGTTTGGTAACCCCTTCAACCGAACAATTCCAGTCGCTGCATTTATAAAATGTAATATTTAAAAGTCCGATTTTCCACCGTTGAAAGTTCCCCTGAACTTGTATAGCAGAATACGGTGTAACACGGCTGCCGCTGTTTATCTTGACTTGGCAGTATTAATAAACAGTAAACAGTACTGATGTTTATTAAGCTATTTATTGTATTTTTATTTATTCTTTATTTTAATGGTCAGCATTTGACTGATATTAAACAGTACTGATGTTTATTTAGCTATTTTATTTTTATTTATTCTTTATTTTCTCAGTGTTCATTTCTAGAATTTGTTGACAATGTATAATAATGTCAAATATTCTTTGATAAAAATATTTGTTAAAGAAAGCAGCCTTCTGAGTACCTTTGCACAGTCATATCGGTGCAAAATCGGTGAAAAATCCACATAGAAATGGTCCGTTTTCATTCCAGCTCAAAAATTTAATATATCGGCCACCAAATCGGTATAAGTTTCAAAAGTCCCATATCGGTTGGGCTCAAGTAAATATTTTAACCAGTTTGTTTTGTTTAAGTGTGTTTTAAGGGTAGGTTAATCTGAAATAAATTAAATCACAATAATAGATCAGTGTGGAAAAATGAATTCAAGTACTGATGCTGCAGTCCTCACAAATGGCTGAACAGAAGACATAGAAAAAAATACTATAAAATGTGTACAGACTTTGTGATCAAAATTTATATCCTGCAAAAAATTGCTTTTAAGTACTAAGACATACTGTAACTCTGATGTGCTTGTGGTAGATATCTAGTTGTCTTACTGTTAAGTTCCTAAAACAAAGCTCTCAGTATCTTCCAAAGATTTGATGCCACTCATTTGGGAAACTTTGGCAAATATAGTGGTTAGTTTTTTTTCCTCAAAAGCACCCATTGTATCAACCTAGCACCTTGTAAACAACATTTTTTTGCTTGAGAACTGGTAAATACCTGTGCACTATGACTCAGCTGCATAAAACCAGCCAATCAGATTGGAAACTGGGGAAATCAGCCAAAGCTCACTATTCTTGTGAGCACTATGCATTCGACCAGTGGTTTCCAACCTGATGTACGCACGGAACCTCATATGCTTTGAGGCAGTCAAAGAAAAATAAAATAAACTACACTAGTAAGACAGCATGTCAGCGTCCTCATCTAACTCAAAGATAGAATCTCAACATAAACATTAAAAAACTGTCCAAAAACCTTGACACATGGCAACTGTAGCAAAACCTCATTTAATGTCGCTCCACCAACCAGAGCATCTTTGCACAACTGCATGAGGATGAAGCGCACCAAGTGCTTCTAAGTTTCTTTTTCTTGGATCTTAAAAATGCATTGAATTTCTGTAACTTCATAAACACGCACTGCAAAACTGCAAAACCTTGATAACCGCCAAAATGATATACCAGTACATATGTGTCTGCGGTCAGTGAATGGCTTGTTACTGCACCCCTTACAGACCACCTTAGCAGGAACAAAGAAGACAGGAAATAGACAAGTAAAATAAGACTAATTGAGGAGTCAATGGCCAAGACAAAATGGCAAAACTCTGAGCCAAAAGAGAACTTATCCACAGCTTCTTAAGCAAAACCAAGAGAAAGTGGGAGAGAGTGTTGAGCCATGGAGGTTAGAATCCATTATGCATTGTGTACCCACTCAGATACGCCCCCTAACACATACTTGGGGTTAAGAGCTTAATAGCATAATACTTTTAAAAAAGTGACTTGCTAAGGATAGGTGTGCTATTACTTTCGAAGCAGGTAGACTTGCAATTTAAAAGAAATCCCATTAGATTTATTTGAAGGAGGGACCTGAGCAATTTCTAGGGGCCAGAACATCACTTGGGAGTGCACCCTTTAGATGACGGCCACCTAGAAAACTCTAGCAACTGCATCGTCATTGTATCCACACACAACATCGTAGAAGCAAGTTTTACACAGGCAGACACCACTCACGTTTTCTTAAGAAAATGTAGAAATCTAGTTTCCAATCTGTTCTCTTCTGTTTTATCAATAAAAAGAATCAAAAAGCCCCAAGGATATAAAAAGACAGCCACTGACAAATAGAGGTCCACACATACACATTAAGCTTGCTCAAGTGCTGCCAGAGTAAAATTGAGGGAGGGAGATGGAGAAGACAGATTCCAAAACAAAGACACTTTTTACCACCAGCAGAACAGGCTGTAGGTCACTGAGTGTCTGTTCTCCCCAAGTGAAGCCTCTTTCTCTCTCTCTCTCTCTCTCTCTCTCTCTCTCTATAGCTTGTCCCTGGCTCTCCACTATCACAACCACCCACACCAAACCCAATTACAGCCCAGCACTGCATCCCATGATTCACACACACACACAAACACCCCCGTGTCCACATCACACCACATGCCTCTCCCACCACGACATCGCTGTGTTTGGTAACATTACTTTTAAAAGTAACTCGTTAGAATATTGCATTACTCCTTAAAGTAACTAAATTAATAAAAAGTTATTTTTTATGAAAAGTAAAGCATTAGGTTACTTTTGCATACTTTTTTCTCATCGCCACTCTTTCTTCTGCTGTGCATTCAATACAAATACAAGAGATATGTAGAGACATTACAGGTCATGCTATCTACTGTACAATACTCATTTCAAAACAACATAATAAACAAACAGATATTTAGAAAGTCTACAATCAGTAGATCTTCATGTCATATTTATAATAAAGACTCAGTAACTGCAATATGCATGATTTGTTTTTCTATCGACATGGCAGCCAGCATGAATAATGAAGAATAACCTAAAGCAGCAAAGTTCAACATCTGAACCTGCATCATATACAGGTGCATCTCAATAAATTAGAATGTCGTGGAAAAGTTCATTTATTTCAGTAATTCAACTCAGATTGTGAAACTCGTGTATTAAATAAATTCAGTGCACACAGACTGAAGTAGTTTAAGTCTTTGGTTCTTTTAATTGTGATGATTTTGGCTCACATTTAACAAAAACCCACCAATTCACTATCTCAAAAAATTAGAATACATCAAAAGACCAATAAAAAAAACATTTTTAGTGAATAGTTGGCCTTCTGGAAAGTATGTTCATTTACTGTATATGTACTCAATACTTAGTAGGGGCTCCTTTTGCTTTAATTACTGCCTCAATTCGGCGTGGCATGGAGGTGATCAGTTTGTGGCACTGCTGAGGTGGTATGGAAGCCCAGGTTTCTTTGACAGTGGCCTTCAGCTCATCTGCATTTTTTGGTCTCTTGTTTCTCATTTTCCTCTTGACAATACCCCATAGATTCTCTATGGGGTTCAGGTCTGGTGAGTTTGCTGGCCAGTCAAGCACACCAACACCATGGTCATTTAACCAACTTTTGGTGCTTTTGGCAGTGTGGGCAGGTGCCAAATCCTGCTGGAAAATGAAATCAGCATCTTTAAAAAGCTGGTCAGCAGAAGGAAGCATGAAGTGCTCCAAAATTTCTTGGTAAACGGGTGCAGTGACTTTGGTTTTCAAAAAACACAATGGACCAACACCAGCAGATGACATTGCACCCCAAATCATCACAGACTGTGGAAACTTAACACTGGACTTCAAGCAACTTGGGCTATGAGCTTCTCCACCCTTCCTCCAGACTCTAGGACCTTGGTTTCCAAATGAAATACAAAACTTGCTCTCATCTGAAAAGAGGACTTTGGACCACTGGGCAACAGTCCAGATTTTCTCCTTAGCCCAGGTAAGATGCCTCTGATGTTGTCTGTGGTTCAGGAGTGGCTTAACAAGAGGAACACGACAACTGTAGCCAAATTCCTTGACACGTCTGTGTGTGGTGGCTCTTGATGCCTTGACCCCAGCCTCAGTCCATTCCTTGTGAAGTTCACCCAAATTCTTGAATCGATTTTGCTTGACAGGCTGCGGTTCTCTCGGTTGGTTGTGCATCTTTTTCTTCCACACTTTTTCCTTCCACTCAACTTTCTGTTAACATGCTTGGATACAGCACTCTGTGAACAGCCAGCTTCTTTGGCAATGAATGTTTGTGGCTTACCCTCCTTGTGAAGGGTGTCAATGATTGTCTTCTGGACAACTGTCAGATCAGCAGTCTTCCCCATGATTGTGTAGCCTAGTGAACCAAACTGAGAGACCATTTTGAAGGCTCAGGAAACCATTGCAGGTGTTTTGATTTGATTAGCTGATTGGCATGTCACCATATTCTAATTTTTTGAGATAGTGAATTGGTGGGTTTTTGTTAAATGTGAGCCAAAATCATCACAATTAAAAGAACCAAAGACTTAAACTACTTCAGTCTGTGTGCATTGAATTTATTTAGTACACGAGTTTCACAATTTGAGTTGAATTACTGAAATAAATGAACTTTTCCACGACATTCTAATTTATTGAGATGCACCTGTATATCATCATGTGCTGTGCCCATTGACAATGCCAGAGTAAACTTGAGATGTTTATCAGAAGTCAGGATAAAATTCAGTATGGAATTTCAACCTACCATGTTCAAGGAATAAGATGAATAAATGAATATTTTTCACTTAAGTCATCTCAGTGCATACTTGTTTTGAGCTGATCCACGGTGCGTTCAGATGCCACTGGTTGATCGCATACAACTGCAAACACACATGTCGTTTTTAATGCTACCAGGATGTCTTCAAAAATGTATGTTTCACAAATCAAATTACTTATTTATTATAGAACAAAAATGTAGAATATTTTAAGAAATTAAGACATTTTGTCTGCGTACACAAACCATGTAGTACATTGCTCGCAGCTGCTGATCCAGAGTCAGCTTTTCTCATCCCATTCTCCCAGTTACAGGGGAGCTATATCATGGAGCAGTTCGGCTGCATAAGTTAGTGAATTGAGCGAGTATTTCACCCTGTATATCATGCTGTGGCCAGTGGAAGACTAGTCTTATAATCCCTCTGCCTAAACACGTTTACTGATTTTTTTTAATTCAGTGTGTTTTTACACATGAATCAATCGCGTTTCACTCAACTGAATGTTGAATGTTAAATGCTTTAACACAGAGCAGTTCAGATGCAAACTGATCCTAGAGCAGTGGTTACAGGCAGCTTTAAAACAAAGAAATTCGGATGTACAAACAGTCAGCGATCATTCCACGTTGTATGTATCTGTATAATCATGCCATGGCCACAGGAAGACTTCTCCTGCTTATGCCTGTGCTATATTATACCACGAAAGTATGTGTTTACACACTTTTAAATGCAGCCTACATGAATCAATCGCGAGAATCAAAGTATCACTTACCCGAATGTTACATTTTTGACAAAACATTGCCTTATGAGAACACATTTCTTAAATATTGCTGTGATTGTCATGACAATGGCAAAGGTTATGACAGCTGCTCATTTAAGCTCCAGTGCACAAAAAAATCCACCGCTGCAAATGATGAGTACAACTGGATTCCACTGAAGCATTCAGATTTACATTCTTTTACCAGCAATATTTTACCATTTTTAAAACATAAATCTCAGGGTGGTCTAAAATAAGTCTTGTTGTGCTCTGCCAATTGCTGATAAGCATGGCTCAAACTCTCTAGAACTACAATACCCATCAGGCACACACATACTACAACTTCATTGGACATCTCTAGTAATCCTCCCACTCTCTAGAACTACAATGCCCATCATGCCTCTTCTCGAAGTTTGCAAATTTTACTCCTGATTTATCACAATACGGGGAAAGGAGAAGTGTACAAAAGCAACGTGTTACTTATTAAAAAAAGTAACTCTGATATTATGGTCCAAAAAAAAGAAAAAACATTGCATAACTTTACTTGTTACTCTAAAAAAGTAATCTGATTACATAACATGTTACTTTTATCACATTACCCCCAACACTGCACATCACACCACACACTTGAGTGTCTGTGCACCCTCCATCAGTCTCACACTACGCCAGCACCAGGCACGGCCAGGCCAAAAGGGAATGCAGATGACTGTCCCAGTTGTAATCTTGATCCTAGTGGTTTCAGAGCAAGAGACTAATGAGTACAGGCCAGCCATACAGAGCGGAGCACACTTCCTCAACCACTTCTTGTTGAGGACAGGATGTGACATGCACAATGTGAATTTACACTAAACTAACCTTGGGACTGCCGCGTGTTAAAACATTTAGCCTAGAAGGAAGGAAGGAACGAAGGAAGGAAGGAAGAACGGAACGGCTAGGATTAAGATCCTTGTGACTGCAGGAAGTTAAAACTAATTTACACCGCATGGAAGGGAGGGAGGAAGAAATAGGATTAAGATCAGGGCTCAGACAGCATAAAAGACTAATGAGTATGAGCCGGCCACACACAGCAACACACACTTCCTGAACAACTTCCTGTTGAGGACAGAATACGACACATACAACACACAACCCATCACACTTTGTCAAACTACACTTGCAACTGCTAGAGGTTAAAAAACATTTAACCCATATGCTGTCTCTCCTCAGTCTAATGCCTCTAGCTTGACTTCCTGAATCTAGCACCTCAACGTTTATTCAGCCCTT
This sequence comes from Myxocyprinus asiaticus, assembly GCF_019703515.2. Classification (NCBI taxonomy): domain Eukaryota; kingdom Metazoa; phylum Chordata; class Actinopteri; order Cypriniformes; family Catostomidae; genus Myxocyprinus; species Myxocyprinus asiaticus. Next base: position 38,370,082 of record NC_059357.1, on the reverse strand, counting down.
CGTTTGATCCGTCAAATCGTGAAATATAGCCAGTGTGAGAGGACGTAATTCAGGGCACACAACAGTCCTGAGTCCTGTGATTTCATTTTCGTAGAGGTAATAAAACTACTTGATAGGGCAGAGGATAAAACAAGCAGGATAATGCCACTAGAGACTTCGGTTAGTCCGGCCTGTCATAAGCTAATGGCAGCCGTATTATAAACGGATATAAATGGAAACTCAATACTGCCTTCCCTAATCAAAAAGATGAGAGGGAGGGAGCAAGTAGGCCAAGAGGAGAGAGTGGAGTGCGTAACTCAAGGAGAAATAAAGTTAAGTAAGACAGTTTCAGTGGAAGACAACAGTCAGTAAGATCAGGATGCGTCTAGAGGAATACACCATGTCCTTAAACCTGTTATAAGTGTCGCAATGCATCTATATAATGTAATTAACCTCTATGAGTGCTGATCCCTGTCTTTAACTCTCTTAATACACTATCTAACCCTGATAGCACACGTACCTCACCAAAATGGAGTTGTAAACAAAGGTTTGGGAGGAGCTTGTCAAGCTAGTCCTGTCAATCAATGTGCAAGCACATATAAGCAGCTGCTTATATGGGGGACTTGGAGCTCGAGCCGAGCTGAGCCGCATGCTCAGGCCCCTCATGCTTGAGGCCCTCCTTTACACACAGCGAGCCAAATTTGTTTACCCTTAACAATCGGTTACTATTTCCACATCAGGGGCTAGGTGGACATGCCAACTCATGAAACATCTATGTGGAAGATATCATTTCTGATGCAGCATCAACTCTACACTGTAAAAATGTCCGTAATTTGAACGTTAAAATACTGTAAAAATGCTACAGTAAAAAAAGTACATTGGTTAACGAGTAGAATCTCAAATAACGAGTAAAATATACGTACATTTTTTTTTAAATATATTTAAAAAGACAATACATGTAGTTTTATGGTAAAATGTAATTTGGGGTGTTCTGTGTTATATTAGATGTAGTTTAGTTAATGTTTATTGCATAATTTTAATTTCACGTGTTACCCTGATGGTGTTAAAGATGGAGTGTGTAATTTTAATCCAATATATTTTTTGTCAAATTCCGTGAATATCTCTTCACGGTCCGCTAGCTGTCCGTTCTGTGTGTGCGCTGAAAAAAAAAAATCAGGTGTTTGTACACAGCCCTGGCTCTGTAAATGGGAAAATAAACAAAGTGGATCAGACCGATATCACTGTTGCGATCACACAGCATTGGCAATGGACGAGCATTAATTTGGGGGATGGAGCAACGGAAGGAGCACTGAAGGGAGTGGTGTGTTTGTTTGACTGTTGAGTTCAAATATCAACAGTCTTTCTCAGGAATTGCTTACTCCACCTTTAACATAAAAACCAGTTGAACTGAAACACCGGCAATGTTATCGGACAAGCCGATTCCTCTGCAGCGCTTTCTGTCCGGTGTGTTTGTTATAGTGGTCTTGTTTATTACGATATTAAACGTTAAAAATCATCTTTTATTTAGAATGGCCTGTTTGTTCATAGAGAATCAGAGAGTGCGAAAGGGCATGATGAGCAAGGTTGGGAAGGTTACTTTTGAAATGTATTCCACTACAGATTACAGAATACATGCTGTAAATGTAATTTGTAACGTATTCCGTTAGATTACTCAAAGTCAGTAACGTATTCTAAATACTTTGGATTACTTCTTCAGCACTGGTATATTTCACTTGTTTTGACTATAAAAACTCTGTCAGCACAGTAAGACAAACTAGATAGTAAAGTTTGAAGACAAAATTTATGTTGGCTTGACAAAGCCTTGTCTGAAAGTTTAAAATAGTTTGAAGAGTTGGAAGTTTGAAGGTCTTACAGTCAGACAAAAAGAAGGAACATCATACAGATAGACAGCCAGCTGCAAGAAGTCCTATGCAACCCTACACCTTGCTTGTTTTTCTGAATGGCAAATTGGTTGCTAGGGTAACCCCATTTGGTTGCTAGGCAGTTACCAATGTGATACTGAAAAGGCTCCTTGCTACCCTGAGTCAAATGAATGAAACCAGAAGTCTCTATGATGTTCTGGTGCAGAGATATGTGATTTGTTACATGGTTGCTAGGCAGTTACCAAGGTGATACTCAAAAGGCTCCTTGCTACCCTAAGTCAAATGTATGAAACCAGAAGTCTCTACAGTGTTCTGGTGCAGAGATATGTGATTTGTTACTTGGTTGCTAGGGTAACCCCATCTGGATGCTAAGCAGTTACCAGGGTGATACTTATCAATCCTCCTTGCCATCCTGAATGAAATAAATCAACCCGGAAGTCTCTTTGATTTTCTGGTGCAGAGATATGTGATTTGTTACTTGGTTGCTAGGGTAACCCCAACTGGTTGCTAGGCAGTTACCAGGGTGATACTTAACATGGCTCCTCGCCATCCTGAGTGAAATAAGTCAACCCGGAACTCTCTACGATGTTATGGTGCAGAGATATGTGATTTGTTACTTGGTTGCTAGGGTAACCCCATCTGGTTGCTAGGCAGTTACCAAGGTGATACTTAACATGGCTCCTTGTCATCCTGAGTGATATATTTCAACCCAGAAGTCTCTACGATGTTCTGGTGCAGAGATATGTGATTTGTTACTTGGTTGCTAGGGTAACCTCATCTGGTTGCTATGCAGTAACCAGGGTGATACTTATCAATCCTCCTTGCCATCATGAATGAAATAAATCAACCCGGAAGTCTCTTCGATTTTCTGGTGCAGAGATATGTGATTTGTTACTTGGTTGCTAGGGTAACCCCAACTGGTTGCTAGGCAGTTACCAGGGCGATACTTAACATGGCTCCTTGCCATCCTGAGTGAAATAAGTCAACCCGGAAGTCTCTACGATGTTCTGGTGCAAAGATATTTGATTTGTTACTTGGTTGCTAGGGTAAACCCATGTGGTTGCTAGGCAGTTGCCAGTGTGATACCAAGGCGGCTGCTTGCTGTTCTGAGTCATACAAGCCAACAATGAAGTATCTACGACATTCTGATCTTGAGATACCCATATAAGCGATTCTAAAATGGAAGTCAGTGGGGTTTGGTTGCTAGGGTGCTCTAAATGGTGCTAGGGCGTGGCTAAGTAGTTTCCATGATGATACTTGAAGACTGATTGCTCACCCAATTCAAACAAGCCAATTCTCATGTCTGGTGGGCATTCTGATCTGAAGATATCACACTCAGCCTTTTTGAATGGAAGTCAAAGGGGTTTGGTTGCTAGGGTGCTCTAAATGGTTGCTAGGACGTGGCTAAGTAGTTTCCATGATGATACTTGAAGACTGATTGCTCACCCTATTGAAATAAGCCAACTCTCATGTCTGTAGGACATTCTGATCTGAAGATATCCATCTAAGCCGTTTTGAATGGCAGTCAATGGGTTTTGGTTGCAAGGGTGCACTAAATGCAACCCGAGTCAGACCAGTCTGAAAGTCTGTGGTGAGTTTGGTGTTTGTAGCTTGAAAGCTCTAGGAGGAGATGCTGTTTAAATTTTGGCTTAAAATAATAATAATAATAATAATAATAATAATAATATTAAGCTTAAATAGTAGATCAGTACAAGCCAACATATATACACATGTTAAAAATACATTCTCTGAAAAACCTAAATATCTTATGCAGTGTTGTTTCTAAAACAAGATAAATCTAATTGATTTTTACAGGAAAACAATACAAAAATTATTAGCAATAATACGATTTTGCCCTAATATCAAAGGTCTTACTAGAAAAACAGAAACTATGATCCAACGTGAATTTTCTTGATAAAAAAATATGATCGTACCTGATAACATGTGCATGTAAAATGGCTAGAAATAACATTTTATCTTAGCGTAAAGCTGATAATTTTCACAAGGTTTATTTCTATTTCTTCTGCTCCAAACTTACTTCAAACTTACTTCTCTGTCTGATCGTATGAATGTAACATCATAAGAAAGTGTTTCACTGCTGTTCAAATGCACTTTGGATTGCATTATTTATATGTATAAATGTTTTCCATCTGAAAGGACTAAATATTAAATGAAACAAATGACAATAAAATGCAAAGTAATCTCTTCAGTAATCAAAATACTTTTTGAATGTAACTGTATTCTAATTACCAATGATTTAAATTGAAACTGTAGTTACAGTTACTTATATTTTGTATTTTTAAATGCGTAATCCCATTACTCCCCAACCCTGATGATGAGTCTGAGGGGTGTTGGCAAAGGTTGTTTGAAAACATACTTTATATTGTAATTTCATTTGGTGCCACTAGTAGCGCAGAAATTACACACTCCACTTTTAAGTGTTTGTGTGAGTGACACTGAGCACTGTCTCTACATGTTTATTGGTCATTGCTCCTGGAAGGGCCACTTTTGATGATTTTCATGTCATCATGTGCCTTTCTGTAATTACTATGGTGATTAACAATACATCATAAAGTGAAAAGCAGATTTTTACAGTTTCAGAAGGTTAAGTGTGAAAACCAGACATCTCTATCATAGCCGACCCCACAGCACACATACCATAAAGGAAAAGGAATAAAGAAAATCTGCAGACCAAACCAGACAGTGGATAATGAAGCACCCCCCCCCCCCCACCCACACACACAGGAGAGACAGGGATCTTCAAAGACCCATTTGAAAGAACACACCAACGCCACTGTCACTTGCACCCCATCCTCTCACACTCCCAATATATAATCAAAGGCCATCCATTAACCTTTCACTTGCACAGTTCTGTCTGTGATCTACTGCTCTCAGCATCATGCTTTCAAGCATTGAGTAGAGGAGACGAGAAAAGAAGAGAAAAGACGAGATGAGAAGGTGACAAAATACAAAAGGAAGAGGAGATGAGATGAAATGAGAGGACAAGAGACGAGAAGAGAAATAGCATTGTAACGGGATGGACCATGGTTTGTTTAGAGAGGAGGAGTGTGTTGTTTAAGGTTTTAGAAGATAAGACAGATACAGATGACTGAAAACAAAAATACAAAAGTATAGGCAAGTGAGATGGAAGGTATTAGATAACAACAGGAAAAGATGAAAAAAGGGATAAAGACAGGTCATATATGATTGAGTTATTTGGGCTGTAGCACCAGTAGCATAACACTAAAAATCAATATCACAGATTAAAAAACAGCATCACATATACAAACAGTATGGCACCCCTTCAAACTCCATCTCGGCTCTGATTAAGCAGCAGAGACTAGCTGCTTTATTTATGCATTAAAATCAGCCAATACATGTATGAATTCAACCCTCGCTGCTTCAAAAGCCATCAATGCTGGATCCAAGTCAGCCCAAACAAATTCCACCCTCATTAAACATTCAGACAGGAAAGAGCTTGGAGAAAAAATACAGCAAAAACAGCTGGTCCTTCAGTGCTCAAATGATAACTTGAGAAGACGGAGAAAAAAGAGAAGAGAAAATGTGTGCGTGTGCAAAACAGGACCGCAGGTCTTTCCACAAGAGCGACCATGTGAGGACTTAAGTGTGTGTAAGATGAGGAAAGATTGGAGCAGTCAGAGGCCTGCTGCTGTAATCACACACACACGCTAAATGAAACCTCCATGTCAAGACTTCATCATGTACCCTTGAGTGGTTCATCCGCCACCTCATTAAAGAGCACTAATGCTGTTTCACAACCTAACTGCACATTTACAAGTAGCGCAGAGAGGAGCTACTTTGTCTATTTTGTTTTTTGCAAGGGGGCGTTTGTCAGCATGTCTGTATGTAACTTTTTGTGTATGAGAGCGTACTGTCTGATTCTAAGACATGCTCCAGACTTGACACTGACATACATTGACAGCATTCTTGACAACAGTCACATTAGCCTAGTTTCCATCCACTTTTCGCGCTATTTTGTTATCGACAAAGTTAAATGCGTAAAACATTTTTTGCGAAATTTGCCGTCTTCTGCCTGTTTCCATTCAAATAGCCTTTTATCGATAAAAACGGTGTGCGTGATGACGTCATGCCTAAAAAAACACTTTGTCGCATAAGTTTTGGTTTAGAAATCTGCCCTTAAGCTGTTTCCATTCAGAAATGTTTGTTTATCGCTAATTCGCCTCCCAGATGTCCCTAATTTTTTTCCTCTTATGTTTTGGTAAAATGGGGAGAGTATTGAGACAATTCATTGAAATTAGGCAGCTAACTGTCATTTTAATTTCACAAATAAACGCAATCAGAAGATGAGGAATTGCAATCAAAAGGGAACAGTTGCCCTTCTGATAGGACTGTAATATCGGTCCTGATGTTGCGCCTATCGTAGGTTGCCATCGGTTCCGACCCGAAAGCGAATCGTCATGGCCCTATTCAAGCTGGCAACCTGCACCAAGTAGTGGGGAAATTTTCGGTCTAAGTATAAGGACCGTCCATCGACGTGTATATGCTGTGTGCACAGCTATTAAAGAAAAACTGATGCAGTGTAATATTAGGGTTTACATATGATACATTCCTGATATTCAATAGGCTATTTTGAACAATCATCTAAAGCATTGCCATCACAACTGCATTATGTCCCGTATATTTGTCCCACAACTTTTAATGACCAACTGAACTTGATTATCATCTAAAATTAATTTTAGCATCATAATGCAATTTACATTTTCTGAAGAAGCTCAACAAATGCGATCCGAAGTAAAGAGGCTTAGGTTTAAAATATTTAAAAGTTTTAAAATGTTCAAAAGCTGGTTTTCTGAAAGTGAACTCCGCATTGGACAAATAGTTCTGATAGTTTATAGTCTTGAAGTGTAGACAATGTCATTCAGCCGACTTTATTCGTCTACAGAACAGGGTATGGCTAATGTGTAAAGAAAAGGCAATTATATAGGCCAAACAATATCATTTTTTTTGTTTGGTAATTTTTTTTTTTTTCATTTAATGCATTTTTCATTTGGTAATTTATTTAATTTAATATAGGGAATTTTGCCGTTATTTTTTCAAAAGCGAAACAATAATTTTATAGAATTGGGCTATATGTTAGTGTTCCAAAAAAGCACACTGAAGCTTTTTTCCTAGTATTATGTATTTATTTTTAATTTAAAACATCTTTGTGCACAGAAATGATATGTTTTTTGTATTGTGGGCTAATTCCGTGACTGCCGTCTATTATTTTGAATGTGTGAAAAAGCAACTTTAATAAATAAATGGATGGCTACCGCGATTACATTAATTACAAACAGTGGCCATTAATTTGTTCTCCGTGCACTTGTCGACGTGCATGATACGAGATTTTTGTGTTGGTACTCCTGGAAGTGTCATGCTTGCAGTGATCGGATCTTTATGCCGTTCAGATCAATCCATAATCACGTACAATAAACTGGCTTTCAAGGATCCTATACCTTGTCATGATTAACACAGGCTAACGATTGGGGCAAATTCTGTCATGTGCCACTACATTTTTGTGTTAATGCCAATTTTCTCGACAAAAATTATTTCCAAACCTGTTTTTCGCGATATTTGAAATATCGACATAGAGTTTATGCGCTAGAGTTAAATGGAAAAATATTATGTCGACACTTGTGAAATTTTAGCGATAATTTGCGTTTCCATCAGCTTAATTTTGATGCGCTAAAACATTTTTCGCAAAAAATGAAGTACAAGACATAGATGACATACAGCATGACAGCGTTGAACAGTGTTAACAAAGGCGAGTGAGAATATTTAAAGTTGCAGTGTGTAATTTCTGCAACATTAGCGGCACCAAACTGATTTGCAAAAAAATAAATTGCCCAAAACTCGGTTTCTTGTTTGCCTCTTAATTGCCTCAGTTTCTTGTATACTCCTCCATCTTCCATTGGTTGATCAAACAGATGGTACCGCCCTAAACCCACACCATTGTTTAACCTCAAATCCGGTTACCATGATTACCCATTTATTTCTAAAGAGAAAATGAAGAGATATTTCACATGGGTTTGGCTACTTTTAGAAGGAAATACATACTGAAAAGAGATTTTTTTTTTTACACTTCAAAGAAAGCAAACATTCAGAACATCATGTTAAATCACATATCTGAACATGTATGTCTGCAACAGACTTTGCTTATTTTATTAGAGGTAAAATATAAATTTTAAATTAGATAAACGACAGAAAAATAATTTGTTCCACTGAAATACAGCAGAATGCTGCACTTAACCCATTTCAATCTATGCCAGGTATCTCGTGTTGTCCTCTAGAGTTATTATCATCATTATTTATCATATTTCAGCTGCTGAAACAGTTCAGCGATGATGACTGATATTTACTGATATGGCCTTTAATTCAGTCTCATCTGAAATATGCCACATACAGTATACTGTACTTGGGCTTGCTTTACTGGAGAGGAAAACAAATTATTTTACTAGAAATAAAATCTGCTAAATAAAGTCTGCTGCATGCATACACGTGTTTAGATGTGTGATTACACATACGTCTCTTATTATCTTGGCACTGAATTACATGTTTTCAGCAACCTTATTTTAACACACAACTTTACTTTTCTTTCTAAAAAAAATAGCCAAATCTATCAGATATTTATCTTAACCTTGTGCGATCTTGCGTCCACATGCGTGGATGTTGTATTTTGGCTTCGCTATATGCAACACATAATTTCAATTAATTTAAACTGACTGAATTTTGTTCACAACATTTTAGACATTTTTGTCATTTAATGGAATAGTTCACCCAAAAATGAAAATTCTCTCATTATTCACTTACCCTGATGCCATCCCAGATGTGTATGACTGTCTTTCTTCAGCAGAACACAAATGAAGATTGTTAGAAGATGATAGAGCTCTGTCAGGTCCTTATAATGGAAGTGCACAGGTGCCAGCACTTTGACGGTCCAAAAGTCACATTTAGGCAGCATAAAAGTAATCCATGTGACTCCAGTCGATCAATGAATGTCTTCTGAAGTGAATCGATAGGTTTATGTAAGAAACAAGTCGATAATTAAAACGTTTTTAACTTTAAATCGGCGAGTAGAGTCTCTAGTTTTGTTTGAAATGCCACTTTAAAAGATGTATTCATTTTCCACGCGTCGGCGCACTGATGAACATTGTAACGTTGGTGTCGTGGAGAGGAAGAGGAAGAGAGGAGACACGGGAGTAAATCTTTTAATAAACAAATGCTGGAGTTATTTCACAAAATAACCATTAAACATAACACTTCATCTACACAACGTAACACTTCAAGGACTGACAAATGAATGGGCAAAACAAGAGGATAATTTATACAAAAGGAGCTAAATGAGGGAATGGAAGACAGGTGAGGATAATAAGGAACAGATGGAAGTGATGAGGGCAGTGAAACATGGGAGATGTAGTGCGAGGGAAAACTTCAAAATAAGAGTCCTTGAAGAACGTGAGGGAGACAGACTGTGACAAACATGATATCCACATACGTGGATTTTGCGACATAATTCCCTCAAAAGTTTAAAAAACATTTTAACATTAACACATCTGTGGTTCATTTTGCTTCATTTTAATATACATTTTATAATATTTTATTCTGTTATCACTGTACAATACGTTTCTATTTATTAACATTAGTTAATGCATTCCTATATATTTACTGTGCATTTTCACATTGAGAATCAATAGGTTAATTCAAAAGCTGAACAATGTTGCTTTCAGAGGCTTTATATGGAGCTAGGATGAAAATAAGATGCATTTCGAACTGACGGACAGCACACTGGAGGTTAAGTCATTCATTAAATAGGGAGCAAGGGATCATCCTATAGCTCTGTATGCAGCCAAGTGCATTCAATCCAAACTTCCTATCAGAAGTTCAGTTTCAGGCTGCACATGATGTTTGGACCACTCAACATTTTTGGCAGACATGGGACAATGGTAATCCATATATAGATTCAGAATATATAATGTATCATTTTATTTTAATATGGTTGGCAGTGATTGGATGATGCTGGACATTACTTTGAATCAGAATTAATTTAGCTAATTTCTGATGTAATGTCTGCAACGTCTCAAAAACACGAATAACCAACACTCCTGGAAACATAATAAACAATTTGATGGAGGAAAAAAATAAATACAAATTCTATGCTTAGTATTTAAAATTTAAATTATTATTTAAAAAACAACTTAGTCCTGCTGCCCACATATGTGGCCATCAATTTTTAGGAAAACTATTTGCTCTAGCATTTTTTTTTTTTTTTGCTTGTTTATTAGGTACTACTAGTTACAAATCAAAAAGGGAAATGGAAAATGCACAGCAGTCACAGTCTGGTCTCAGGAGGTTAATTTTACAAATAAAAATGAATAGGTAAGTAATGTACCCACAATTTGTTTCCTCCACCCTTAACCACGTCTCCACTAAATGATTTGTTGACAACTGTATCTACTAGCCATCAGGCAGTTGCTAAAATAATATCAGGTTTACAAAACATTTCCCGTCTTCCATTGCTCAGAAAACAGGTAGTCCCAGAACCAAACGCACACCTTTGGTTGAGCCAGAAGTTGACATGTCGGGCCATTGAAACAAACAGAGCAATGTTTTGGCAAAGCGCCACAGAGCCATAGGGATTATACACTCTTGAAGAAAATCTACCTACTAATGACTTTCTTATACTTAAGCTGTCTCTGCAGATTTGAGTATTTAATACACACAAGCTTTAAAACAAATCTAGGAAATAATACTATTGGACTGTGGCGTTACCAAGTCTAATTTATGTTTCCATATTTGGCGGGGTGTCTCACTTTTCTTAATGGATTTATTGATTTTGTCACTATAATTTCTTGACATCTCTATAATTTCTATATAATAATATTAGTGTAAAGGCCAAAAATAAACTTTTAATTCAGTATGAAAGCCACATTGACCCTGTTTTTTTTTTTAAACACATTTCTGGTCTTATTGCACACAATTAATTGGTGCAAGTTGCTCCACCTCTGAAAGAACTTTTCTTTTTGGTTGACGTCACAAATCCCTTTCAAATGTCAACCTCTCTCCTCTGGCCAACTGGCTTTATTCTGGTATGAAATGCCCACATTTTATGATTCCAATCAATTCCTGATGATCAAAATAAATCCCCACCATACTATATTTTTCTCATTAAATATCCAGTTTCACTCTGAAATATGTCAGATTACAGAAGTAAAATGGAAACTGCTAATGGCAATTCACATTGAATTTCAACGACTTAAACAGTTCAAATAAAAAAAAAAAAATAAAAAATAAAAAATCCTTTCTCTCAGCTAACCAATCAAACACTGAGACAGTCTCTGGCAGTGTTGCACACCATACGACATTTCAAAGGGGCATGAAACCATCCACACTCCCGGCAACACAATTGAGCTGTGTTCGACATTAATTTGTGTCACTCAACATCTAGAGGTCTCACTCAACAGAAAAGCCATAAATTAAGTCTTGGAGGGAGATTATTTGAAAAATGAGTGAGCATTAGAGTGAAGCATGACAGTACTAGGCTGCAGAGTGGGAGTATTCTACTGCAATTCAGCAGTGCGAAATCAAGGGGCGAGCATCAGACTGAGAAGTGATATAATGTGAGATGTGAGAGTTACATAGAGGTGTGAGAGTATCAGACCTTGGAGTGTGAATATTAGAAAAATATGAGATGCTGTGGAGAGTGTTAGAGTGAGTTGTGAGAGTACCAGATGGAGGAGTGAGTGTTATAACATTATACACATGAAGGGAAGGAATCAGACTGTAAAAATACACAAGTATGTGTGTGTGTGTGTGGGCAGGTTTAAGTGGTTTATGAGGACTTTTTTTTTTTAGGTTACAAACTGGTAATTACAAGGGTATTATACTATAAATGTGGTTTATGAGGACATTTCTAGTGTCCCCATAATTCAAATTGCTTAAAAAACATACTTAACGATGTTTTATTGAAAATGTAAAAATGCAGAAAGGTTTCTGTGAGAGTTAGGTTTAGGGGTAGGATTAGGGTTAGGGGACAGAATCTATAGTTTGTACAGTATAAAAATCATTATGTCTATGGAGAGTCCTCATAAGCATAGCTAAACCAACATGTGTGTGTGTACATTGTCACCCCCCACCCCCCCAAAAAAGTGAGCTAAATCTGACAAACCACACTTTGGGGACATTCTAAACAGGAAAAGTGATTCATAAATAATAATAAAAAAAAAAATATATATATATATATATATATATATATATATATATATATATATATATATATATATATATATATCGATAGAGTATATATAGAGAATTCTAGAGACTGTTGTGCATGAAAATCCCAGGAGATCAGCAGTTACAGAAATACTCAAACCAGCCCATCTGGCACCAACAAGCATCCATGCAATTATCTAATAAGCCAATCGTTTGGCAGCAGTGCAGTGCATAAAATCATGCATATACGGGTCAGGAGCTTCAATTAATGTTCACATCAACCATCAGAATGGGGAAAAAAAGTGATCTCAGAGATTTGGACGGTGGTGTGATTGTTGGTGCCAGATGGGCTGGTTTGAGTATTTCTGTAACTGCTGATCTCCTGGGATTTTCACACATAACAGTCCCTAGAGTTTACTCAGAATGGTGCCAAAAGCAAAAAACATCCAGTGTGAGGCAGTTCTGTGAACGGAAATGACTTGTTGATGAGAGAGGTCAACAGAGAATGGCCAGACTGGATCAAACTGACAAAGTCTACGGTAACTCAGATAACCCCTCTGTACAACTGAGGTGAGAAAAATAGCATCTCAGAATGCTATTCTGAGATGCGGGTTGGCACTGTTTCGGCGGCACGAGGGGGACCTACACAATATTAGGCAGGTGGTTTTAATGTTGTGGCTGATCGGTGTGTGTGTGTGTGTGTGTGTGTGTGTGTGTGTGTATAATATATATATTTTAAAAATTTATTAAACTATTTAATTACAAATTATATTATCAGCAAAACGATTTGAGTGAAAATTTTAACCGAAATATTAATTTCAGAATTTCTCAGTATTTGGTATGTTTTGCTTTAAAGGTGATGCAATTTTATTTTTCAGTGCTAAAACACTTTCCAAAAGTGTGAACACTGTGGCACTATTAAAACATTGCTCTGTTTGTTTGAGCATCCTGTCAAGCCAAACATCCTGTAGCAACACTGGATCAACCAATGGTGTGAGTTTAACCCTTTAAGCTCAGAGGGTGTTTTTAAAGATTTCCTGTTTCATTGGCATTCCCAAAACTAAAGGCTTATTACTCTACAAAAACAAACAAGGATGGTCAAGTGTTTGGTATAATTGTAAAGAAAACTTAAAAAAAAAAAATGTAATGATATAAATCAGGAGTCTGCAACCTTTTTGACATGTAGTGCCATTTTTTATTTTCCTGGTCAATGGCTGTACAATCTTTTCTCTTTTAATCGTTTAATGTAATTTTGAGTGTGACCATGGTTTAAGGAGGGTGTACCTCTATGCGAAATCTCAAGGATAAATAGTGGTGTTTTCCTTAATACATCACGTGTTGTTCTGAAAGTAAAAAGAAACAAATGATACACTGAATGTAGGCTGTCATTCGCGCAGCCTGGCCGAAGCAAAAGCAAAGCGGGAGCGTTTACTCGTGCGATTAACCGAAAGTGAAGCGCTGTCGGCTCGTGATGCACGAATGGCTTGCACGCGTTGCACGAGTCTGTTGGGTATAACGCAGTCTCGTCACATTTTTACTTTTTGTTTAGCCTCCCATACAGCTCATGAAAACACGCTGCATGATCATGAGGAAGGATTACATCAAGATATAGATTGGAATGCAGGTGCAGAATTTATACAAAGTAGTCACCCTTTGCCCCCCGGCAAACGGTGACTACTTTGAAGATGCTAAAATATAAAACAGTTTTGATTTATTTTGGATTTTGTTTAGTCACAACATAATTCCCATAGTTCCATTTATGTTATTCCATAGTTTTGATGACTTTACTATTATTCTAAAATGTGAAGAAAAAATATATAATAAAGAATGAGCAAGTGTTTCAAAACTTTTGAATGGTAGTGTGTATATATATACACGGTATAGACGTCACGGTTCGGTACATGCAGTCAGACGAAGAACACATCTGAGTCAGTCACAGGCGATCCACACACCAATCCAGAAGGGGGTGCGCGCAGTAATGCAATGCTTTTTGCTAACCGCCACAACAGGAAAAAGAGCAGAAGAAGATGACACCTGACACCATCTACGCATCAACCCAAAAGAAGAATGGCGAGTTCAGATGATACGCAAGAGCTCGTAGACCCGCCTACTTGTTTTAAATCAGCAGTGTGGGAAAGTTTTGGGTTCCCAGTGAACTACGGCAGCAGTGGAGAGCGAGTGGTAGATAGGACGAGGATGGTGTGTCGGCATTGTAAAGCAGCTGTACGGTATGTGAGTGGAAATACGTCAGACGACATCACCCAGATGTGCCAATCACCGGAGCTAGGCAGAAAAAGATGACAGGAGTGCAAAAACCTGCAGCTTTTAACCAGCCTCTAGATGTGAGAGCAGACAGGGTCAAAGTCATTACCCAGGCAATTGGCAAATACACAAACAACATATAGTTTAAGTGGAACAAATTGTAACACTCCTTCTCCAAATGTACAAGTTTTATTTTTCATTATTCTATTTATTTTGTACTTTTATAACAAAAGAGATGCTTTTCAGTTTTGTAGCTGATTGTGACCAAATACCTTTTGTTTTTTATCAGCCCTACAAAAAAATATGACCTATGCAAGAGTGCATTCTGTTTACTGCTTAGTGCATAATACACTAAAGGAGACTGTACTGTACCAACTACCTCAGGGGGAACTAAATGCTGCTAGGTGGAACAAACTGTAATTTGCACTACTATTTCTTAAAAATAAATGAAAAGAAACCTAGCATTTGGGATTTGTTGCTTTTTCCAGTTGTACGAACTCATATCGAACCGTGACCCCAAAACCGAGGTACGTACCGAACCGTGACTTCTGTGTACCGTTACACCCCTAAAATATATATATATATATATATATATATATATATATATATATATATATATATAATCAAAACGGAACACTTCTGATTTGTCTGAAAATTTGAAAGCACTTGTTCAGTTTTGGTCATAATGTCTACATGCATTAGAAAGTAGAGCTTCTAAGCTTTCAAACAATACATATTTTGTGTTTGTCAAGGCTGTAGTTATTAATATTTTGACAATCGAGCCTATCCGAGCTTAAAGGGTTAAGCAGTTTAAGCAGGACTATCTGCTTTCTAACCACTGGCAGGAAGGGGGAGTGTTCAGGAAACTTGCTTGAAACCCAGTGTAGGGGAGTAACTAAAAGTAGTGACAATACTAACTAAATTTTTGTAATAGTAGCTCAGCTTTTTTAACAATAGTCTAGATTTTCCAGTAACAAGTTACACTTTCCTATGTGTAGCAGTGTAGTGTCACAAAACGCATCATTTGTCACATTGCACAGGCAAGCAATGGTGCTGAGGGAGTAATCACCACTGGGAATCCAAATCATTTGTAAGTGAATCAGTTCATTTGGACAGTTCATGTAAATAAACTAGTTCACATAAATGATTCATTAATTGACTTGAGAAGGCATTTCAAGTCAGTTATAGAAAATAGGGTGTTTTCTAGTTTTATAAGTTTATATTTAGTATAAATGTATAGGTTAAATTTAAAACAATCATTGGTGATTGTACTAGTGGTGCAGAAATTACACGTTTCACCTTTAATGGCAACATGCACTTGAGTTGACATGGACTCCACAAGTTTGTGCAAAACCTGATGATCCATGTTATCCTAGCATGATCGGAGAGTATTTCAAAAGCATGTTGTGTGATTCAATGGAAGCTAGCAAATCTGACCTTTTGTACAAAGAAGCTAACATTGTCAATGTCACAAATGTGAACACATTTGATAAGTAACCTAGAAATAGTGCCAAATCTTAAATGTCTTGATATTTTTTTTTTTTTTAATCCTACAACTTTCTATTTATTTACAGTTTTAAATCAAATAAAATAAATCCAATTTCAATCCACTTTGTCAGTGTGTTCTCAGAATTTTGGATGTATATTTATTAAGAGGGTGAACAGGAGAAAAAGAGAGTGCGAGGAACAGCAGAAATGAGAAACAGAATTATGTGCTCTGTGTGAGTGTATGTTATTTGTGCCATGCTTTAATGACAACACAATGCGATCAATGAACCCATAGCGGAGCGAAGGCTTCCTTATTTCTCCAAATTGCCTGCGCTAGCAGCACAACCTTGATAACACTGAATTGATTATTAATGCATTATTAATTCAGAGCCAGGTCACAGAGACAGCTGGAGGCACTCATGCACATACACACACATACAGCACATTGATGAAGCGGCTCGGAGCCCGGGTCCAAAACGGGTTCAATGGAACACTGAGTACATCACATCAATTCACAGCAGCAGAAGCAGGCAAATTAAACACAGGAAATACAGCGGCCACCAAATACACCTGGACAAGCAAACTCTGCATGCTCACTCGCTCTCTCTCTAGGTCTGGCATGGACCCCGTAGAGCAGCAGATGGTGCGATAGTGTCAAAGTGGAAGGGCACCACCACCACTACCTCCCTCTGTCCCCAGTCCTTAGGCCCATCACATGCACACCAGCTCTACTGCCACATGGACCTCTCCATCAACCATACACACTTACACACACTGTCTACTCAAACAAATCCACACTGCCCTATTTATACGGGCATAGGACACCAACATATGTCAGCTTTTAATATCAGACTGCAAATACATTCTCACTTAAAAGTATCCACATGCAGTAGACACTTTTGCTGCTTTCACATTAGACATTATGATGTGGACCCAAATTCGACATTTTCGAAAATTTCTTTAATTAGCGTGATATTTGACTTCTGAACTCAGGTGCTCATCAAAGAACCATATTGAAGTTTGATTCATTGTTGATGTGAATGCATTCCCGAAGTGAACTGCTACTGATTATGAACATTATGCATTGTTGTTCACCATCAATTTGGTAGTAACACCAAATAAATTATTTACATTGCTGCATGAGTCGCAGCATCGTTCTTCTTCAGACTGCAAATGCATTCACATTTAAATACATCCACATGCTTTCAAACTAGACGTTTTGATGTGGACCCAAATTTTATTGTTTCTTTAATCATTATGAGAGTCATCTTTTGAACTCTGTTTGCATCAAAGAACCACAATCAAGTTCGATAAGTTGTTGATGTGAATGTAATACCGAAGTGAACTGCTACATAAAGTATACAAACAAACACTGAAACAAACAATGTTCGTCATATTCAAATTCAATAAAATGCTTGTGTGGCGAGCAGAGACAGAGAGAGAGAGAGAGAGAGAGCGAGAGAGCGAGAGCGAGAGAGCGCAGAAAGAGAGAGAGAAGAGAGA
This sequence comes from Myxocyprinus asiaticus, assembly GCF_019703515.2. Taxonomy (NCBI): domain Eukaryota; kingdom Metazoa; phylum Chordata; class Actinopteri; order Cypriniformes; family Catostomidae; genus Myxocyprinus; species Myxocyprinus asiaticus. Next base: position 38,352,737 of record NC_059357.1, on the reverse strand, counting down.
GAGAGAGAGAGAGAGAGATGCATGAAGCTGTCTGTGTGTGTCTATGTTGAGGGGGTGCTTAAAAGCACACCGTTATGTGTGACACTGAAAAGTGTGTGTGTTAATAAATGTCTTACGTTTGGATGTTTACCCGGCTCCCGCTTCCTCCTTCATAAGAAAGGCAGAGGTCTGCCACATTGGTGCCGAAACCCGGGATTTTGGAGAGAGAGAGAGAAGAGAGAGAGAGGAGACAGAGCAGAGAGAGAGAGAGGAGAGAGAGAGAGAAGAGGGCTCGCCGGCCCCTGAATACGCCTCCAAACGGTCATCAGCCAGCTGGACTATCTCCGTCAGCGACGCCGGGCGATTTGCACTGGACCCACTCAGCCGTCCCTTTCGGTGCCAGATGATGAATTGCTCCAGCACCACTAGGCAGCAATGTGGCAAACCCCTGCCTTTCTTATGAAGGAGGGAGCGGGAGCCGGGTAAACATCCAAACATAAAATATTTATTAACATCTCTGATCTCTCTCCTCTCTGCTCGCCACAGCTTGTTCACATAAAGGCTCATACTGAGGACCCATAAAAAAGTTTGATTCATTGTTGATGTGAATGAAATCTCGAAGTGAACTGCTATTGTTTATGTATATTATACATTGATGTTTGCCAATAATTTGGTTGCAACACTACATAAGGCAAAATGAACACTGTTTGTTGTATTAAAATTTAGTCAAATGCTTGTTAGCATATAGGGTCAAAATATACTCTACGCAACCACGCGAACTGAAAATACTTCTAGCTATGCAAGCTCCATTTCACAAGTTGTTGCTTTGTGTTTTCTGCGTAGCTGCATGGGCCGCAAAATTTGGTTGCTAACTTTTCGCCATGCACTTCAATCCAAGACATTTTGCCGGGCTGACGATCAGGGAAGCTCACCATTTTGCCACCTCAATAAGGAACAATAGAGGTCCTGTATGGGACATCTTCATTTCGGCTAAAATACGAGACATCCAGGCTAATATGGGACAGTTCGCCACCCTGCGCTTGAACTTCTTCTATGGTCAGTTGTCTCTTTCAGGTCAACTACATGGTGGAGTAACAGTATGAATATCTTGCTAAGCATGTTAGTTAAGCTGAATAATAACACATCCCATTTAATTGGATCCAACATCCAGTCTTTTAAAGGCAACTCTATCGCCTCCTTGAGCTCTTACGTCTGTTACCGCCACAGTAAAGCAAAAATGTTTAGTATGTACAACATGACCAAGCCCTTGCAATGTGTTAGCGAAGCACTTGTGTCTGTATTTGCATAAAAGCATAGAGTATGTTACTAGAATCAAGCAAATGTACTAAGTTTGAAAACGACTTAAGAAGTTCCATACCACAACCTCAAATTCAGTGGCTCATTATGCATTGATATGAAGAGGAATGGGTGGGCTACCAACCCTGTGTGGAGGGGCCAATATTGCTGAGGGTGATGGTGCAGGTAAGGAGGATCCAGAGAAAGAGAGCCATGCTGTGGACGAAGCAAGGGTGGTGGGGGGAGGGCGGTCAGCGGGCACTTCAATGTGGGACACTCCTTCCCTAACGCCCTCTCACTGATGGAGAACCTGGTGAGAAAAGAGACAAAAGAGAAAGAGAGATCAATACTAATAGCAGGACCTAAATTCTTACTGTCTGCCTTTTCCTTTTGCGGCTCAATAAAAAAAGCAGCACTGCCCAGTGATTCTGTTCATTCTGTCGAAGTGAAATGTCCAATTTTGCTCAGACAAGATCCATGTTTTTTCTGGCTCTGCATGGCCCATTTTACTCCATACTTATTCTAAATAACTGAAAGGAGATCTAGATGCAAACTTGGCGCCAGTCAGGTAGAGTTAGATGGCTAAAGCTGAACGGTGGCCATTTTGTTCTGTGCTAACAAAGCAACAGCTGTTCCATGGCAAACACGTCAGTTAAATTACCATTATTTTGTGTTGTTGTTCGTCAATAATTCGGAAGTAACACTAAGGAAATAAAGTGAAACAGCTACATACATGCAAACACTTCTAGCTATGTAATTTCACATGTTGTTATGTTAGAAAATATTTCAGGATGCAATTCATTAGCAAGCATTAGTGCAAAATATCTACTTCTACTAGACTGCCATTCCGGAGCCACAGTTTGAAGAACTGTTTTTCTGTATTAACAAAGCAGTACTGCCTGGCTGAAATACAGCTTAAAACAGCCTAAGATGGTTTGCTGGTCCTAGATGGCTTCTAGTCTGGTGATGTTGATATAGTTTGCTGGTTGTAGAGGGGCTTTGGGGGCTCATGCTTTGGGCACTTGTCAGCTGGTCTCGCTGGGAGACCAGCTGGCCGACTATACAAACCAGCTGAACACCAGATGTACTAGGCTAAAAGACCAGCTAGAACTGGTTCAACCAACTAAGACCATCAAACCTGCACAGGCTGGTTTAAACTCATTCTTTCAAGGGGATTATCGCAATTCAGAACACAATTCATTAGTGGACTTTAGTGTTAACTCTCTTCTACAGTCAATTTTCCCTTTCAGGTCAACTGTCATAGCAGAGCAACAGTTTAAATAGACCATCTTGCTGAATTGCACAAGCTGGTTTGCCGTTTACACTTATAACTTAACGTAAAATAAACAGTAATTAGAAAAGATCACATACCATTACTTAGAGGAGGCGATTATCATTCAAACAAGCCCACACACAAAGTAATTGGATGCATAGATCATTTTATAACTCACATGAAGCACAATGTGTAAACATTATCTGGCTATCTGGCATCTTGCTATCTATCTGGCTACAAACATGTTAGATTTCCTGGATCAAATGAAGTAATTGGAAATGCTGTAGAGTCCTGAATGCTAAACCAATCGAATTAGGTTCAGATTGCTTCAGCCAGTAGTGATAGTCCTCCATATTTAGGCAGAGAGTCATGTGATGATGACTCAATGATGACTCAAATGGCACAGAAAGAAGTTTTCTTTATAATGATACCCAGGGTTGGGAGGGTTACTTTTGGAATGTATTCCACTACAGATTATAGAATACATGCTGTAAAATGTAATTTGTAACGTATTCCGTTAGATTACTCAAGGTCGGTAATGTATTCTAAATACTTTGGATTACTTCTTCAGCACTGGTAGATATTTTTCACTTGTTTTGACTATAAAAACTCTGCCAGTACAGCAGACAAAATACACATGTTAAAAATACATTCTCTGAAAAACCGAAATATCTTATGCAGTGTTGTTTCTAAAACAAGACAAATCAAATTGATCTTGTTTTAAGGATTTTTAGACATTTTTACAGGAAAACAATACAAAAATTATTATCAAGCATATGAATTTTGCCCTAATATCAAAAGTCTTACTAGAAAAAAGTAATTATGATCCAACGTGAATTTTCTTGATAAACAAATATGATCGTGCCTGATAACATGTGCATGTAAAATGGCTAGAAATAGCATTTTAGCTTCGGGTAAAGCTGATAATTTACACAAGGTTTATTTCTATTTCTTCTGATCCAAACTTACTTCAAACGTACTTCTCTGTCTGCTTGTATGTATGTAACACATCATAAGAAAGTGTTTCACCGCTGTTCAAATGCACTTTGGATCGCATCATTTATATGTATAAATATTTTCCATCTGAAAGGACTAAATATTAAATGAATCAAATGACAATAAAATGCAAAGTTATCTCTTCAGTAATCAAAATACTTTTTGAATGTAAGTTTATTCTAAATACCAATGATTTAAATTGTAACTGTAGTGGAATAAAGTTACCTATATTTTGTATTTTAAATACGTAATCCTGTTACATGTATTTCGTTACTCCCCAACCCTGATGGTACCAAACACTTGACCCTCCTCGTTCCTTGTCGAGTTGTAAGCCTTTAATTTTGGGTATGCCACTAAAACAGGAAATCTTTAAAAAAACTTCATTTTGTCAAAACAAGATGGCTTTTGTTCCACCATATACACATTTTCTAGCTCCGCACGGCCCATTTTATATCGCACTTATTCAAAATTATTGAGAGGAGATCTTTGGGCCAGTCTTAGATGGATAGAGCTGAATGACGGCCATTTTGCTCTGCGCTAAAACAGCAACAGCTGTTCCCTGGCAAACACTTCAGTTCCAGTCATTCTGGAGCTTGACTGGATGTGACGTGCTACATATGCATGGATGTGAATGTACGGCCAAAAAAAGGACATGCGTACACACCCAGACTGGCCGTTCTGTGCACGTTTAGAAGATTGAGAAAATCAAAACTAAAAAGGAGGTGGCAGGGGAAGTGGGAGAGAGAGTGTGGACAGTGTTTGAGTCGGTCGGTACTGCCAGAGGGCCCACACATCTCATTTGCCTAATGAAATAAATCACAATCTGGAAGTTTCTTTCATTTGTTCTTGAAGGGTGCTCTTCCTTCAGGGCTGAAGGGGAAAAAGCAGCAGAGATGCACTGAATTATTAGAGCTAATGCCACCCCTGCTGTGCGTTTTGATAGAAAAGACAGATTGTACTGCATGTTTATCAGGAGGGGAACCTGTGTGTGTGTGTGGGGGGAGGGGGTTGGGGGCTTCAAGGGTAGTTGTTTTGATCCTCATAACTCTCTACCCACTCTTATCTTCTCTAGTCATAGATGTGAAAAATAGATTGGCAATAAAACAAACAAACACACACACACACACACACACACACACACACACACACACACACACGCACACACATGTTGGTGCAGCTATCATTATGAGGACTCTCCATAGACATAATGATTTTTATACAGCACGAACTATAGATTCTATCCCCTAATCCTATCCCTAAACCTTACCCTCACAAAAAACTTTCTGCAATGTTACATTTACAAAAAAAACATAGTTTATTATGTTTTTTTTAAGCGATTTGAATTATGGGACACTAGAAATGTCCTCATAACCACATTTATAGTATAATACCCTTGTAATTACCAGTTTGAAACCTAAAAAAAATGTCCGCATAAACCACCCAAACCCGCCCACACACACACTCATATTATGCACATACAAAAACTTAGCCTAATGTTCAGATATAATAAGAGAGAGGGTATGTTAAGCCAGGCTTGATGGTGTCTTTAATTAACGGCAACGTAAAACGGCATTCACAAAGCATTTAACTTCCGTAATGTGACATGTTTTCGAGTGAAACCGAATATCTAGCAGGATTTGATATTCACCGTGATTTTTTTTTATGATGTTACCTACCCCCACCCCTTCATGGCCTTGAATATGTCAGCAGAAAAGTACAGTTGTTTAAGAGCAAATTATAAAATTTTATTATGAAAATAAATTATTTTTCTTCAGAAATACCTTTATGAATCATGCATAATCATGCATAAAACCAGGGACATTTATTACTAAATTAAATAGGGTACATTTTGATTTCAGGTTGACTGAAAACAAACAAAAAAAGGGATTCACAACGCATTTAACGAAAATGTGACATTTCCAGTGGAACAAGAAATATTGTAGGTGGGACTTGATTTTATCCAATGGGATTTGTTTGGACCGTGAAAAGTTTACTGCATGATTATTGGTTAATTTTATTTCCCTCTTTCTTCATAGCCTTGATTAACAGCAGAAAAGAAAAGTTTGAAATTACTTTTCTATTCTGCTGGTAATCAAGGCCATGTAGAAGGATGGAAATAAAATTAACCAATAATTGTACAGTTATTGGTTAATAATATTAAGGCAGAGAGAGTAATTATATTTGAATGATAGATTATGAAAACAAGCATTTGGTTTCTTTACAATAACATGAACTGATAAATCATGCATAATAAGACCAGGTATATTTATTAAATACAGTCAATTTTAATTACATGTTGACTTTAAAGACAACATAAAATGACAATGTATTTTAATGTTCATAATGTAACATTTCCGAGTGAAACAGAATAATCACTAGGAATTAATGTAGGGCGGAACTTGACTTTATGCATAAGGATTTGATTGGATCGTGAAAGGTTTATTGCTTAATTATTGGTTAAAATGATTTCCCCCCACTTGAAGGGATTTGATTACCAGCAGAATATAATGAATAATATTAAACAATAACTAAGCAATTAAGTAAAAGTTATTAAATTGTTTGAAAGCAAACATTTGGTTTCTTTAGAATAACATGCACTGATGAATCATAAATAATAAGACCAGTGATATTTATAAAAAATAAAAATAAATAAATAAATAAAACTCATTCAATCACTTAATGAGCCATTTTCTTTCCTGTGTTGATGAATTTCAAATTGAACAGCAAGTTGGGTGGGACATATCAAAGGGCTTGTCACTTTTTTTAAATAGCTAATAGCATTTAGTTTACATCTTGACCATATTTTATGATTTGCTACTTGCTTTTGGCAAAGGAACATTCTCATTCTAGAGAGCATTTGATCGGACAAAAATCTGTATATACGCCCCTGATTGCAAGATGAGTCATGAATATTTTTTAGTTTTTTTCTGAAGAGAAAGACTGTAAATTTGAAATGCATATGTAGTATTTTTTCTTCTTTAAATGGGGCTCTTTAAATGGGGTCAATTTTGAATTCATGTTGTTTTAAAGATTGCCACCCCTGACGAATGCCAAAATTGGCAGCTCTTCCCCTGTCCTCCATTTCTCCCGGCTCCCATCCATTCTGCTCTCTCTCTTTCCTCTCTCCTTCCTCATTCCATCCATCACTCCATCCTCCCCCTCTCCTCCCCCTGACCTTCTCTGATATTTACCCTACTCTCCTGTGCCACAGCAAAAAACCCACAGCCACCAGCAAAAAAGAGAGTGACCAATAAAACTGCCCATGACAGAAAACCACCCAGCATGCATGTGAGAAATTCAAAGCTTCAAAGTCTGGGAGGTAAAAGAGAGAAAACAAACAAGGAAGTATGCACAGAGCCCTTCCTTCCGCTGTCTGCATGTTACTAATGGTCAAAAAATGCTCCCCTCCCGAGAGGTGCCACCGTATCTATTTTTTCCCCTCGCTTTTGTAGCTGTTAATAAGAAAAAAATTGTCTTTCAACCCCTCTCTTTGATCTTGCCTCTGTCTGCACTCGGCACAATGGCTCTCCTGTGGTCCCAGCTGATAGAAACGGAAGAGAACGAGAGAGAGAGAGGGAGAGAGAGAAAGGTGGAGAGCAATAGAAAAAGCTCTCTGTACAGCAGGCGGTCCTGGAAGTCTGTGCTGGGTGAGAGCGGAGGAGTACATCATGGGTATTCACCATGAGCTTGCCTTGGGGCAGTGAGTGACCTTTTGCTCTGACCATATCCGCCATTATTATCATCAGCGTTTCTGTTCAAATGAAGAGGATTGTAATATTTCTCTGAACACTGAGAGATAGTGGGATAGGGCTGTAATTTTTATAGAGAGGATTCCATAAGAAAGAAAAATCACAAGTAAAATCACTTTATTATCTCAATTGTTTCTCTTAGAATGCAACTGGAAACTTTTTAAGCCTCCTGCTTCTTGTATTTGTCTCCTAACAAAAAAAACCCAAGTAAGCTCGTGTCTCCTCCATCAGTGTCTACCAAATAAATGACTACCAGACTAAGGTGATTAGTTAGTTTCCCAGCTTGGTCAGACTGGTTTAATTTTATGGTTTTCGAATGGTTTTTGGACACTTGGGCACCAGCTATACCAGCTTAAAATAGCTAAGAAAAGCAATGCTGTTGTTTTTCAGCAGGAAAGATACCAAAGCCTGCAAGAAAAAAAAAAATAAAAATACGAGACTAAATAGCTCAGCTTTGAATTCACAATAATTTTAAAGGTATATCCTCTTAATGTATTTCAACAATTGTCTCATTTGTGTCTATTTTTATTTCTACAAAAACAAAGTTAATATTTAATGGAGGTCTCAGTTGTGTTACATTTCAACTTCTAGGCTACGAAAGAGCAACTGAGGGAGGAAAAGATACATGATGCTTTCTGATTTCTAAACATCACTTTAAACTTGTGCCTAATGCTTCTTCATCTATTTATCTGGAGACAGTCTTTATCAAAGGCAAATAACCTAATTATCCAGTTACATTAGATCATTACTATAATCACCGCAATCATTATTATCTATTTTCTTAGCAGACATGCTCATCCAGGACGACGCGCCATACATCTATTTTACACATGCCGCAGGTTTCTCAAAACCACTCACTGCCTCGACCGATAATGTATATTAATTTATGTTTAGGCGAGAGGCAATTGCCCACTATGCTGCCAGCTCATTTCAGATGAAGATAAAGCAGGGAATAATGCCGGAAAAGTCTGTTAAACACAAAAACAGCACCTAATTCTAAAGCCAAATATGCGACAAAAATTTTGTATGGGGAAATACGGAATGAAAAAAACAATACTACATGTAGGCTATAACTAGACAGTGCTTCACTTTAACGTACCTTATTTGAGCACCAAAACCTACTTCTTATTCTGTGTTGCGGATATAGCTGATTAATCTAATAAAAGATTCTTTTGAGTAATGTGATTAACAAGTTGTTAGTAAAGAGCTTTGTGCTTTGGGTGTTGCATCGCCCACAGCATCGACAGTGCCCCGCCGCTCTCCCCTTCAGGTGGAAGTGTCCGCAGACACGGGTGCGGGCATGGCACCTGGGCTGGTCTGCTGGAGTTGCGGGGATACCCGACACTCCGCAGGCTGCCCCCGATCGGGCCGGAGCGTACCGGCTACCGGTAAGAGTCAAGGGGGGTACTCACCAAGCATTGGTGGACACAGGTTGTAATCAAACCACTATCCACCAGCACTTGGTTCAACACGAGGCTTTGGGTAAAGCTAAAACGGTGAGGGTGAAGTGTGTGCATGGGGATATTCACAACTACCCTGTGGTGACCCTTGTGATTAAATTCCGGGGAACAAAACATAGAGTGGAGGCCATGGTTAGTTCCCACCTCACACATCTGCTGATTTTGGGGACTAATTGGCCTGAATTTAGGAATGTATTAAAGGGAATATGCGCAGATGGGTCCTGCACTAAAGCGATGAGATGTGAAATGTGTGATGCTCTGGCAGGGGAGGCGGAGCCGGGGCTGTCTTCATCAGCTCCACGTCAAGATGACGTGAGGGGGGGAGAGGCTGCAGCCCCTCCCATTCTAAGGGGATTTCCCTTTGGAGCAGTCGCGAGATGAGACCCTCAAGCATGCCTTTGACCAAGTGAGAGTGATCGATGGTCAACAACTCCAGCCGAATGTCGCACTTTCATATCCTTATTTCGCGATTATAAACAAGCAGTTGTACAGAGTGATGCAGGATGCTCAAACAAAGGAAGATGCAACCCAGCTCTTAATACCACGGAGTCGTTGGGAAATGGTGTTCCAGGTGGCTCATTATAATCCCATGGCGGGTCATCTAGGGGAAAGAAAAACACTGAACCGCCTAATAGCCCGTTTTTATTGGCCAGGCATTGGCGGTGATGTCCGCAGGTGGTGTGCGGCATGCCACGAATGTCAGCTGGTGAATACACCGGCCACCCTAAAAGTGCCATTGCGCCACCTTCCGCTGATCGAGGTCCCCTTCGAGAGAATTGGAATGGACCTCATCGGGCCATTAGAGCGGTCAGTATGCGGCCATCACTTTGTATTGGTCCTAGTGGACTATGCAATGTGATATCCGGAAGCAGTGCCTCAACGCAGCATCTCAGCACGTTGTGTTGCGGAGGCACTCTTCAAAATAATCTCCTGGGTGGGGATCCCGAAAGAAATCCTCACCGATCAGGGCACAACCTTTATGTCACGGACACTATGCGAGCTTTACGAATTGTTGGGCATTAAATCAATCCGCACCAGCGTTTACCATCCACAAACAGATGGCCTGGTGGAGCGATTTAATAAAACCCTTAAAAATATGATTTGTAAGTTCGTGCACGAGGATGTTAGAAATTGGGATAAATGGCTCAATCCCGTTATTCGCAGTATGAGAGGTCCCGCAAGACTCCACTGGGTTTTCCCCATTCGAGCTGCTGTATGGGTGGTTGATGTCATATGCAAAGCTTGGGAGGAGGGACCTTCGAACAAAAAAAACTAAATTCAATATGTTCCTGATCTTAGAGCAAAACTCCACACTTTGGGGCAACTAACACAGGAGAATTTGCTCCTAGCTTAAGAACGACAGAGCCGACTGTATAACAGGGGAACTCAGCTGTAGGAATTTGCACCGGGAGACACATATTACTCCCCACATCGAGCTCCAAATTACTTGCCAAGTAGCAAGGACCCTTTGTGGTCACATGACGAGTGGGGGATCTTGATTATGAGGTTAAGCAAACCGATAGAGGGGGCGCATGTCAAATATGTCACCTCAACATCCTGAAATTGTGGAGGGAGGCGGTCCCTGTGGCTTTGGCTATGGCAGTTCCGGAGAGGGCGGAGCTTAGGCCGGAGGTGAATACAAAACACAATTATTTCACCCTGGTCACTTGCGGAGACCACCTCTCACCGTATCAACTCGAAGAGGTTGCCAAGTTGCAACAGGAGTTTGCAGACATGTTTTCCCCTCTACCGGGTCGTATGAACCTCATCCAGCACCACATTGAGACCGAGCCGGGGGTGGTGGTACGTAGCCGTCCCTACCGACTGCCTGAGCACAAAAAGAAAATTGTCCGGGAAGAATTGGATGCAATGCTCAATGTGGGGGTAATAGAGGAATCCCACATTGATTGGTCTAGCTCGGTTGTTCTAGTTCCTAAGAGCGACGAGTCTGTACAGTTCTGTGTGGATTATTGAAAAGTCAGTAAATTTGACGCATACCCAATGCGTTGATGAGTTGTTGATCGGTTGGGCATTGCTCGATTTTATTCGACACTGGATTTGACAAAGTGTTATTGGCAGATCCCCTTGACACCAATTTCCCATGAAAAAATGGCCTTCTCCACACCATTTGGTTTACACCAATTTGTGATTCTTCCATTTGGTTTCTTTGGGGCCCCGGCTACATTTCAGCATCTCATGGACCGAATCCTCAGACCGCATTCGGCTTACGCCGCTGCCTATTTAGATGACATCATCATTTACAGTAATGATTGGCAGCGGCACATGCAGCATCTGAGGGTGGTTCTGAGATTGCTGCGACAAGTGGGACTCACAGCAATCCCCAAGAAGTGCGCGATTGGGCGGGTGGAGATCTGGGGTTCCACTTGGGCCACGGGCAGGTGCGTCCCCAAATTGACAAGACTGTGGCGATTGCGATCTGCCCAAGGCCCAAGACCAAAAAGGGGGTGAGACAGTTCCTGAGGCTAGCTGGCTGGCTATTATAGGAGATTCGTGCCTAATTATTCGGACGTCACCAGCCCACTGACTGATCTCACTAAAAAGGGAGTTCCAGACCCGGTCCAGTGGACGGAGCAGTGTCAACAGGCATTCACGCAGGTTAAAGCCGCACTTTGCGGGGGGCCACTTTTACATTCACCCGATTTCTCTCTCCCTTTTGTCTTGCAGACGGACGCTTCAGACAGAGGGTTGGGGGCCGTGCTCTTGCAGGTGGTGGAGGGGGATGAGCTCCCAGTGCTGTACATTAGCCACAAGCTCTGGCTGAGGGAGACTAAGTACAGCACCATGGAAAAGGAGTGTCTCGCCATCATGTGGGCGGTCCTCACTCTCCGGTACTACCTGTTGGGGCGGGTCTTCACCCTCTGCTCAGATCACGCCCCACTCCAATGGCTCCACTGCATGAAAGATACCAATGCGCGGATCACCTGTTGGTATCTGGCTCTTCAGCCGTTCAAGTTCAAGGTGGTCTTTGAAGCTCAAAAATCACATAAAGGCAGCATAAAAGTAATCAATCTGACTCCAGTGGTTAAATACATGTCTTCAGAGGTGAAATGATAGGTGTGGGTGAGAAATAGATCAATATTTAGTCCCTTTATACTATTAATCACCACGTTCAATTTCAAATTCTTCTTCTTTTGTTTTTGGCGATTCATATTCTTCATGCATGTCGCCACCTACCGGGCAGGGAGCAAAATTTATTTTAAAAAAGGACTTAAATATTTTTATTAGTTTCTCACCCACACCTATCATATCACTTCTGAAGACATGGATTAAACCACTGGAGTCTTATGGATAACTTTTATGCTACTTTAATGTGCATCTTGGAGCTTAAAAATGTTGGTACCCATTCAATTGAAAGGAGATCATGCCTTCTCTGTCACAGCTCCTCACCTTTGGAATAGTTTGCCTCTCTATATCAGATCCTGTACCGCAGTTGATGTTTTTAAGTCTCGTTTGAAAACTCGTCTCTTCACTCTTGCTTTTGACTGTGTATAGTGTGTGTAACTATATTTATTTGTGTTGCTATAGTATTTATGTTCTCTGAAGGTGCATGGTTTGTTTATGTTTACTTTATGTAAAGCACTTTGTTTTAAAATTTGCTATAGAAATAAATGTGATTGAAATGTAATTGAATTGCATTGTGAGGACCTACAGAGCTGAAATATTATTCTAAAAATTTTGGTTTGTGCTCAGCAGAAGAAAAAAAAATACATATCTAGGATGAACTATCCCTTTAAGTATCAAAAGTACAAGTAAATGGCTTTAAGTTTATTTTGATCTCATGGCTTTAGGTTTAATGGGTTTTGCAAATGTTATTGTTAGAAATTTTCAGGAGCACATCGGGTCATTGTTGATTCAAACAGTACATACGGTACCTCGGTTAAATGTTAGTGGTAACTGCATTTTATTTACATACGGATGGCTAAAAATTACACATATGATTAGTTCATGATTAAAAACTGGAGTTACTGCCCACAACTTCATCAGTACTTGACAAAGTTCATAATGTTTAAGACAAAAACATAAATTCATTTCAAGGCAAAAACAATTTGCGATTCACTAAAGGAATCATTAAGTCTGCTTTTCAAATGATTTAAATGATTCAAAAGAATCAAATGTATCAAAAGATTTGACTCAAGTGAATCGGGTGCTAAAACAACGCAAAACAACGTTAACTCAATTCATTCTCAGTGAATTCCCCACATGTACTTTTTTTATTTGTTTTCCCCTGAGTAATGTTGTGGTTCAACCTTTGTGGTTATCGGTGGCTACATTAGTGTTATGTAAACTTAGCTAATGCTTATCTCGTAAGTGGTGGTCAGGCATTTTGTGGTTGGTTGGCTTTCAGGCAAGTACAATGCAGGACTGATGACAGCAGCTTTATCTCTTGGAGAAGAGAGAGCTGGATCTTTCATTCTGACTGGTCAGGAATGTGAGATTAAATTCCTACAATTAGTCGCCCGAGACGTTTAGCACATAATTGAGAACAGAGCTGCCAGAGATGTAATTCATTTATTAGCCTCCTGACCCCTTTAAACTAATCACCTCTCAAATGGAGATAATCGGCACATTCTTCCTTTTTAAAAATCAGAAGCCATTCCGTGAAATATCATTACCACTCTCTCCTGCATACCTCTGTAACTGTAGGTCTCCATATCGCTCTGTGCCCTTTACCATCAAACTACTGCTTTACCAGATGAAATTATGACAGTCACCAGTAAATTCAATTTAATGAGATGCAAATTCGGTAAAAGAACAATTTGGGCCGCTCAGGTTGATGTAGTTATGCATGTCAAAAATCCCTCATTAGCACATGCCTATGAATCGGATACCTGAATAATGAGGGTGTGTTAGCCTCAATTTTTCCACCAAATTTGACAGAGAGCTTTATGTCCAATGTATTCATCCTTGCAGGTGCAGCAGGTGATTTAGTTAAAGCTCAACAGACTGGTGTTTTGGGCTGGTGTGTTGTCCTGAATTAAAGCCTGATCTCCATAATTGATCTATAAATCTACTCTGACACTGTGGCTCATTGTGCTCCCATTTACATCAACAGTAATAAAGCGTGTCCTCTGTGGTGTATCTTATAGACAAAAATGGTGTGTCTAAACCTACGAATTGGTCCCCTGTTGGTTTGAGACACTTACATCATATGGCAGGCTTACATATACAAATATTCAGAGTTTTCCCTTAAGTAATAATACTCTGTTTCTTATGTTCAGCCTGACACAAAGCTTTTGGAGACATATTACTCTAATTCTCCAATAAGCGAGCGTCGCGGACTCCTGCACTGTTTTGCAGGTGCAATTTACATTGCCACTCCAGACGGCAGTGTCTCATTTGTCACTAAGCTTTCCTTTATGGTGTGGGGCTCAATAAGTCTTCCACATAATCCCCAATAAATTGCACTTCTGAAAGCCTCAGAACTTTCCCTGGGGTAACACAAAGGTTTAATGTGTAAAATAAGACTGTATTAAAAGAGTTTTTATGTTTTCTAAAGTAACATCTGGAGGTGTCACAGATGATTGATGTTATAGTTGAAGTTAATGAGAACTTGGTCGATATTTTGAACATATGTGCCATTTGTAAATATTTCCAAATGTCCGAATAACTGGAGCATTCCAAATACATAATTTGTAATTATAATAATATACAATTTATAATTATTATTATTATTTGTGAATTTTGTTGTACCACTTGTCCTAATTAGCTATATTAAACCAAATGGAACTTTGCTGAAAAATGCTATTAAATTGTCTGAATAATTAGAATACTAGCATTAGTTTAATACTTTCATGCTAATAAAATAAGAAGTTAAATACATGTACTTTTACATGTTCCGATGTGACTGAGGAACATCCAAGCTGATTAAAGTCTATATGTTCTTATCTATTATTTTTTTTTCAAGCAAACTGCATCATTTACAAAAATGTACTAAGAGTTCAATAAAAGCTCTATTACGTCTTGAAGACCACAATATCAGAATTAAAAGAACATCAGTTTGCCTGCAGCAGATTCACAGCTGAATAGAACCCACGTCATTTACATTATTTACCATAACTAAAGTCTACTTCCTCTTTCCCCTATAGGGTGCTGAATGTACAATACAGTGAGCTTCAAATTAACACCCAAGTTTCCAGATTTTATACAAATAAGCAGCAGAAATGTTCTTCAGTTTTCAAAAACACTTTTTTTTTTTTTATCAGACATTTATAATGAAATAAAAGCTTATTTAAAACAAAAGTAATCATTTATACACTTATACACAGGGATAGTTCAACCAAAACTGAAAATTCTCTCATCATTCACTCACCCTGATGCTATCCCAGATGTGTATGACATTCTTTCTTCTGCAGAACACAAACAAAGATTTTTAGAAGAATATTTCAGCTCTGTAGGTCCAAACAATGCATGTGAATGGTGACCAGAACTTTGAAGCTCCAAGATGCACATTAAAGCAGCATAAAGTAATCCATGTGAGTCCAGTGATTAAATCCATATCTTCAGAATTGATATGATAGGTGTGGGTGAGAAACTGTCATTTTCTTTTTTTTTTTTTTATTTTTTTACTATAAATTCTCCTCACTGCCCAGTAAGTGGCGGAATGCAAGAAAAATGCAAATCGAAAAAAAAAAAAAAAGAAGAATGTGAAAGTGAAAATGTAAAAAAAGCTTAAATATTGATCTTTTTCTCACCCACACCTATCATATCACTTCTGAATATATGGATTTAACCACTGGAGTTTAACCGCCTACACCTAACCTCATGCATCCTTCTAAAAATCTTCATTTAAGTTCAGCAGAAGAAAGGAAGTCATACACATCTGGGATGGCATGAGGGTGAGAGAATTTTCATTTTTGGGTGAACTATCCTTTTAATACTGTTGTGTCATTTAGTCATAGATGTGGACAGTCATATGGTAACATCAGAAATCCAAAGATTTAAGGGCTAGCAATTTTTGCAGCTTGGTTTTGATAAATGAAACCAATGGTTAAGCACTTTTTTTAAAATCTCAAATGATCAAAGAAAAGTTGATTTCTCATGATATGACCCCTTTAAAATTAAATTAAGAGCTAAATATTTGGCTAACCTGCCAATTGGTGTCGTCCCTGGGTGGCGTAAACCAGTGGTTAGCCAAGTTAAACCAAATGAGACCTGTGCAATGGCAGGCATCAAACTAGGGCATACAAAGCGTGGTGCAAAGTTACTTTTCCAATTCACATTTTTCTGAAAGACACTGTAGCCTTACAGCTAAACACTGAGCTCTTGGTTTAGACATTTTCAGGAGTTTGATTTAAGATTGTGATTTAACATTAAGATGTAAATTTAGATTTCAATTTATCTTTTAAACTTTAAGACCCCATGATATCAAAATTGGATGTTTTTTTTTCTTTATAGCTTTAGTCCAAGTCTTTTAGTTTTGAGGCCATCTATTTGCTAGTGCACTCCTGAAAGTTGACAAGATCAAATTTACAGTATTCCTCTTCTGGGAAAATAGACTAAACATATTGATGAAATCACCTTGCACTTACAGGCATATCTAAATTTTTGTCCAATCAAATGTCCCTCCCCCTAATACCACCTACCATTCTTCTGCAGAACAAAAACAAAGATTTTTAGAGGAATATATTAGCTTTGTAGGTCCATATAATGCAAGTGAATGGTGACCAGACATTTCAAGCTCCAAAAAGCACATAAAGGCAACATAAAAATAATCCATACGACTCCAGTGGTTAAATCAACATCTTCAGAAGAGATATAATAGGTGTGGCTTCAAAATACATATATTAAACCACTAGAGTCATATGTATTACATTTATGCTGCATTCATGTGATTTTTCAGAGCTTGAAAGGTCTGGTCACAATTCACTTACATTGTATAGACCTAAAGAGCTGAAATATTCTTCTAAAAATCCAAATTTTTGGGTGAACTATCCCTTTAAATATGGCAAAATCAACTACAGTATTTCCAACATGCACCATCTCTTATCCTCTCAAATGACAGAAAAACTTTAATCCAAAAAATCGATACAGGGTCAAACTTCCAACTCAAGAAACCACACATTAATACATTCATCCACATTGCTAGCTTTAACAACCCCTAATCATTACATAAAAAATTATTATGAATCATTTCTGCCTAATAAACTCTAATGCATTTCATTATCACTATACTAAGTTACCCTCAACATAGCTAGTATTAACACAAACATACGGTAGCCAGCTATGATGAGCACTGGTTTATTCACAGTGCCAATAATTCGAGTGTATCTTTCATTCAGTGTGCTGACTGTGTTAAGCATGTTAAGTGTGCTGACTGTTGTGTGCGGCTACAGCAGCAGCGCTAGTTTTTTCACCATCATAATGACACCATTGTGCGAGCGGTGGGCAAATGGAACATGAGAGTGGTTGTAATGGGCCATGTATCAGGCAGAATGCATTGATTACTAGCTCAGAGAGAGAGGTGCAGACAAGAGGGAACGCAAGCTCATCTCAAACTGTATGGAAGAGACAGGGGAGAGCAAGACATTAGCACGAATAATAATAATAATAATAATAATAATAATAATTATATATATATACACTACAGGTCAAAAGTTTTGAAACACTTACTCATTCTTTATTATAATTTTTTTCACATTTTAGAATAATAGTAAAGTCATCAAAACTATGGAATAACATAAATGGAACTATGGGAATTATGATGTGACTATAAAAATCCAAAATAAATCAAAACTGTGTTATATTTTAGCATCTTTAAAGTAGTCACCCTGTGCCTAGAATTTGCAGACATGTACTCTTGACATTTTCTCAACCAACTTCTTCAGGTATCAACCTGGGATGCTGTGGCAGTGGAGGCATGGTCAAGCATCTCTCCGGAGAGAGAGAAAGCGGTAAGAGCGCTTACACCTGAGTTAAATTATGTCTAACACCTGTCTCTAATTTCAGTGAGCACGGGGAGAGCGGCATAAATAGAGCCACACCGCAGGTAGACAAGAGAGAGAGCCTGGGCACCATAGAGCCAGTTGTGAAGCCAAGAGTCTATTATTGAGTTAAGAGTTTATTTTTGTGAAATAGTTTGTGTATTTTAGAGTGAGTCATTGAACACTGTAAGAGCCCTGAACGAGTGCATTTGCTGCAGTAAGGAGAATAAAACGCTTACCTGAACCAGGAAATCTGCTTCTCGCCTCCTCTTTACACTGAGAAGTGTTAAACTGGTGCCGAAACCCGGGAATAAACATTTGAAGATGGACGGAAGTGGCCCCGTAAAGTCCTCCCAGTTGGCTGAGATCCTCCAAGCCCTCGCTGGCTTGCATCGGAGCCACCAGCAATCCCTGCTTGAGCTCCTGCAAGATTAAGACCACCGGTTTGTGGAGCTCATGCACGCTCAAGCAGAGGACCAACAGGCGATCCGGAGCCTCCTCAGCCAGGAGGCATCCCCAGCCGCGACCCCGGACACCCACACGCCGTTACCCCCGCCTGCGTTACAGAAGATGGGGGCGGCGGACGACCCAGAGGCGTTCCTGGATCTCTTCGAGCGCACCGCCGAGATCTGGGGCTGGCCGCTCGGCCAGTGGGCGGCCTGACTCATACCACTGCTGTCCGGGGAAGCCCAGCTCGTGGCTCAACAACTACCAGCGACGAGCCTCCTGGCTTACGGAGACTTAAAGAAAGCCATCCTGCAACGGGTTGGTCGGAGTCCGGAAGAAAGTCGTCAACTCTTCCGCAGCCTGAAGTTGGAGAGCTCTGACCGCCCGTTTGCCTTTGCCCAGCAGCTCCGTGACGCCTGCCGAAGATGGTTGCTAGCGGGGGACCGCGACGTCGACGGGATTATCGACCAGGTGGTACTGGAGCAATTAATACATCGACTGCCAAAGGGGACAGCGGAGTGGGTCCAGTGCCACCGCCCGGCGTCGCTGGAGGAAGCCATCCAGCTTGCGGAGGACCACATGGCGGTGATCCCGAGGGCAGAAGAGCCCTCCTACACTCTCTCTCTTCCCCTGTCTCATCCCCCTCCCCTCTCTCCTCTCGTTCTGCTCTCTCTCCAGGTCCCGTTCCTGTCCCACGCAGACGAGGAGGACTTCAGCCCCTGAGATCAGTTCCCCGGGTGTGGGAGGCGACACCTTCCCCTATCCCAATGCCCCGCCACTCTCCCCCTCAGGGGGGCGTCCGCTGACGCAAGTGCGGGCGTAGCGCCTGGGCCAGCCTGCTGGAGGTGCGGAGACCCGGGCCACTTCCGGGATCAGTGCCCTCTGATGGAGCTGGGGATGGTGGTGCGGGTCTCTGACCTCCCACAGGCTGCCCCCAACCGGGCCGGAGCGTACTGGATACTGGTAAGTGTCAAGGGAGGTACTCACCAAGGGTTGGTGGACACCGGGTATAATCAAACCACTATCCACCAACGCTTGGTTCAACCCGAGGCATTGGACACAACTAAAACGGTGAGGGTGAAATGTGTGCACAGGGATATTCACAAGTATCCGGTGGTGACCCTGATGATTAAATTCTGGGGGAAAAATCATAGAGTGGAGGCCGCGGTTAGTTCCCGCCTCACCCATCCACTGATTTTGGGGACTGATTTGACTGATTTTAGAGTTTTATTAAAGGGAATTTGCACGGATGGGTCCTGTATGAAGTTAGAGAGATGTGAAATGTGCGATGCTCTGGCAGGGGAGGCGGAGCCAGGGCCGTCCTTGACAGCTCCACGTCATAATGACGAGAGAGGGGGAGAGGCTGCAGCCCCTCCCCTTCTCAGGAAATTCCCTGAGGGGGATTTCCCTTTGGAGCAGTCACGAGACGAAACCCTCAAACACGCCTTCGACCAAGTGAGAGTCATCGATGGTCAACGACTCCAGCCGGACATCGCCCTTTCATACCCCTATTTTGCGATTATAAATGAGCGGTTGTATAGAGTGACGCAGGACACTCAGACTAAAGAGGATACAACCCAACTTTTGATTCCAAGGAGCCGTCGGGCAATGGTATTCCAGGCGGCTCATTATAATCCCATGGCGGGTCACTTAGGAGAAAGGAAAACACTGAACCGTCTAATAGCCCGCTTCTATTGGCCGGGCATTGGCGGCAATGTCCGCAGGTGGTGTGCGGCGTGCCGCGAATGCCAGCTGGTTAACCCACCGGCCACCCCAAAAGCGCCATTGTGCCCTCTCCCTTTGATCGAGGTCCCCTTTGAGAGAATTGGAATAGACCTCGTCGGGCCATTAGAATGGTCAGCACACGGACATCGCTTTGTATTGGTCCTAGTGGACTATGCAACATGATATCCGGAAGCAGTGCCTCTTTGCAACATCTCAGCACGTAGTGTTGCAGAGGCACTCTTCAAAATAATCTCCCGGGTGGGGATTCCGAAAGAAATCCTCACCGATCAGGGCACAATGTTTATGTCACGGACACTAGGCGAACTGTACGAGTTGTTAAATATTAAATCGATTCGCACCAGCGTATACCATCCTCAAACGGATGGCCTGGTGGAACGATTTAATAAAACCCTCAAAAACATGATTCGTAAGTTCGTGCACAACGATGCTAGAAATTGGGATAAATGGCTCAACCCCCTGTTGTTTGCAGTACGAGAGGTCCCGCAAGCCTCCACTGGCTTCTCCCCATTCGAGCTGCTGTATGGGCGACGCCCATGAGGTGTGCTTGATGTATTGCGAGAGGCCTGGGAGGAGGGACCTTCAAACAGTAAAAATGAAATTCAATACGTTCTTGATCTTAGAGCAAAACTCCACACTTTGGGGCAGCTAAAACAGGAGAATTTGCTCCAAGCTCAAGAATGACAACGCCGACTGTATGACGGGAACTCGGCTAAGGGAATTTGCACCGGGAGACAAAGTGCTTGTATTGCTTCCCACGTCGAGCTCTAAATTTCTCGCCAAGTGGCAGGGACCCTTTGAGGTCACACGACGAGTGGGAGATCTCGATTATGAGGTTAAACGAACCGATAGAGAGGGCGCACGTCAAATATTCCACCTCAATCTCCTGAAATTGTGGAGGGAGGCGGTTCCCGTGACGTTGGCTACGGTAGTTCCCAAGAAGGCGGAGCTCGGACCAGAGGTGAGTTCAAGACATAAACAGTTCACCCCGGTTATTTGCGGAGAGACCACCTCTCACCGAGTCAACTCGCAGAGGTTTCTAGGTTGCAACAGGAGTTTGCGGATGTGTTCTCCCCTCTACCAGGACGTACAAACCTCATTCACCACCACATTGAGACCGAGCCGGGGGTCATGGTACGTAGCCGCCCCTATCGATTACCCGAACACAAGAAGAAAATCTTCGGGAAGAATTGGATGCAATGCTCGATATGGGGGTAATAGAAGAATCCCACAGCGATTGGTCCAGCCCAGTTGGTCTAGTGCCTAAGAGCGACGGGTCAGTACGATTCTGTGTGGATTATAGGAAAGTCAATGCGGTGTCTAAATTTGATGCATATCCAATGCCTCGCGTTGATGAGTTGCTCGATCGGTTGGGCACTGCTCGATTTTATTCGACATTGGATTTGACGAAGGGTTATTGGCAGATCCCCTTGACACCAATTTCCCGTGAAAAAACCGCCTTCTCCACACCATTTGGATTACACCAATTTGTGACACTTCCGTTCGGTTTGTTTGGAGCCCCGGCTACGTTTCAGCATCTCATGGACCGAATCCTCAGACCGCATTCAGCTTACGCCGCTGCCTATTTAGATGACATCATCATTTATAGCAATGATTGGCAGCGGCACATGCAACATCTAAGGGCGGTTCTGAGATTGCTGCGCCGAGCGGACTCACAGCGAACCCGTAGAAGTGCGCGATTGGACGGGTGAAGGTACAGTATCTGGGGTTCCACTTGGGCCACGGGTAGGTGCGTCCCCAAATTGACAAGACAGCGGCGATTGCGACCTGCCTGAGACCCAAGACCAAAAAGGGGGTGAGACAGTTCCTGGGGCTGGCTGGCTATTATAGGAGGTTCGTGCCTAATTATTCGGACGTCACCAACCCGCTGACTGATCTCATTAAAAAGGGAGTTCCAGACCTGGTCCAGTGGACGGAGCAGTGTCAGCGGGCGTTCACGCAAGTTAAAGCTGCACTTTGCGGGGGGCTGCTTTTACATTCACCTGACTTCTCGCTCCCTTTTGTTTTACAGACAGATGCTTCAGACAGGGGACTGGGGGCCGTATTCTCGCAGGTGGTGGGGGGGGGAGGAGCGCCCGGTGCTGTACATTAGCCGTAAGCTCTCCTTGTGGGAAACTAAGTACAGCACCGTAGAAAAGGAGTGTCTCGCCATCAAGTGGGCGGTCCTCACTCTCCGATACTACCTGTTGGGGCGGGCCTTCACCCTCTGTTCCGATCACGCCCCGCTCCAGTGGCTCCACCGCATGAAAGATACCAATGCCCGGATCACCCGTTGGTACCTGGCTCTTCAGCCGTTTAAGTTCAAGGTGGTCCACAGACCGGGGGCGCAGATGGCTGTCGCCGACTTCCTTTCCAGGAATGGGGGGAGTGGTAGGCAGGCCGGCTGCCGCCCCGGCCTGAGTCGGGCGGTGGGGATATGTGGCAGCGGGGGCGTGGTCAAGCATCTCTCCGGAGAGAGAGAAAGCGGTAAGAGCGCTTACACCTGAGTTAAATTATGTCTAACACCTGTCTCTAATTTCAGTGAGCACGGGGAGAGCGGCATAAATAGAGCCACACCGCAGGTAGACAAGAGAGAGAGAGCCTGGGCACCAGAGAGCCAGTTGTGAAGCCAAGAGTCTATTATTGAGTTTATTTTTGTGAAATAGTTTGTGTATTTTAGAGTGAGTCATTGAAGAGTGTAAGAGCCCTGAACGAGTGCATTTGCTGCAGTAAGGAGAATAAAACGCTTACCTGAACCAGGAAATCTGCTTCTCGCCTCCTCCTTACACTGAGAAGTGTTACAGATGCTTTTTAAACAGTATTGAAGGAGTTCCCATCTATGTTGGGCACTTATTGGCTGCTTTTCTTTATTATTTGGTCCAAGTCATCAAGTTCAAATTTTTTTTTTTTTAAATTACATTTTAGTTTTATAATGAAATAAATTAATATGGTGGCACAATTATATTTTTGTCTACAAAACGAATTTCAAACATTTAAGCATACGCTTTCAGATCAAAAGATTTTTAAGATCATGAGAAACATTTCAGTCAAGTGTTTCAAACTTTTTGACCGGTAGTGTGTGTGTGTGATATATATATATATATATATATATATATACATACACACACACACACACACACTTCTTTTTTTTATTGCTATTTTTTTAATAAGATTTACCTAAATATTGCATACACTGTCATATGGATTCCTATTCTGTTAAAAGTAATCATTACATAGTTCATTAAATTTGTTTAAATATGTACAAGCTCGAGGAGGTTTCCCAGCTGCATCTTGGTTCCTGCCACGTTCCTTATCTACTTAAACATCTTAGGTGCTTTTTTCTTGCCAATGTCACTTTTGACTTGCTCACTTGGGGATTTGTTAGGCACTATTAGTTGTAAAGCTGCTTTGAAACAATATGCATTGTGAAATAGCCTATACAACTGAATTGAACTGAATAAATATGAAAGAATGTCTTGGCAATACGACAGTCTGATCGAGAAAGAGAGATCGAGAAGAAAGAGAGTGGAGGGACAGCACAGACAGGGCAACATCACACTGGAACTCGACATGTTGATTCCGAAAGTTCATGCATATTTTAGCCTATTTTTAAGATTTATGCATTTTAATTTAATAACAAAATTTCATCAAATTGAATTGTGTAATGTTTAACTACATTAATAAAATATTCAGGTTTTTCTTTTATTTTATTAAAGATTACTTCAATTTAATGGAATTTTGCTATTAACTTTTAATGCGTAAATCTTAAAATTAACCCCATATTGCCGAGTAACTGACAAGCGGCATCTACCATCGGATATTTTTGCATCATTTCAACCGTGATCACCTTTCCGTCTAGTGCTAGAAAGTATTGTACTTTTGCTCTAAATGTACATTTGTACTCCACTACTTTAGGCTTTAGGGTTAGGGGTTTGGTTAAGGGTTAGAGTTAATAAAATACTCCTTTCTGTTGACTGAATTACATAATTTACAACT
Organism: Myxocyprinus asiaticus; assembly: GCF_019703515.2. NCBI lineage: Eukaryota > Metazoa > Chordata > Actinopteri > Cypriniformes > Catostomidae > Myxocyprinus > Myxocyprinus asiaticus. Next base: position 38,328,856 of record NC_059357.1, on the reverse strand, counting down.
AAAAATACAACTCGCTTTTAGCACCACTCAGTGGACATTTCACCTGGAAACTGGTCAACAATATCTCCAGCTCTGGCCACTTGGAATAGTGGTTCGAATTTTGGTAAGCAAAACTTTCAACCTAATGTTTGCCGAATTCTCAGTGTGATCAGTCTAGACAAGGTCCCTATTTTGTCTGTGGTCACCACAGTCTCTTCAGAAGTTAACCTGTGCTCCTTCTCATAAACACAGTCCTTCACCAGTGCTTATGTTGAGGGAGGTCTTTCATCTCGCCTTGCTATGTTAATTATGAAGTCTTTTCAACGAGAACATTCCCTAGAGTCCTTCACTCAGTACTGCATCTCAATTTTCTCACCAGGCTCAAGCAAATAAGAAGCCACACGAGGAGTCTACATGCAAGCAGGAAATGACACGTTATTTGAAGTGAGCCCAATTTATGTGTGTGTGTGTGTGTGTGTGTATGTGCATGCGTAGTAAATTTACTGTAGAGGGTTATGAGGGAATTGAGCTTGTCAGTGCTTATTTCACTGATGCAATGGGGGGCCACTGCACCTGCCATCACTGGTGGCCTCGTGAAGCCCAAAGTGCAAGATAGCTAGTCACCTTACCTCACCCTCCTGTCTCGTTTCACTAACTGTTTGTATTCTGCCACCTCCCTTTCTCTAAAATGATCTTAGGCTCTGCTTTATTAAAACATGAGTGCATAGCATGTATTGCGCGATATTAGCAAAGCATATACCTCAGCGGTAATCTGAGAATAATGTTCCTGGAAAAGGTTATGAGCACATTAAAAGGAGATTAAAATAACACTAACAGCTATAACGACTGTTATGAAAACACAACGTAATGACAGTTATTAACTAATACACATGTAAAGCAAAATTACATAACAAAGGAAACTCTAAATGAGAAACAACATCAGCAATCATAATTGAAGGAATCGTAGGAATTGCAAGACCAAATGATCTGAGCTATGCTACCTACATTCATTTTATAGCTCTTTACATTTACTGAATGTCAGTAATTGTCTAATTTGTGTTTATTTTCGTAAATGTTGGGAGAAACATCCTAGACAAAGTCGATACTAGAACCCTAACAAATCTGAGAACTCCATTAAGCCTCCTGAGCAATGAAAGAGCAACCTCTGGGCAATAAAATGTTTCTATGGGTAGCTGTGTAACATTGACATACAAAATTACATATTTAGGGGTTCAAGCGCTGAAACCCTATTGTAATTGTTAAGATTTGTATTATTATTATTATTATTATTATTATTATTATTATTATTAGGGGTTCAAGCGCTTAGCGCTGAAACCCTATTGTAATTCTTACGATTTTTAGTTAATTGTTAATATTTTTAGGGGTTCCAGCGCTTAGCGCTGAAACTCGGTAAACATGTGTATGAACTCAATCTGAGGTCACAGTTTGGTGGAGTTTGGCCACTTGGTGGCACTATAACAGGAAAAAACATGAAAACAGCTCTAACTACGCAACCGTTAGTCTGATTGAGTTGAAAATCGGCATGCAGTGTCTTTGTCCAAGGTGCCATGATTGTCTATGAGGACGTTGGCGTATCAAAAAAAAACATGGCCACCATCAGCCAATGAAGTTTGAGCACCTATTAGACAAGGTTAACGGAGGCTGATCGGCACAAAACTCGGTGGGCCTGTTTGACTCCTGGGAAATCTGAAAGAAATCGGACACCCTTTACCCTTTGGGTAGCTATAACAGTGTCATTTAGAAAATGGGCGTGGTCAAGTGTACAAATAAGCCCATAATTCCTAAACAAAAACTCAGAACTTCACGAAATTAGCTGAGCACATGCGACATATGATTCTAAACAAGCATGCAGAATTTTATGGAGATCAGGCCATAGGTGGCGCTATGAGCTTTAAAAAGCTTTAAAAACCACGTATTTCCTTAGTAAATTGCCTGTATTGGCTGTAAATGGTCTATTCCATCTATGATCTAGGTGGTTACATGCTTGCTAAATAAAACATAATACCTTTTTACGCATGTGCTTAAAGGCCTAAAACCGCTTGAACCCCGTTAATTGCTGCTCGCAGCTATATTTAAATTTGTTTTCTGAAAAATGCTTTTAAACTACAAACTTACAAAATTATCCGAACCCTTAAACAAGTCCTATCAGTCAATGATGCTGAGACCAAATAGCCCTGTGGCCAAGTAATAAAACATTTTCAAATAGGGCAATGGCTTGTAAGGCAAACATTATGATAAAGCAATTAAAAATGTATCATTGCAAATAATGTGAAAATAAGTGTGTGGAACACTGAGCTAATAACTGTACTGAAATGCAAGTAAATTGGTGTGTTAAAAGAGACTAAAAGAAAGTGTTAAAGAATGAAAACTCCTTTCGTCACAGTTACAAAGCGTAGACAGATTAAACTGCAGGGTCAGTGACCACTGGCTAGCTATTGAAAATGGTAGACACACAGACCAGGTTATCACAGGATAAAAAAAAAGTTTGTGGTCATTGTATGACAGGTAAGCGTTGAGGTGGTGACAGCTAAGAGGTGCAATTTTTTTGAGGCAAACTGAAGGAAACCTCCTGCCCAGTTTAACCAAAACAACAGAGACTATATTCACAAAGCCATACTGCATGAACACAATGTATCTTGGGAAAAATAAGTTGTTACAACCTTCACAATCTTCTTCATTCATTATATAACGGTAATACTATGTACCGTATTCATTCTCTCTCTCAGAAGTTATTGAGTATATTCAAAAGGACATTATGTTCAAAAAAGTTTTCTTTGATATTAACGATTTTGTAGCAGTACTTTTCAGAATTGAATGGATTACACGTATACAATATATTTAATGGAAATTTCTCACACTTCATCCGCCATGTTGGATTTATTTTGTTCACAGAGCTCAACACAATCCTTTCTGGGATCGCCTACCCGGGGAAGGATACATCTGATGATACCTAAGTATTTGGCCAAAACGAGATATCTTATGAGGCAGCCTAATTAAGATATGTTGTGCCTTCCTTTTGGAACAGCCTTTGCGTCAGGAGCGTGCCTATGATGCCTTAAAATGCTGCCTCCAAAGGAAGCTCACTAGGTATTGGAACAGACCCACAGAATACACACTTTCCAAAAAGTTTCAAAAGTAGAGACACAATACATAAAATTTATAGGGGGGATTCACTAAGAATGAAATGCGCCTGGTAAAAGCACTAGTAATTGGCATGCGCTGTCTGCGTTGGTTTAGCGCCCAATTCACTAAAATAATTATGCAGATTAGGCCACGGTGCAAACGTGCCTTCAAAATCGCTGCTGAACACAATTTGCTTGCACAATTTCGATCTTGCAGGCTAATTCTGAACACTATATAGCAGAGTAGGTATGTGCCCGAAGGCAAATACCTTATTCAGAAACCAATACCGACTTAAAAACAAATAACGAATTTTACAGAATAATAGCACAAATATTCATTACACTGATTACCCAGTGTGCACAGGGATATATATATATATATATATAAATAAAAAAATAAAATGCATACATACATACAGTATCTAAAATGACAACGCAATGGTGAGTCTGTGAACCCAGTATGTATAAACTTCATGAATGAAAACACACTTTGTGATCTCAAGTTCAAATCGGGTGGCCAAGTTGCAGTCTCAGTTGCAGTTTATTGTGTGCGTCTCAGAAATCTGAGCTTGTCAAGAGTAACATTAAGATACTATATCATACATATTTTCCATTTCGTTAAAAGTCTGTTTTTATGTTTAAAACATTTCAAGCGAGATATACGAGAACATGCCTCTGTGTCTCACTCGCTCCTCAGGCAGACAGCAGCACGCAGTGTGTGAGGAAGTTTTTGATCAATATGAGTGTAACGTTGCCACTGGCAATGACAAAGATGACGATGATGATGTGAAGAACCCAAGTGCAGTTTATTTACAATAGTGATGTACAAGAACCCTAACTTCAAACATGAACAAAACATAAACATGGACTTGACTTGACTATCAAACAATGTTACATTAACAATACCTGACAAGAGACAATGGCAAACATGAGGGCTTAAATACACAGACATGGGTAGCAAGTAAACAAGACAACCAATCACAAGACTGAACTATTAATAATAAGACAATGAACCAATGAAAACAAGACACATAAACATGGAGGGAAACATGAAATCACATGACCAGGGTACCACATGACAAGATCGCATGACAGGAACAAACATGGTATGGAACAAAACACATACAACCCTGACATATCCCCCCTCTAGGGAGTGGCGTCTTGACGTGGTTATATGGCAGGACATGGAAACATGGTGAAACAAGGTGTGGGGCATGGTCTGGCGAAAACATGGCGAGGAGCATGAGACCAGGGCGGAGCACGTGAGGGGTGGAGCCATGAGAGTCTCGAGGGGCGGAGCCAAGTAAGGCGGAGCCATGAGAGGCTCAAGGGGCGAAACCATGGAGAACTGGATACCCAATGCTAGCTCTGGGACGGACGAGGCTTGCAACGCTGGTTCGTTGGACGTGGCAGACGTGGGCATTGGCTCGTTGACCGTGGCAGGCTTGGGCATTGGCTCATTGACCAGAGGTGAGCCTGAGACATTACATGGAGCAATCATCCAGGGGATGATTCCCTTGGCGTAAACGAAGAAGCTGGATTGCTGGGTTCATTTTGGTTGGTCAGGTATTCTGTAACGTGACAATGAATGATTTCTTTCTAAACCAAAGTGAACACAATTAACCTGCAAAGAACAAGCACGGACTGTTGTGTAGGAATGAATAGGCTTGGATATCATCTAAATTATTTTGCTGGCGATATAAAATTGTAAAAGTTTAATGCACATTTTGGGCCACTCGATTTCCTGAAGAGCGCGTCAATAGGCTAATTTTACTGTCCCTCAGGGCTGCATAATTAATCAAAATATAAATTGTGGTATGGTCATATGTGTGCTTTAGAGTAAACAGGTGACACGCTCCTCATGTTACCAAGCGGAAGGCTCGTGGACATGTTGTTCACGAGCTATACGTTTCTACTGCATATGTTAAAACAAATCAAATCCTCAAAATAATACAATAATCCACAATAATATTTCAGTATTATAATAATCTACTGGGTTAAAAAAATTAGTAAATGTAGTTTTTTTGCACACCATGTTCATTCACAGAAAACGTCCTGGTTCCTTGCGTAACCTCCGTTCCCTGATGGAGGGAATGAGATGTTGTGTTGATGTAGTGACACTAGAGGTCACTCTTGGGAGCCCGAGACACCTCTGGTCTTTGATTAAAGGCCAATGAAAATTGGCAAGTGGTATTTGCATACCACTCCCCCGGACATACAGGTATAAAAGGTGCTGGTATGCAACCACTCATTCAGGTTTTGTGCTGAGGAGCCGAGACAAGGTCCCGGCCAATTCAGCGGGTAGTTCAGCATTGTGGCAGGAGGGACACAACGTCTCGTTCCCTCCATCAGGGAACGGAGGTTACGCAAGTAACCAGGACGTTCCCTATCTGTCACTCACTCGACGTTGTGTCGATGTAGTGACACTAGTGGTCCCTATACGAAACGCCGCAACTGGCTGAACTGTGTTACGTGAACTGGCGGTGTGTGACGGGCAGACCACTGTGTGCCTCATATCCAGCGCACCAGGCTGACACGTAACCTCCCCCAACACTGTTATGAGTGTCGAACGGCCCTTTGGGGACAAGTCGACTACCCAAAAGATAGAGACGGGCTAGCCCAGTCATGGCCTCTTATCCCCTTTTTTTTCCTCTCCCCAAAAAAAAGGAATTAACCGACTAGGGCCACCAGGTCTAGTCGGGGGGGTGTCACTCCCAAGGGGAAGAAACCGTGGAGACCACACCCCGCCCAAAGAGAGGGGGGGTATTTTGAGTGGAAATACGTCACATGGTCTTGCCGAGCTTTGTCGGAAGTATGCCATGTGGAGAAGTCCCATGGAAGGTCCTACCCTACGGGGGAGGAGTTTCTACAAGCATGGTGACTGGGGCAGAGGGGCCTCTGCCCAAGGAAGACATATATCTTCCGCTAAACTAATTAGCGGAAGATATATGTCGCATGGGGTTACCTACAGGGAACCACCACATGCAGAGCACCTACCCCAGTACAGGGCTTAGTTAGCACGTGTACTGAGCCGACAGCGAGTTTCTGCGCAAACTCGTCTGCCACAGGGCTCAGAGGAAATCAACCAGGGAACACAGTTTGTGAACACTACTGGGAGTCAACGGCGTCTTCAGCTCAGGGGAGGTGAAAGGCGCTATGCGCAAGTGATACACCCGGCCAGCTGTCCCGGACTTACCTGCGTGCCACTACAAGGGACGAAACCGGTTCCACCCGGATATTGTAGAACCTCGCAAAGGTGTTGGGTGTTGCCCAGCCCGCTGCTCTACAAATGTCTGTTAGAGAGGCGCCACTGGTCAAGGCCCAGGAGACCGCTACACCCCAGGTAGAATGGGCTCGTAGCCCTACTTGGGGGCGGCACGTCCTGGGCGTGATATGCCATAGTTATGGCATCAGTGAGCCAGTGGGCGATCCTCTGCTTGGAGACAGCGCTTCCTTTCAGCTGTCCACCAAAGCAGATAAAGAGCTGCTCAGAGACTCTAAAGTTCTGCGTGCGATCCAAATAGATGCGTAAAGGACACAGCAACGTCAGGGCTGGGTCTGCCTCCTCCTGGGGCAGCGCTTGCAGGTTCACCACCTGATCCCTAAAAGGGGTCGTGGGAACCTTGGGCACACAGCCCGGTCGGGGCCTCAGGATCATGTGAGAGTATCCCGAACCGAACTCCAGGCACGTTTCGCTGACAGAGAATACTTGCTGGTCTCCTACCCTCTTGATGGAAGTGAGCGCAGTCAGGAGGGCAGTCTTCAAAGAGAGTGCCTTAAGCTTAGCTGACTGCAAGGGCTCAAAGGGGGCTCTCTGTAGACCCTGAAGAACTACAGAGAGGTCCCATGAGGGAAAGAGGCGCGGTCTGAGGGATTCAACCTCCTGGCGCCTCTCAGGAACCTGATGATCAGGTCGTGCTTCCCTAAGGACTTACTGTCCATTGTTGTCGTGGTGTGCCACTATAGCGGCTACATACACCTTCAAGATGGAGGGGGACAGCCACCCATCCAACCTCTCCTGCAGGAAGGAAAGCACTGATCCGACTGCGCATCTCTGGGGTCTTCACGTCGGGAAGAACACCACTTAGCGAACAGACGCCACTTAAAGGCATACAGGCGCCTCGTAGAGGGGGCCCCAGCCTGAGTGATCATGTCTACTACCACAGGTGGTAGACCGCTTAAGTTTTCCGCGTCCCGTCCAGGGGCCAGACATGGAGATTCCAGAGGTCTGGTCGCGGGTGCCAGATGGTGCCCCGTCCCTGAGAAAGAAGGTGCTTCCTCAGGGGAATTTGCCGGGGGGACTGTTGTGAGGAGCGTGATGTCCGAGAACCACGTCTGTGTGGGCCAGTAGGGTGCTACCAGGACAACCTGCTCCTCGTCCTATATTTGCGAAGTCCAGGGGGCCAGCTGTGTGCCAGCACGTCTATACCAAGAGGTGCCTCGGTCAGGGCATACCAGAGCAGGCAGTGGGAGGATTCTTGGGAGGCGAACATGAGTCGGTTTCGGCCGTTGATCCAGGGCAAGCATGTGTTAGTTCGGACAGACAACATGGCAACGGTAGCATATGTCAACCGTCAAGGCGGTCTGCGCTCCTGCTGTATGTCACATCTTGCCCGCCGTCTCCTCCTCTGAAGTCAGCAGCACCTCAAGTCGCTGCGAGCCACTCACATCCCGGGCGACCTCAACACTGCAGTGGATGCGCTGTCATGGCAGGTTACCCTCAAAGGAGAGTGGAGACTCCACCCTCAGGTGGTCCATCTGATTTGGAGTCGGGACCGCAACATTGCCATAGTCATGTTCTCGCAATGAGTACATGATCCATCCACGAACACTGTCTCCGTGTGGGTCGCGCCCAGACACGAAAGACAGCGATCGTGACCGTCAGAAGTTGAGAGATAACGACCGCAACCAGGAATAACACACAAATGGAAAGGCATCTTTAAAAAGATGTGTCTTTAAAAAGACGTTCCGTGTGTGCCGCTCTTTTAGAAATATATACTCTTTTAGAAAAATATACTCTCTTATTTCTGCCAAAGCGCCCATGGGCATTCTCTGCAGTGCACCAGTGCAGAGAAGAGAAAAGCCGCTGAAATGTTCCGTCAGATCCAGCAGAGGTGAATGAACAGTCACCTCAGTAAACATCGACCATTCGGCTCCGAAGAGAAAATCTGAATGAGTGGTTGCATACCAGCTCCTTTTATACCCGTATGTCTAGGGGAGCGGTATGCTAATACCACTCACCAATTTTCATTGGCCTTTTATCAAAGACCAGAGGTGTCTCGGGCTCCCAAGAGTGACCCCTAGTGTCACTACACTGACACAACGTCAAGTGAGTGACAGATAGGGAACATGTTTTAGTAAATATATATGTAGGTTAATAATGCATTTTATTACTGTATTGTTGTACACTCACTGAGCACTTTATTAGGAACACCTGTACACCTACTTATTCAAGCAATTATCTAATCAGCCTATCGTGTGGCAGTAGTGCAATGCATAAAATCATTCAGATACAGGTCAGGAGCTTCAGTTAATGTTCACATCAACCATTAGAATGGGGAAAAACTTGATCTCTGTGATTTGGACCTTGGCATGATTGTTGGTGCCAGATGGGCTGGTTTGAGTATTTCTGTGACTGCTGATCTCCTGGGATTTTCACGCACAACAGTCTATAGAGTTTACACAGAATGGTGCCAAAAACAAAAAGCATCCAGTGAGTGGCAGTTCTGTGGACAGAAACGGCTTATTGATGAAAGAGGTCAACGGAGAATAGCCAGACTGGTTCAAGCTGATAGAAAGGCTATGGTAACTCGGATAACCACTCTGTACAATTGTAGTGAGCAGAATAGCATCTCAGAATGCACAACATGTTGAACCTTGAGGTGGATGGGCTACAACAGCAGAAGACCACGTCAGGCACTTTATTAAGACCATAGTGTTCCTAATAAAGTGCTCAGTGAGTGTATATTCATACATATAATTGAAAATTATTAAATATTATTCCTACTAGAAAAAATTGTGGAAAGAGAGCCTTCATTATTTTTAACAATTGTTTTTACTTACCTCATTAAACATTTTGAATCTACTTGTCAAAAAATGTCTGTTTATTTGAAATGATGGTGCCTCAAAATAAGATAAAAAATAAATAAATAAAAATAAAACAAATCACTTTTAATAAATTTCAGATCAAATACATAATTATCCAGACATATATAGAATAGGCTAAAAATATCGACATATCGATATATCCAAATTTTTGTAGCAATATCACCCAGCCCCACTGCTGAGTTGTTAAAAAGTCACTGGATGCTTTAAGTCTGATTCTAGCAGAATCTTTTCATGCTATATTTTTAGCTTTTTTGATTGTCTTTTCGTGCTATATTTTTAGCTTTTTTGAATGTTTGTTTGTTTTACAATATGGATGGTGAGGGAGAGCAATCCATGGTTGCAATCTAAACACAAGAGATTACTGTGGTCTTTTTTAAAGAGAACATTTTCAGAACCAGGAGATTTATGTAAAAAATATAAATTTGCACCCTATTCTCGTTGCTGTCAAGGAGAAATTGTGAACTGAGATAATTGAGAATTGTTCATCTTCATTGAAGGCCTGCAAGTGAATTCACTGCTCATTGACTCTGTAAATTTATCCCTCACTCTCACTGTCTCTCGCTCTCTGTCTCACATCTTGTGCTTGACATTCGCTTAGTTCAAATTAGAGATGTTTTGTAAACATCTACGCTAGAGCACATCACGGCGGCATCTTAATTTACCACATATAAATAGGCAGCAGAATAGTCACTCTGACACTAATCTTATGTGCCTCCAGTAATAGATGGTGAAGACAAAATAATGAAATGAATCACTGGGTCTCCGCTCGCATGGTACCTGCACTTTAACGGACGGCACGGGTTGTCTCAGACTGGCAGGCTGCCACCCTGTGTGCCCCGACTGTGTCAGACCTTGACAGATTCATCTTCATTACACACACATCAAGGCTGCGCTTGCTTGTGTACACTTGCCCGCTCATAAACTTGTGTGTTTGTTTGTGTGTGTAATGAAGATGTAATGCGTACGTGGCTGCGGTTCACAGACTTACAGCCATTTTGTTATGTGGGTTATTGGTGCCACATAAACATAAATCACATGCAGGTACCTGTATATTTTAAAGACTACATGACATAAAATTTGACCTGATTCTTTCGGTGACACTAGTGGCGCAGAAATGACATACTTCAGCTTTAAATGCGTAGTGAACAGGGCTGCGTACTGCTTCAAAATTTTATCCCCTTACCTCGCTAACTTCCCTCCATCTCATGGACTCGGATGAACATCGTTGCTTACGTTGCGCGAGTGCCCACTACTGCCGGAACTTGTGCAATGGGTTTAACTGGAAAGCTAAGCCCTTGATCACCTGCAGCAGGTTGATTGCTGATGTCATTTTGTGGAATTATTTTGTGAATTTTGCACCTGAGAATACAAAGTTTTTGGAGGTTGATGCAATCACAGATTCAGGTAAAGTAGTAATTTCAGAGTCTTATGTATACATCTTGGTGGCAGGGATTCCCCTGAGGTGAAGTGCTTAGGGAAGTTAGCGAGTGGATGTTTAAAGTGAAGTGGAACGCAGCCCAGGAGTTAAATTGTGCCGGAACAGTCCGCAGTGGCATCTTCCGACACATTCGATTCAAAATAGAAAAATATACACTGGCAGCCAAAAGTTTGGAATAATGTACAAATTTTGCTCTTATGGAAAGAAATTGATACTTTTATTCACCAAAGTGGCATTCAACTGATCACAATGTATAGTCAGGACATTAATAATGTGAAAATGTACTGTTACAATTTGAAAAAAAATAAATCAGAACTTCTTAAACTACTTCAAAGAGTTCTCATCCAAAAATCCTCCACGTGCAGCAATGACAGCTTTGCAGATCCTTGGCATTCTAGCTGTCAGTTTGTCCAGATACTCAGGTGTAGAGCCCGACCGATATGGGATTTTTGAGACCGATACCGATTTTAGAGAGGGAAAATTCACCGATTACCGATATGGTGGCCGATATATTTAGTTTTTGAGCTGGAATCGCTCCGATTTTGCACCGATATGACTGTGGAAAGGTACTCAGAAGGCTGCTTTCTTGAACAAATATTTTTATCAAAGAATATTTGACATTATTATTATTATACATTGTCAACAAATTCTAGAAATGAACACTGAGAAAATAAAGAATAAATAAAAATACAATAAATAGCTAAATAAACATCAGTGCTGTATGTTTAATATCAGTCAAATGCTGACCATTAAAATAAAGAATATATTAGATTGGAATATGTTAGAGGTTAACTCTATAGGTTAGAGCCAGTTGTCCTTTGTCTTTGAAGACTGTAGTGTACATCTTTGTATGAAATCTTCAGTTTTTTGGGCAATTTCAAGCATTGTATATCCTTCATTCCTCAAAACAATGATTGACTGATGAGTTTCTAGAGAAAGCTGTTTCTGTTTTTGCCATTTTTGACCTAATATTGACCTTAAGACATGCCAGTCTATTGCATACTGTGGCAACTCAAAAACAAACACAAAGACAATGTTAAGCTTCATTTAACGAACCAAATAGCTTTCAGCTGTGTTTGATATAATAGCAAATTATTTTCTAGAACCAAATTAGCAATTTAGCATGATTACTCAAGGATAAGGTGTTGGAGTGATGGCTGCTGGAAATGGTGCCTGTACAGATTTGTTCAAAAATGACTTTTTTTCAAATAGTGATGGTGCTGTTTTTTACATTAGTAATGTCCTGACTATACTTTGTGATCAGTTGAATGCCACTTTGGCAAATTAAAGTACCAATTTCCTTCCGAAACAGCAAAATCTGTACATTATTCCAAACTTTTGGCCACCAGTATATTGACAACTTGTTTGTCTATCAATCAATTTCTTGTTTGTACCGATCCAGTTTTTATTTGATACATTTCACACACACTAAATTAAGCATTATGCTATGCTCTAGTCATTTATGGACTCTGGAGCCTTTATTTTGAATTTGTTTTTTAATTTATTTATTTATTTTTTTTTTAAAGAGATGTTTAGTTTGATTTCTAGCAAATATACAAGGGTACACTACTGAAATATTTTTATAATTTAATACAAGTATTGGCGTTACAAATTATATTATCAGCATAAAAATTTAAGAAAGAAAATGTTGAAAAATGTACATGTATTTTAGAATTTCCATTGTTATATCTCACCTAGGCCACCAGAATCACCTGTCGCCCATGAATTATTTTTCAGCCAAACATCAGAACAAACCAATTAATTACATCATACTTCCCAGTTGATGTTCTGGAAGAGTATGTTGACATCCACCTAATTTGTCTAGTTTCTTTCAAGTGACAGATGAATTTGCAGCAAAACACAATAGAGTTTGACTGGACACAAGGCCTTTGACAATAACAACAAATGAGAAGCATGGGAAGCATTTTCTCCTCCCTTTAAAAAGCTGATACGCCTATTTATTTTGCAATCTTAACTATTCACAAGTATATGGTTGGTTGCATTTTATTAACATTGTTTTTTTTTCCATGCCGTCCGCGAACTGCAACCCATTTTTACACAAAGCATAAAAAAGCAATGCCAAGACAAAATAACATGACGCAACAGACCTAAGCATACATATGTGTAATGTACGTAAGGACCAAGAGTGTGATATACAGAGTTTGATAGTGGTGACCCCATTCTGCCGTCTGTAGTTACCCAGTGACAAGACTGGCGAGTCTCAAAGGGTCTCCAAATCTCCAGGCTTGAATGCCTGTTCCTCACCCAGAGTCTCACACACACATGACAACATCCCCAAGCGCACTGGCCAATGATCAGTCAAGCTTACACTGAGAAGGGCGGTGATGTCACGAGGGGCATAATCTCCATTCAGCATCTCTCTGCTCATGCATTACTGCAAGCAGACAGTTTCACAGACATGCTGACTAGTTTTTTCACCTCTGAAAGTAGATAAAAGATTAGAATATTACAGAGCAGAGCATTATTGTGTCAATAACAATATGGATACAAATCCATATCCCTGATCCCAGGCACAGTAAGATGGATTAAAACAAAGCCCATTTGTGAGAGAGATCTATCTGTTTATGTGTATGCATCCTCCCATTTTAAAGGAATAGTTCCATTAAAAATGAAAGTTCTGTCATCATTAATTCACCCACTCTCATGTTCTAAACCTGCAAGACTTTCTTCTTTCCGTGGAACACAAAAGGAGAATTTTTTTTTGAGTCAGACGGTGAAACGACAAAGGGGGACCACAGCGTTTAGATGAAGAGAGATCATGTTGCCCACCCAAAAGGTCAAATTGCCACAAAAAAATCCTAGTACTGGCCATGCTTGGGTTATACTGTATATAATACGTATAAATATGAATTTTGTTCATATGTGTATCTGTTTGCATTTTTGTGACAGCTGAAAGCTGTTTGACAATGGACGAGAAGGAAATACAGATATTATTTTGAACTCGTAGAGCGTTTTAGAAAGTAACTTACAAGTAATTAGTAATGTGATAACCTTTCACTGAAGTAATCATTAATGTAATTTAATTAAAATTTTAGAGACTTAGTACTTTTGTAGTGGATTACTTTTCTGAGTAACTCACCCAACACTGCTCGTGACCAAATGTCATTGACGTCAAATGTGCCATTTTTTACTTGAGAGCTAGAGTGAAGGGAAAGAGTTTCAGTAAATAAAGCCATGTTGGTCTGTTAATCACACAAAGCTATCGTATGCCTTCATAGTGCTTTTTAGTCATTTCTGGAGCTTGATCACATCAGTCCCCATTCACTTCCATTATGTGAAAAAGAGCAACCAAGATATTCTTCAGAACAAGAATATATAAGAAAGAAAGTCATACAGGTTTGGGCCAGTGTGCAGGCGAGCACATAATGACATCATTTTCATTTTTGGGTGAACTATCCCTTTAAGCATAGACCTAGAGAGTTGGGCATTAGGTGCCTCATAAAACTACAGTAGCGCACAAATCACGGACACACACAATTACTTTACAAGCGTACCGCCCCAGAGCACAGACAGGAAATTTTCCACCCCACACATTACTCTCTCTGCCTCTTAAAACACTCTCCCAAAAACACTGGCTCCCCGGAGGAGGATGTCATAGTGATACGGTCCTTATAACGTAGCAGTGTGTATGCGTGTGAAAAAGCCCCCAGCTCAAACCTGCAGTCATACCTTAGCAGGTGCTGCTTTCCACTTGCTGCATCTGTTAATTAGGAACAGTCTGCTGCAGGAAGACTGAGGCTTAGCGTGGCCGCTGCCTTGTGACTGGTCATTAGAGCATAGAGTGAATCCAGAGGGTCTGTTAGACTACTTACAATAGGAAAAACACACACACACACACACACACACACACACACACACACGGTCACACTCCACTCGCTCTATCTATTCCTCATTTTCCCTCTATCTTCCCCCCAGGGGGAGTGAATGCATCAGTTCATTGACACGTTCTTTTGGCTAGCGGTCTTCGCTCAGCCTCGTGTTTCATGTGACCTTTTTCTTGCGGTCTTTTAGAACGTCTAGCCAGCTCGAGAGCTCTGAAAAACTCTGCCCTGTCATTTTTGTGCCAATCTAACCAAAATAAAGATGAAAGAATTGATGCAAGGAAAAATTGCTGGGGAATAACCAACTAAAAGTAGTGATGCTACTAACTTAACTACATTTTTCAGTGACAGTAGTACAGCTGTTTTCAAAACAGTGCATCTTTTCCAGTAACGAGCTACTTTTTCCAGCGAGTAACGGCAAAACTATCCATCAATTTGCACGCTTTGCTGCCAAGCAAGCTGAGATAATAATCAAATACACTTGCCTAAATTGTTTAGTCTATTTCTCGAATGAAGCATTGGCAAGTCTGATTCTATTCAATGAATTGGTTCAGATCATTCAGAACTTCATTCCAATAAACCGATTTATAAATTCCCTGCTTAGACACTTACCCAGTCTTAGACACCTGCATAACATTTAATCTATAACATTGTTATACTGTATTTATTACAATACTATTACAAAAAATTACGTTGATGAAATAATCGTCCCTTTTGTTTTAAATCAACAAAACTGAACTCCCTACCCTAAACCTTAAACCTACACCTAACCGATAGTGTCAAAAAAAGCAAGTGTTACTGAACTGATAATCTGCCGTTGTAATCGTGATTTGTGTGAGAGTGAATAAATGTCATTGTTATAGCATGTCTAGTGTTCATTTCACCAGGAAACTTATACCAACATGATTCTATGACACCAGGTTGCCATTGGTTATTGGACCACATTTGATTTGAGAGCTACAATTGGGTGGAAGATTTTCTTTGAAAAACAACTTAAATTTCTCTTCATCACACAAAACTATTGTGTGGCTTCATAAGAACTTCGAAAATAGTCATATGGACCACTTTGACAGCCCCAGTTCAATAAAATAAACCAGTTCATAAAGTCTATAACATACCGATATCATAATATGTATTACAATAATTTCACAAAAGTTAATGCAGTTGATGAAACAATATTCCCCTCAGTCGAAGCTCTACAATGGACTACAAAAATGGTGAATAGATGCCATTACAGTTATATTACAAAATAATATAGCCAACTATTTACTTGGTGCAATTTAAATGGTGTGATTAATCACCATGTTTTATTCAATGTTTCCATTTCTACATATTTAATTAATTTCCTTTCAAATGCTGTTAAAACCTGTCAGCCTAACTGAGATCGTCATTCACTATGTTTACATGGACACCAAAAAGCAGCATATTGTGAGAAAGCAGTGTTCCCATTTACATGTACTGTATAAGTGGCATACATTTTACTCCCATATACATGCGGCTCGGTCAGTAAGCAGCATTCTCCACAGCAACGTAATTTCCCTTCAACGCTTGTGTAAATAAACATGGCATCTGAGGAAGACGTAATTATTTTATTTCCCTTTGCTTCACTTATTTTCCAGATATTCCAGAGTTGTTGCTGTGTTTGTTTCCTTAACTTTCTATCGCTACCTGCAGCGGAATTGCGCTGCAATAGTGGGGTTTCCCTCTTACATAAAACTCTGGGATTCCCTTCCAAGCTCTTATATGCAAACATAAGGAACTGTCTATATTTTATACTGGTGTGTATAAATGGACATAGTTTAAAGTGGATGTGCTTTTCCCACTGTAGTCCCAGAAATGTTAAAATTCTTTCCACTTTGTTGACTTGATGTAGGGCCCCATCCTATGATATTTGTTATCTGGTCTGTTCAGAATCAGAATCAGCTTTATTGCCAAGTATGCTTACACATACAAGGAATTTGTCTTGGTGACAGGAGCTTCCAGTGTACAACAATACAAAAACAATACAAAAACAGCAGCAAGACACTGATAATAATAAAAAATAAAATAATAATTATACACATACGTACATACACACACAGACACACACATACATACATACATACATACACACATACACATACATAGTGCAAATCTAATACAAATCTGTTATCTGTTATGTACAGTGCAAAATACAAATCTGTTATGTAGAGTGCAAATGTTTTGTTTTTTCAGAGGAATGAAATGGCAGAAGAGGTTGGATGTGTTGGATAAATATAAAAAAGACTAAACTGTGTATTGCACATAGTTATTGCTCAATGGGGCAATTTAACTGTTCATGAAATGGATAGCCTGAGGGAAAAAACTGTTCCTGTGCCTGACGGTTCTGGTGCTCAGAGCTCAGAAGCGTCGGCCAGAAGGCAACAGTTCAAAAAGGTAATGGCTAGAGTGATTTGTCCAGCCTTTTTCCTCACTCTGGAAGTGTATAGTTCTTGAAGGGGGGCAGGAGGTAACCAATAATCCTCTCAGCAGTCCGAACTGTCCTTTGTAGTCTTCTGATGTCTGATTTCGTAGCTGAACCAAACCAGACAGTTATTGAAGTGCAGAGGACAGACTCAATGACTGCTGAGTAGAACTGTATCAGCAGCGCCTGTGGCAGGTTGAACTTCCTCAGCTGGCGAAGGAAGTACAACCTCTGCTGGGCCTTTTTCACAATGGAGTCAATGTGTGTCTCCCACTTCAGGTCCTGTGAGATGGTAGTGCCCTGGAACCTGAATGACTCCACTGCTGCCACAGTGCTGTTCAGAATGGTGAGGGGGGTCAGTGCTGGGGTGTTCCTCTTAAAGTCCACAATCATCTCCACCGTTTTGAGCGTGTTCAGCTCAAGGTTGTACATGCACATATGCACTTTTCAAAAACCTCCAAAACACTGCTTATGTGTTTACATGGCCACATTAAGTCAATATTGGGTGTGACCACCCTATAGCTTTCAGAGGTGGGTAGTAACGCACATTTACTCCGTTACATTTACTTGAGTAACTTTTTGGGAATTTTTTTTTTACTTTTTATTAGATTACTATATTTAAAGGTGGGTACTTTTCACTCTTACTCATAATTTCTATTGAAAAACGTACTTTTACTTCGGTACAATAATATATAATTAATAAATGTAAATAAAGGCGTAATTTATTGAGAGATTTTGGAAAGGCACTTTTACGACAGCGGAACTTTACATCTGCACTCTGTAACTGGAGTCGAGTCCACCACTGCAGCAGCAACAAGCACGCCAAATAAACACTTTCTTTGCTCCACACCATGAAAAAGAGTAGTTTCGTCATGCAGTGCCTTCACTTAACACCAAGGCAAGCAGATATTTCAAGATTAAAACTGCAGCGTGGTAAGTTTTGGCGATTACAATAGTGTGGGCTTGTCTGTGTCACTGTCATTTTCAGGGTGATTCTGTAACTATGGGCTCTTATGACATCAGTTTATAAGTATATATTTTTATATCAGTGTTGCAATATATCAGATCCTAAATCCATGTAAACATCTGCGTTAAGTGTAAATGTCTTATGCTTTGCGGACCGTGTGCTTGACTTCTGGAGCACGAGCTGACAGTATATCTGCGCCTGCACAGCATTTCTGCGTTTGACAGATGTGGTGCGTTTTTTCACATGGACAACAAAAAGCAATATCTGAACTTCAATAAGCCCAACATGCTTCCAAATACAGAGATAAGTTGCAGTTTACCCTTAGTGTACAAAACTAATGATCTAAATTATTTCAACACTTAAAATATTGTAACTACACTGAACTAAGAATTCATACAGGACTTTAAAAAGCGGCAGGAGTTTTGAAATAGCTACAGTAGGCATTAATAAAGCATGATCTTGTTTCGTTTTATTCAGCGTTACATATATGTTTTTCACCATAATAATTACTAGAAACTGGTTTCCAAACTTCTCTTCTAATTGACAGATTTGTCCAAATCTGACAATTATCCTTCAATTGATAGTCCAACCATAAATTAATATGGTCATACTTTCCCGCCCTCATGTTGTTCCAAACCTGTGTGACTTTGTGTATTTTGTGGAACCCAAAAAAGATATTAGACATAATGTTAGAGACTGACAGTCTCAGTCACCATTCCCTTTTAAAATATGGAGGAAAAAACGTGCAGTGACAGTAAATGGTGACTATAAGGCTAATATTCTGTCTGACATCTCTTTAACTGTGTTGCATTGAAGAAAGTCAAATGGTTTGAAACAACACGAGGGTATGATGACAATTTCCATTAATAATTATTATTATTATTAGTATAATTATTATTAATCTGTAAGACATGTTAAATATGTATTGTGTAATGGAATATTGGGACGTAATCATCCATTATGTTTTATGTGGAAGTAACTAGTTACTCGCTACTTGAGTATTCTTTTAATTGGATACTTTCTTACTCTTACTAAATTAGTTTTTTTTACATAACTACTTTTACTTCTACTTGAGTAATAATGTTTTTTAAAGTAATTGTAATTTTACTTGGGTAAAGATTTTGGGTACTCTACCCACCTCTGATGCCTTTAAAACAGCACCAGTTCTCCTAGGTACACTTGTGCATAATTTTTCAAGGTTATCTTGGAAAAACCAGATCTAAGTTACAGTTAGCAATAAGTTTCCAATACAGTTCTATGTATTTAGGCTGTCTCAATTGCTTCTATCTCTTCATGTAATCCCAGACTGACTCTATGATGTTGGGATCCGTGCTCTGTGGGGCCATACCATCTGCTGCAGGACTCCTTGTTCTACTTCTGTTCTATTCTGTTTGCAAAAGAAATATTACCTACTGACACACTAATGCAGAAGATATAAAATAACCATCTTAAGACAAATGTTTTTGTGAAACATCTAATATGCCTAAGACTTTTACACAGTACTGTATCCCCCCAAATAGTTTCAATGTAGTCAGCTACTTTTCTTTAGTAGCTTGTAGTGTAGCTAACTAAATTTCCAAAAGGGTAGCTTCTCTAAAGTTTATCAACTATTCTGATTAGTATGTAGTTTGTCAAGCAACACTTTCAATGTAGCTTCTCAAACAAAGGAAAGAACTCATCTCTAATGTGTAGCCCGATGACTGCTTCATCTGTTTCTTCCTCCGCATATCCTCACTCAACCTCTTCACTTCTTTGCTCATATAAATAATAAAGGCCATGCGGACAAAGTGGATGGAATTTATCACGGGCAAATGCATGCAGGCGTGGGCATAGCAAAACCCAATCAGGGTGGAGCAGGGGACAACTCCAATAAGATCAAAAGACTGTGCCTGCTCTGATCTCTTTTAAAAGTGGAATGAATAATTTAGGTGACATGCTTTGACTGCAAAAACTCTGGCCACGCCCCCGTTGGCGGCTCGTTGAGGACTAGGGACCGACAAAGCCTGGCTCGGATCTAGTGAAGATAAATGAAATGTTGAATAGAAATGAAATGTTAATCATGGCAGTGTGGCAAAGATACAGCTTTGTAATGTATCTTATAAGTAAACAAATGCAAATCAACTCGTTAAATGATCTCATTCATCAGCAAATTATTTATGGTCCGTGTTTATACACAAATTAAGACAAGGGTCATTAGTTTCACGCTGGTATACGTGATTCATCGACTTTGCAGTGGTGATGTATTAAAATGCGAGTGTAAAGCGATTTACTCCAGGCTTGGTGCTCTAAGACTGCGGAAAGTTGCGTCGGATTGTGTGGGAGAGAATTCGATTGACGCCGAGAGCTGTGACTAATGCAATATTCTCCTTTATTTCATACCACGCTGTTCTCTCATACATAGAAGCCAGACTGTCAAAAGCTGGAGGGGTTTAACCTAGAATACATTTCTATTGCAAGTCTCTAAATGTCTCTCTTTCTGCTTGTCTCAAGGCGCTCACACTGTCTCGCTCTCTTTCTCTCTCTCCCCTTCCCTGACCTGGTATTCCTTACTGCTCTCTCAACAAACGAGATGGATCGATTGATCTGTCTTCACCTTGACTTTGGAGCTACCCTGTGAACCCTGTTCTGCACGTGTGTGTGTGTGTGTAATAGGGAGAAAGTATGCTTTTGTGTGTGCATATAAGCATGAGTGCATAAGGGTGTTGTGCAGTGTTGGGAAGCTACTTTGAAACTGTAGCTTTCCAAGATAAAAAAAAAATACTCATAATTCATTCAAGTAGTTGGATGCACTACAAGCCACAAACTACATTTAAGATACAGTATATAAGGGGATATTGCCGTTTAAAATATATAACTCTCAGATTACATGCTGCAGTTAAAAAGTGCAGTATCGATGCATTCAAGCCATTTCGGAATGATCTTATTTACGAGTTGAGCACACATGAACGCCACCACAAAGTCGTAATTACCAGTGGGAAACTCTGGACTTTCTGAAACTTTTCTTTGAGCCTCGACTTTCCGAGTTAGGGGCATGTTGATTAAAACATCATGGTGGAAGCAAATTGGTACTGGTCATAGTTCAGTTTTACTTGTGGATTTTGACTGTACAGTTAAGGTTGTATGCATTTTTGTACTGTTAATCAAGAATAGAGATAAAGCTTGCCATAAAATAAGACTCATTTAGCTGGTTTATGCAGCGACAAGTGTTTGCAACAAAACTACATTTCCCATAATTATTTGTGGTGGCATCAGAATGATAAAATAGATCAATTAGTTAAGTGCGCATCAATTGCACACTTAATGTGTAGCTTTGCTCTTCATATTATTGCATTGGTGCTAAAAAAAAAATTCTGTCTTAGTAAGTGAAAAACAGAAAAAGAAATGTGAAATTGCAAAATGGGAACATACTTTTTAAACTAAAATCAAGTATTTAAAACTTCCAACCTCATAAGTACGAACTTCCAAGGAGGACTTGAACGCATGCAGTATTTATGTGGCACAAAAACAACAAGGATATCAATTAGTGTGACAGCATTAAACTTAATATATTAATACTGACAGTAAAATGAACACTAAAGACATTTACACTAAACTGTTAAAATAAAACTCTAATTTGAATAACTGAATCAAAAACATTAGTATATAAATAAATATTTATTGGTACAAAAAAGAAGACGTAAAATGCCACGCAAGAAGTTTCAACTGAAGGAATTCAACTGAATGGTGAGGAATGGTGCAAAACCGACATGCTAAAATGAATCAAACTTCCCAGCGCTATTTGAGAGAGACTCACGTTACGAGCGTCACTACTTTTGGTTAATCCCCAACACTGGTGTTGTGTGTGAAAGTTTATATGCCCACGAGTGAGTGCATGGGGGGGGGGGGGAGCCTTTGCTTTTGGGGCTGTATTTGGCAGCGCTCTGTCCTAGTATCTGCCAGCTCTAGTCTATCACCTCAGGGCCCAGGAGTCACGGCAGTGCGAAAACAGATTGATTTCTCCCCTCCTACGTACAAACAATTAACTACAAGCCGCTGAATTAGAAACACGGTGTAGACGCCTTCAGACACGTCTTTTCCTTGACCCGCGCTCTTTACCTCTCTCTATGAATTCTTCTACCGCTCACTCACCCTAACTCACCCTCTTTGGTCTTCTTTTCGAGACTCCAGACAGCCCGCTTTGTCTGCCAACAACAACAACTCATATTGCCATTATTAAATGCACATCATACCAATATTGAGGTTATATGAGTCAATAGATGATCAACAGTGGTGCAGTTACACCTGCATAAAAATTGTCATGAAATTGATGTTGATTTGATCCTTTACAAAGACCAAGAGTACAATCACTTGGACACAATGCACCACGAGTGTGATAAGAATGCCCTTAAAACGATATACTTTCAGGATAGATTCAATACTGTATCACCGATCACCAATATTGAGCATATACGGGCCAGTAGTGGTGCAGTTCCTCCTGGGTAAATGTTGTTTTTAAAGCTAAGATCATCAGTAAAGATCCACTAAACAATTACATGGACTCCGTTCCTTAAGAAGACATAAAATCTGTAAAAAGCGATAGACTTTCAGGACAGATTCAATTGCATGCACTTAGCTAGCTTTTTTCAGCTAACAACTGCAACTCATCATGTGTCATTAAATCCACATCACATTAATTTGGTTCCATCAAATAATGTCTTTAAAGAAATGTTGGATTAGATCTTCTATGAAGATCAACAGTATGATTGTTTTGACTCAAAGCACCACAAGAGCGTCACAAATTCCCAAAAGAAAGGTTAAAATCTGTAAAAACTATGTAAAATCTTACATACTATAATTTTGGGATTCATTCAATTGCATCTGCTTCCACATTCCAGATACTGGATACAGGCTGGGGGTGACAGCTCAGTCCTTCTGCAAACATCAGCACCTCATCTAGGCTTTGTTAAGTGTACATAACATCAATTTTGAGGCTATATAGGTCAATGGACGTTGAACAGGGGTGGTAAACCTGTGTAAACATCATCTTTAAAAGCAATGTTGAACTAGATCCTCTACAAAGATCAACAAATCCGATAAGAACAGGGTAAAATTTGTAAAAAGAAATAAAGTTTAAATACTTGTGGAATAGATTCCATTGCATGTACTTCCACATTCTAGATATCAGGCAGGCTGAGGTTTTGTGAAATGCACATCAACCCAATATTGAGGGTATACGGACCAACGCCGGTGCAGTTCCACCTAGGTAAACTTCCACCTAGTTAAACTTTAAAATTATGTTGGATTACATCCTCTACAAAACATCTACAGAACAATAGATTGGACTCAATGCACCACAAATGCGATAAGAAATCCCTTAAAGAAAGGAGTAAAATCTGTAAAAAAAAATCTAATAAAAGCTATATCCTTCCGGAATAGATTCAATCGCATCTACTTCAGCATTGAGATTTCCCCTAACTGTAGCTTATCTATATTGCCATGTCACACCAAATATGCTTTTCAGCTGTGCCAGTCATAGGCACGTACCTGAGGGATAAACATTAAGGTGTGACATTAATCATAAGGATTTGGTGCCCTCGCTCAGGCCCACTCGTGGTGTGTAGATCGCTGAAGCCAATCGGATTCCACTCCACTCAAAGCTCAAATGAGATTTGCTTTCTTCTCTCCAGACATCACCGCAGAAGCCATGACGACTGGAATCGAGACGTCGCGAATCCCAGACATAACTGCTGTAAGTGTACCTATAAAACTACACTCGCAATGCCCTAACAAATACAACTCGCAAATCCCAAATCTAATGCCTTTTGTTTGCTCTCAATGCCTACTTTGTTTTGAGCTACTTTACGGAAAAATTGACTCAGTGAGATTCTCCAGACAAAGGTGCGTCATCGATGCATGAAGGGCGCGCATCTCTACTCATCCACCTTGGGGACCCACAGCTGTGTAAAAACACATGCTGATCCGCTGGCGAGAGATAAACAAGGTTCCTGTTCCTCTGTCAGCTTGCTGTCACTCTGCAAATCTCTATCTGAGCTAAGGCCAGTGACGTGGTACTCCCTCTGCATGGATTTAAACAAGCAGGAAAAAACAGTCATATTCAATATGTCACCATCTGGTAGTGGATGGGTCCACGCTCTTTTTTTCCCAGTTATAAAAACAGCACATAGCCTTTAAATATTATATGTAAAAAAGGTTCCAAAATAAACTAGATTTTCATTTTTCCAAAGGAAGTACCAGTGCTTGCAAGGCCGCAAAATAGTAGTGTTAAAGAAATTTAAGGCTCAAACATTTGAGTTTTGTTGCTTTTATTCTATGCCTATTAGCTTTGAGGCCATCTATATGCTAGTGTACTCTTAAAAGATGACAAAATTATCCTTTGTCAGATATCCACATTTAAAACTTAAGGAGTCTCAAGTCTTTTCTTACTGAAAAAACAAAAACAAAAATATTGATGACTCTTACAATAGGGCTGGGTATCAAAAACGATTTCCCGATTTGATTAGATTTCATTTTCTATACACTGAAAAAATGCCTTAATGAATTTTCTAATCATTTTTAAGGTAAGTGGTTGCACAAAATTGATTTATCTACATTTAAGATATTTATTATGAGTTGAAAATACTCATTATTTTTAGTTAAAAAAGCTCAATTATATTGAGTAAATCCTACTTAATTAAAATACGTTACATTAGGCTTTGTGCAATATTTCCAGGTTAACTCAATTTACAACAATAACAATTAAGAATTTTCCCACTAAACAAACGGCTGAAACCGTTACATTTATAAAATCAACATATGTATAGACACCACCAAACCTCACACTCTTGAAACGGAATACATAGACTATCAACTAATCGCCAACAAAAGCCTTCATCAGCCAACTAACAAAGGACAATTGCATCTATGTACACTTCTGCAGTTAATCCAGGATGGACTTCAAAGACATTAGTCATTAATCTTACAGTTCATACAAAATCTTTGTTTAAACACTGACCCTTAACACTTACTCAGTTTAATAATTTTAAACCATGACTTGTACTGCACACAAATAATTAATATTGGCATTATATTAAAGCTGTTTAGCCAGAGGAGAACTGGCCCCCACAGTGAACCTAGTTTCTCCCAAGGTTATTTTTCTCCATTAACCAACTTCTTATGGAGTTTTGTGTTCCTTGCCACAGTCGCCTTCGGCTTGCTCTCTGGGGTTCTAAATACAATTATTATTTAATTATTTAATTTCTATACACATTTTACAATCATATTTAATCAAACTACACAATGATGACTAGACTTTATTGATATTACAGTTTAATCTTCTGCTAAAGCATGATTTTCTGTAAAGCTGCTTTGAAACGATGTGTTGTGAAAAGCGCTATACAAATAAAAATGACTTGACCAAATCACTTTCCCAGACTTTCGGTTTTACTGTACCTCTTTGGTGGAATGACCTTCCCAACTCCACCGTGAAATAAGACTCCCTCTCTTTCTTCGAAAAATGGCTAAAGACACATCTTTTCCATGAGCACTTGACCATGCACTCATAATTAATAATAATAATAATAATAATAATAATTATTATTATTATTATTATATATTCTTGTTGCACTCTAATCTGTCTTGGATACTATTATTCTGATCCTAGTGAAACTTTGTAATGCAGCACTTTTCATACTGCTGTCTCCTTAAGATGAATCACTTGTGATGTATTCCTCTTTTGTAAGTCGCTTTGTATAAAAGCATCTGCCAAATGAATAAATGTAAATGTAAAATGTAAAACATCAATCTTGGGATTTTAAGAATTGATTTCAGGATTGTTCAAATAAAGAAAATAAATATTTTTACCCAGCCCTATCTTGCACTACACAGGTTTTTGACCAAGCCTTTTGATATACTTCCCAACCAAACTTCTTGTTTTATTAAGAAATGCAATTTAACACAGGAAAGAACCTTGGGCTCATTTAGCGATTTCATAGGGTCAGAAGTTTTAAGTAAACATAGATTTTAGACTTTAGTTCTACATTAATGAAATGCTGCATCAGAGTTTCTTTGTAATTGCACACAAGAATCAATATTTAAAGATTTAAAAAAAAAAAAAAAAAAAAAATCACAATTCATTATGTAAACTGACATAAGAAAGAATACCCATCGCAATTCAGTATGCAAATGTTATGGTGATGTGGTCACTGCTTTCGGTTACCTTTTCGCCATTCTGTAAATTTAGGCCAAGACGGAGATTTTCAAACTTTAATAAAAAAATAAAAAAACAATAACCAGAAATTATGTACAAAACCAAGTCTGAATTGAGTCCGCACATTAAGCGTTTCAGTCTCAATTAATAGTTGAAGTTAATCCTTGAATAAGGGGTTTAAAACAAACCATAATCAGAATTTTTGAGGAATATCAATACAGTGCCGCCTTATAAGCCCTGTGAAATGCAATTGTGAAATACCCAAGAGCTTAGAATCTTGAAATGGTACAACTGAGGATCATATCCTGAAATGAGCATGAACAGTGCCTTACTGTACATACTCTGATTTTCAGCACTACACATTTCTAGCCATTACAAAATGCATTGGTTTCCGTATTGAATGAAGAATATATTAGACTAATGAACAGATGGGTGGGTTGGATTTGAACAATGCCTGTGTAGAACGCTGAGAGGGAGACGTTTGAATTGCAGTCTTCACCACAGCCAGCAGTACTTGCAGCCCTGACCTTCTGTACTGCCACTGCATCTTATTCATACTGTTGTGCTGTGTGTTTGGTTTGTCCAACAAGAGTCCCACTGCTCTCTGACTGCCACTGAAACTCTTCAGGGACACACACACACACAAACACACCATTGAGCTAACTTCCTTTATTACCACTATGTCACGCTCATGCACAGAAGATGAGCTATGGGATGACACACATGCTAACAAACACAAACACCCACTGGGTGCACAGAGGCACAAACACATGTGTGCGCCGCCAGGGAGGTGAGGTCACAGCACAAGGCCACTTCTCTCACCGCTGTGGACAGAATATTGATCATACGCAGCACCACCTATGAGAAAGAAAAATCTCTTTCATTTCTCAATTGTTTCTCCAAGATAGCAATGAGATTAAATAGTGAGTATAGCTCTATACGCTTACAGTACAACAGCAATTGTCTTATTTTGTCTATTTTCATTTCTCCCAAGGAATTTTAAGAGAAACATCTCAGTCAAAGTTGATAACGAGACATAACGATACCTTCAGTAAGTTTTCTCAGAGCAACCTCTGAGCGATAAAAATTTCATTTGGGCAGAGAAGAGGCCTTTAGGACTTCTAAACCTCCTTTACTCATCACAAGCTGCTCTGCATTCTGTTTCGAGTATGCACACATGCATAAAAGTCCAGCTGGAAGGTAGCATGCAGAGCACAGCTATAGAATATCTTTGCCGTCGAACATGCAGGTGTTGTATTTTTCTCCACTGGCCTACTCAGACTTTCCTCTCTGTTCAGCACACTCAAACGTCTGCCACCACTCTAGATGACTCTGCTAGGTAGCGAAAATTCTGTCTATTAAGGGAAGATTATCAGTGAATAACAACTTTGATTTCGATCTGTTCCTTGTAAGATTCGAATGACTGCTATTATGATACTTTTATGGTGCCTTTATGTCATTTTGGAGCTTGAGAATCTCAGTCCCCATTCAATGAAAGTGAATGGGGACTGAGAATCTCAAGCTCCAAAAAAAGAGCAGCCAGTATATTCGTTAAAAATACACTTTTTGTGTTTCAACAGAAAAAATAAAAAATAAAAAATGTAAATTTGCAATGACGTGTAAATGATGACAATTTTATATATATATATATATATATATATATATATATATATATATATATATATATATATATATATATATATATATATAGATAGATAGATAGATAGATATTATTATTATTATATATGACTTCACGTGCTATAGTATGTGAGTGCATACTGTATTTCATATTTCGCTTATCATAATTTTAATCACATTTTAGCTTTTTAAATATGTACATTTTTCACATTCTATCAATTTATATGATGTCACGAAATTTATAATAATGATACAAGCAGTTGTCACTGTCTGAAACTTCATACACATTGTTAACATTAAAAAATTGTAACCTATTAAAGAAAACAGCATCTAACATTTAAGTGAACTATGTAAAAAAAAAAAAAATAAATAAATAAAAAACATTAGGTTCATGGGGCAGGGCATTGCACAGGTTTTTACCAAACCTCTGCATAGATGCTGCAAGATTATATTTGTTACATTCTTCAATGTTTACAGTGTTTGTTGAAGTTGAAATATTGCATAATGTATGATTGCTCCTTAAAACATTTATTTATTTATTTACAGATTTATTACACTTACTATATTACTAAATTTTGTTTCATGTTTGTTTATATAAATAATCTGTACCATTTAGTATTTACATTGAGTTTACATTGATATGTACAGTGTAACAAGCACTAAAATTGTACTGTCTCTTTAAGAGTACTTGCAGTTCCTCAAGAGAAATTGCACGTTTGTTTTTACCTCATCTGTGCAATGTGTGATTAGAGTTAATGTTTCTTTTTACTTTTTGATCAACAACTGATTGTAAATAACAGAAAGAATATTAAAAGAGACATTATGAAATGAAAATGGAGTGGGTGGATCTCATCTTGTAAAACGTACAATGTTGTTAAAACACTCCATGGAAAAGTTTAAGCAAAAAGTTGACGTTGTTAAATGTAATGTAAATGTAACTATGGCATATCACGGCTTAGCTAAAGCTATAGTGACACTGTGATCCACGACGTCTACAGCAAAATAAGGTACATTTCCTTAGACGTAAAAGACAAAAAACAATCTCGGTGCTAAAGCTCTTCTTCACCACTACACAACTCAATATAGGCCGAGTGAAATTTGAATGCTTTCTAGCCATTCGCTAATAACAGACATTTGTTTAGACGCATAGCCCGAAATGTGGTCACAAATGCGAGTGATTTACAGGGCAAACTATTCCTTTAAAACTTCCCTATTCTTCATTCTCCAGACAAAACTGAGCCAGCCTCCTGTGCTGCATGTGAACGGCCCACAAACCGCAGGTGGTGTGAGAATTTGGTGGATTTTCATTACCGCCTGCCTCCCAGCAGGCCTGAGCGCTGTGACTCACCCAGATCAGAGGGGTTATGGGGCAGCAGTTTGGAGACTTGGAGAGCCTGGCTAAGACTGTTTTAGATTACAGTGGCATTTGCAGGAGAGAACCCACTGAAATATTAATCAGGTCAGATTTAACAGAGCTGCCAATCTCTGTCCTGCACTAAATTTTTATTCTATTACTGGCTTCTTATTCTATTTTTTTGTTATGTTTACAAAAAGCCTGCGCACGCTAAGAGGCGGTTCCAAAGCGTAGTGAGCAGCTTTGCTGCCTTCATGTAAATTACAAATTACATTGGTAATTCCAACTATTTTAATTGATAGTTTTTGATAGTTTTTTTTTTTTTTTTTTTTGGCAATAGTCCACCTTGGGGGGGCCTGGGTAGCTCAGTGGTAAAAGACGCTGGCTACCACCCCTGGAGTTCGCTAGTTCGCTAGTTCGAATCCCAGGGCGTGCTGAGTGACTCCAGCCAGGTCTCCTAAGCAACCAAATTGGCCTGGTTGCTAGGGACGGTAGGGTCACATGGGGTAACCTCCTCGTGGTCACTATAATCTGGTTTGTTCTCGGTGGGGCGCGTGGTGAGTTGAGCGTGGATGACGCAGCGGGTGGCGTGAAGCCTACACATGCACTATGTCTCCGTGGCAACGCGCTCAACAAGCCACGTGATAAGATACGCAGGTTGACGGTCTCAGACGCGGAGGCAGCTGGGATTCGTCCTCCGCCACCCGGATTGAGGAAAATCACTACGCGACCACGAGGATTTAAAAGCACATTGGGAGTTGGGTGAAAAAGGGGAAAAAATAAAAAAATAAAATAAAATAGTCCACCTTGGATGTATTTTTATCTCTTAAGCTTTCTAAAAAGAACACATCTGATGCCTTAAATCTGACCAAAGCAAGGTATCTTAGGAGGCAGCATAATTAAGATGCTTGCAGGCTACTTATTGCGATAACAAGACTTTTACTTCAGTGTTGCAGTTTCGGTCACAGATTACCTTCCTTGGTGCCTACACACCATTAAGTGCATCTCAAAATAAGTAGTCTGTGTATTGTTCACACTTACACATGAACACATAACTGCCCAAACTCAAAAATTAACAAATTATACTTAATTTCTAAACTTATACATAAAGAATATGAAGCCTATTTTTAGGACGTTTAAGATTTTTTTGCATTGTGACATTATAATCTACACGTGCAATAGAGGTCTGCAACCCAACCCAAGCCAGATGGGTCCTGAGTAATCATTGGGTTCAGGTCAGTTCTGGTCAGTTTTGTAAGGGGCTATTCACACATTTTCACATGCTTCTGCACTGTTTTACCAATTAATTTTCTATCTAAACACATGCTGGATGGACGTCTTTGACCGTTGCGCCACATCTCACTTTTTTTTTTCAGCATCTTGAACAAGACCGCCGCATTTCGTACACATCGTAGACAGTTTGATTATATTTGTTTGAATTGAATGTGAGTGATTTTATCATTGAAGACTATGTATTGTGCTATTTAAGCTCATAGCTCATGCATGTTCTTTATTCCTGAGTTCTGGCAAAAATCAGAATAGCCATTTGTGAACCCTTGCGGTTAACCGAATATTAAAAACAGTTACCGAGCACATCCCTAATGACAATTAAACACATTTTATCAACAAATTCTCAATACCGTAATGTGTCCAAATGTTTTACTTTTGAGTTTTTTGCAATTCCCATCATTCTCATTTGTGATTGCATTCACATTACTGTAATATAGTGATTTTAATGTATTATAATGTTTTTTTTTTTTTTTCAGTTTATTTAAAGGCATTACAACAAATACTAATATTATGTATAAATACTTTACAACTGAAAGAATATATCATAATATTTTCAAATTGCATGAATGAAAATGCTCCATTTTCTTTAATCAAAATATAATTACATAATTTGTTACTTTCTTTTGATTTTGGAGTAATATGTGAACCTTAGCTACCATGGAACATGTAAAACAAAAACAAAAAAATGGTAATACCATGGTACTTTTATATTAGTGGTCAAAGAATATGGTAAGATGTAAAAATATATTGTACGAGGCCAAAATCTGACACTTGGACCCACAAATATAATCTCAACATCTAACCAAATTCTGCTCATAGACTCAAACCTTCTTCTGTCCATCTTACCTAAGAGCTCCATTTTAAGCTCTTTTGGTGTCTTTTCCCTCTGTAATCACTTTAAATGCAGCAGTCTTCCTGTAAGGCAGCCAAGAGGGGCTTAGCTGCTTGGATAAGATGCCAAGCCCGAATCCAGGTTGGAAAAAGGGGAGAGAGGTGGAGGTAAGTGAGGAGCCCGCGGGAACAAGAGAGCTCTTCAGTCTATCTAAATGATTGTATGTGTTTCAGCTGTGTATCTCTTTTCAATTATTATTATGATTATTTTGTATTTTTGTATTTTTTCTGTTTACATAGCACGGGAGGCAATGAGGAGATCTTAAGTACCTGCATTCTTTTTAAATAACCCCCAAATGGAGCTTTGGCCATACTTGTACCTGGAGAGGCACTTTCCCTCTTATTCCTGAGAGGGGCATGAAATAAAGGCACACCTCTAAAGCTTACCTTCCCGCATTGCCATTCTCTTCCTGCCCAATGTTCTAACCGTCCTTTCCACAAACCGATCTGTCTTGTTCCCAATGGAGCTGCGGCAAGGTGTGTGGCTCTCATTTCTTTCTGGCTGTCTGACAAGCAACATACCAAGTTACAATTTTCGCCACTTCCATTCTCCCCCTCCCTTGGCGGCTCCTCATTGATAAAGTCAACATAGTGTTATTGTACAGTAGTGATTAAAAAAATAAAATAAATATTGACCCCTTTCTGACCAACGCCTGAGGTAAAGCTTTCAAGATACTTCCACCAAACTTGGCACAGTCCTTCAACAAGTTCTGAATTAGGTTGTAATGCCTGTCTTTACTGATCCAATTTATTATTTTCCTATAGTGGACGCTGAAATATCACGCAGACTGTCATTTGAATTTCTAATTGTTTCTCTTTGAGCTTAAAGCTATGTTCACCAAACTTAACACAGACCTTCAGGCTGTTGTGACTTAGTATGCTGTATTTTTTCTAATCAGTTGGAAAGCAAAATTCCACAAAATCCCATAGACATTCATAGAATATTAGGAGTCTGTCTAAACTAACAACACTCGGCAGACATTTGCATGATATACTTTATCATGATAAATTATTAATAAAAAAATGGTTTTAAACTTCTATAATAACGTAAATATAGGGACACTTGTTTATTATTGATACTATTTAATTTTATTCATAGGGGGTTGATTCCTACAACACTAGCATTAGAATCGATTAGTTTTAACTTCATTGCTATGAACAATTATAATATACCTTTATGAAAAGTATCTGCAAAAGGGCATAGCAAAACTATTATTTTATTTTCTATAGTCTCAGTCTATAGTCTTACTATAAACAGTAATTAACTGATACTTCTGAAAGCCTACTGTTGCTCTAGATGGGAACACAATCACCATTTTCTTGTCTATTTGATGACAGGAATAAAAGGGCGCTTTGGTTTAAATTTTGTTATTATTGCATTATTCAACGAGAGAGAGAAAAATTTTTTGGATAGCATGCCATAATTCTGAGTTATTTAGTGGAATGCATGTATTACTGAGCTTCTCAAAGTAAAAGAAGAGAAATAAAGCACTAAAAATCTCTGTCAGTTTCTCTTAATTATACGTGCATTTAATACAAGCACAAACATGATGTTTAGAGCAGAATTCTGAGTTATTTAGTGGAATGCATGTATTACTGAGCTTCTAAAATTAAAATAAGATAAATAAAGCACTAAAAACCGATGCACATTTTCTCTTAGTTATACTTGCCATCACTGGCATAGAATTGGGGGAGAATCATGCATCTGTCCTTGTTATATATTTTTATTAATGCTGAAAATAATTTAGTTTGAGATACATTGCAATTGCGTGGCTGTGAGTCTGTCAGATTGAGACAAAAAACTGTCCCCCCTCTGTTGAACGAGTTGGTATCGCCCAACTAGACGGCGTTGTCACATGGTACCTGTTACTTTTCTCAGTGCTGGCCAGGATGCATTAACTCACAGTCGTTTATTATTACTGGATGAGGATTTTTAAAAATGTTTTTATAGATAATGCTGAGGTGGATTTTCATTCACAGGTATGAATCCTTGCAATTATCAGTTTTTATTAAAAATAACTATCCAGTGTAAAATGGATATAAAGAGTTCTTCGATTTAAATGTGAATACATAAAGGATTCAGTTTTCAGAGCGTCAAGCGCCCCCTGCAGGGAAAAAAACACCCAAGACAGTCAATGGCTGACAATGTGCAATTTCATTCTGTAGGTCTGTAACCCACACAAAACTTTTGTATGAATTTAGAAAACATGAAACATATTACATGAGTCATATGTGGAGTCAGTGAAGATGTTAAAGGCATCCATAGAAATGATCAGTTGTTTTTCATGGTGAGGAAAGCAGACAGGCATTTCAGATGAGCAGGTAAGAACTGTAATTTTCTGAAAGGGTACATTTTTTATTAAACATTAACCCTAATGCTTTTTCTGAATGTTTGATATGATACAGTGTATACATTTTTAAGAGTATGCATTGAATTAGGGATGATGCGATTATACGGTCAATTTAACTGTAAGAATTTATAATACACGGTTAAAAACTGTGAAATGCTTTATTTACACGTGGCAAAAATATTAGAAATAATGTATAAATATATAATATAAAATATTTTTTCATAAGATTTTGTAAGCCTGAATGGGAAAACTCTTGTGCCTGTGTGGATACTGGAGCTGTTGCTATGGTTACGGACGGTGGCTGCATGGTGATTTAATGGCCAGGTGTAACGAACTGAAGGTGAACTTTCAACTCATGTAAAACTGAAGCCTAAACACAAGAATTTCAAAATATAATGGAGGAATTCGATCTACCAGACTCATATCCATCAAAAAAGCTACTTAAATCAGCATTTAAATGACTGACTGAAGACGACGGATGTAAAACAAGCAGACAGAAGTCCTTGAAAGAAACACATCCTTGGGACAGGATGCTCCACTATTCATCCAACAACAAACTAGTAAGTTTAATATTTTTAGCTGTGGTGATTTTCAAGTGATGAATTAAAGATGCCACTTTTTGTAATGTTTAAGCATGCATTTGTGTGCAGATACTATCAGCGAGTAAACTTTGAAAAGTTGCGTCTTAAATCGTCCTCATTATTTAAAGCATTGCTTCTGTACAAATTCACCTCATTCAACAATAAATGTCAATTTTAGTCATGATCGGACTTTAAATTGCCTTCTGTTAGCAATGTTCCCGTAATTATGCATAATCCACAGGTTGATTCGTAAGGTGTTGTGGACAGTATTTAGAGTCTGTTGCCGATTCTTTATGTTGGGGTGTCTGACAGACAACGGATTGCTTTAATAAACTGATGCAGAAGAAAAAACTGTTTAATGCCGTGAATTACATGTTGTGCACTCACAGTAATCTTACATTTACAGTTTGAAGCACTCTGGTTACATTAGCACATCACTGAGCTCGGGAAGTGCGTAAGCAGTATCGTGCCTTAGATTGGAGCGTCTCTTATTACCTCTTTTTGTGTGTGTGTGTGTGTGTGTGTGTGTGTTTACCAGTTTTCTTATTATAGGGCTTCCATTAGCATCCACATATCCCCCAGAAATACATCCACTTAGACATTTATACAATTGTTATATGATATGCATTTTTTGCATCAGTGCTGTTGCATAATAAGCAAATGTGCAAATAACTGTAAAACTGATTTTTTTTTTCAGACTGTAATCTAACCACCAAAAACTCACACTGCGGCATCCCTTCATTGAATATACTTTATTTATTTATCTTATTTATTTTATTTTCCCTTTTTTTTAAGCCATTTCTCTGTACTACATGTATAATAGTAAATAAAAAAATGTTTTCTAAGCACTATTCATTCGTTTGTCATGCTGTACAGATACGTCTGATATGCTTAAAGGTGCCCCATTCATCCCAAGTCATGATTCATGTGATGGGCTATTAAAAAGTTATTGTAATTTGTTCTTAAATGTACATTTATTAATTTAGCAGACGCTTTTAGCGACTCACAGATGAGGAGAGAAACAACAAATAGTAACAGTAATATTTAATAATAATTTATTTTATATTTATTTTATAATATTTTATTAATTAATATTTATTATAATAATAATTAATTAAGGCTGTCAATAGATTACAAATGAATTGCAATGAATCTTGTTATGTTTACACATCAACGCAGTTCCTTCTCAAGCAAAGAAAACAAATTGTTCAGCAATTCATTTTGACTGCATTTGTTGTGAAATATACATGTATATAATGACAGCTAGACTTAGATTTCAGAAACAGTGCTCTTAACTCAGCAGTGCTCATCTCACTCACACAAAAACACAGTCTCCTTATTTCTTAAACAGCATCAAAATGCACAAAAATGCAAATCTGCATTAAATAATACAACAATATATTTTACTTGGATGTACAGTAGGCTGTTCTTACATATGTAACAGACGTTTTGCCGCTGCTTTCCTCTGATGGACTTCTCATTAACGTTTGTATAAATTACAATTTTCAGATCATTTATTGATCCAAGAGCATGTCTGACTGTCGCACGTGTACAGCAGTTCTTAGAAATCAAGGCTAATGCAAAGTAAATGCCTTAAAGACGATAAATATATTTAACAGCTGTCAGAATTAACACATGCGATTAATTTAAAATGTTTAAAGTATTAATTTTTCTTATTTTCGATTAATGCATTTACCATTAATACAGCATAAATCAGCAACACTTTTTGGAAGGTTGGAACCTTTGCGATGTGTCCATCCAAAGTCATTACATTGACGCACATTTCACAACACACACATGCACACACAACAGCGCTTCCCTGTCAGTGATAAAATGATGGTGAAAGGACCTCTTTGCGCTATTCGATGCACAAAACAAGCCCAGATGGGACTTATGATAGAAACCAAATATTTTTCAGCCTATGTAATAGAGTTGGGGTACTCGAGTTTGGACTCTGAGTCACGAATCCAATTTTAATGGACTTGGACTTGTCACGGACTCGAATGCATTTTTACTCGGACTTGACTTGGACTCGAGCTTTTGGCACTCTGGATTTTTTTCCCTGAAGTTGTAGACATAGCCAGAGTTGTTTTACAGTGTTTAAGCAAACACACACACACATATATGCACGTGCACAAGCACACTCATCAGTCAACCAATACGCTTGAATGTTGCTACAGAGAATGCTGTATAACATCGACTACCGAGGTGGCTGGCATGACGAAAACATAAAGATGGGTATGTATCCAATGTAATAGAAACTAAACAAGGCAGATCACACAACATGGGAACTTACAACTGGTAAAACTGTGTGTGGCATTTGTGCAGCCAAGACGGTGCTCGCATTACGGTTTCATAGTGGTTAAAAACTTAAAATCAAGAACTTCATTGAGTCAAGTGACCCACATCATGTCTCTCACAGTTTACTAAAAACAGCATATCAAAATAAAAATACATAAAAATAGTATTAATATTGGATATTAAGTCTTTTTAGACGTAATGTATCTACACATGTAGGCTTCTGTAGTCTGTGGTCCACGCAGTGTCTTGAACTGGTCTATAATAGCTTGATGAATTAACTGTAACTTAAGCAGACAGCAACTCTAAACAGATAAATAGCACCTATTTACAGTTGATTGACTATTTTCCAAGCATTGACGAGCTGCTTAAAATACATTCTTTTACAGCATTTTTCCACCATTCACAACATTCAGCCATGCACAATAAAATATTAGGATATTTTGGGCAGTGAAATGTTTTGTTTATAATTTAATTATAGACTATAAAATAAATGTATTATTCAATGACAGAGTTTGTGAATGAAGTTAAACTTCATGTTACGAGATTAATTTAGTTGGTTATGATGTTTTTATTTTTTATTTATTTTTAATAAAATGTTTTTTTTTTTTTTTTTTTTGTAAACCACTGGGTAACTTTTGCACATCTTTTTTTAGCCTACATTTCTGACACTTTTGAAGGACAATTCTGTTAAATTTATGACTCAAAATTATTATTCTCCATGTTTTTGCAATTAAAAAATAGCTCAATTAAATTTTCTTTGGTTGGTATTTAAAGATTTCAGACTGATTGCAGACCAACGCGGCTGCCGCTCAAGCAAATATCAATTATTATTATTTTTTTTATCTTCTGCAGCAGCTGCCTCGAGACGCACACGGACGCATCAGGGATTTAGGTACACGAGCAGCACGCAGAACTGCCCTGCATTGTGCGGTTTCCTGCAAATTAACTAGAAAATCACGTGATGACATGGCCCTAATATTATCAGTGGGCTTTTCCAGTGTTTTTGGATATAGCATTTGCAGTCAAATCGTGAGACGTAACATCTCAGCGAGTGCTAATTACTACTGTGTTGACTCAATAGTATGTACTGTATTTTCCCAAATCAGTTGGCAGATAGAGAAAAAATATTAAAAAAGAAATCTCAGTATAGACTATTATTTATTTAGATAGAGATAATTTTAAATAAATCTAAATTAAATTGAATTGACAAATTGAAAATGAAGTAGAATTAATAATAATAACTTTGGTTGTAATAACTAATGCAGCTTTCACTTTCTTTAGTCTATTTTGAGTGGAGGGGAAAAGCAACAAATAATTGAAATGTCAACAGAACGCAATAAGAATTGTGTTGCAGGACAGTTTTGTCTTCATACACCTAAAACCTATGCTTTCATTCTGAAACCACTTTGAATTTTGTTCAGCAGGATAGTATTATCATAAAATGTAAATATGAAATGCAACAGAGGTGTTTTTGTTTTATATTGACAAACAGTTTTTCTTAGTTGTGAAGTTTAAAATAAGCTAAAAAAAAAACTGCTTTACAGTTACAATTTTAATTCAGATTCATGAACAGATTCATTCGGACTCGACTTGGACTCTGCCTGTTATGGACTCGGTCTTGAGTCTGACTCGGCCCCTTTTGGACTCTGACTCAACTCGAACTCGATTGTTTAAAGACTCGGGCTTGACTCAGACTCAACTAAGGCAGACTCGAACCCAACACTACTATGTAAGGCACATTTTAATAACCACAGAAGCACATCAAGTCTTAACTATCACCAAAACACAGAATGAGACGTTTTGTCTGCAAACACTTTTAATGTGGAGTTCAAAGTGACACTTGATGCTGCCGTTGACGCTCTGTCGCGAATCATGAATGCAGCTTCACGATTGCTGTATGAAAGTGGAAAGCCACAGTCTACCGGCAGATTCATATTGTGGAGGATGAGAGTTTAAGAGATTGAATGCCCATTGCAATAAATATGCAACCTATGGGGGGACTAGTTCTTTCAATTTGTCAAACTCACACTTAGAATTTGGAAAACGTTTAATGTTACTTGAAATTGTGCTATTTTAGTGCATTTCTATCTTTATACTGTGGAAGGCTTTGTTTGGAAAATGTTAATAAAGCATAATATTGCTACATATAGTTTTGTTTTCATTCCTAAGATAGAAATAAATGCATTTTGAAAGGAAAATAAGTATATATGGTATCAAATTTCAGCATTTAAAATTTTAAACTAATATTTAAATAATTTCACGTGCATTTACGTGTTTACTTTGCCATCCCAATAATTAAAGTTTTCATTAATTACAAACCTGAACCTGAATTCATATAGAAGAAAAGATGACCTCTAGCTCGCATTATCAGGTTGACTAAACCTGATATTATCCTATTATCAGTGTTTGTTCAAAGAATGAAACACGACAGCCCCCTACTGATCATGTATCTTCTGTGCCACCTGATGGCGCGCGATACCGCATGAAATTGCAGGATCCATTTCTCTTTTTCTTGCCGTAAGCCTGGCCCTTTTTATAAACCACATGTGTATCCAGAGAGATTCATCCATCCATTTGTCTGTCTGTAGGGCATAAATGTCCTTTTTAAACTTTAAGTCAAAGCTTTACAAAGCCAACATTCAAATCTTGAAAAACTTTCCTTTCCTGATTCATTTAAATGTAATTTTCATCTGTGGTTTAGGCTGTTCACAGAGCAGGGCGGGTGCTGTATTTCATGAGGGATAGACTCTCTCTACCCTTCGGTGGAGTGACTCAGCCTGTATTGCTGACTCACAATGAGCGGGTGGACAAAATTTGGCAGAGCTGCAGACCCCCCTACCGCACCTGTGCGCCTCTGACCGGGTCACTATTTAGCAAGGCCAGAATTATGCCCTGCAGTTGTAGGGGGAGGACAGGAGAGCATTTTTTGCACTCAAGTTTTGGAATTATTTTCTCAGCACCCTGTGCCAGCATTGGAGGTCGAGTGAAGCCTGTGTCCTCTCTCTGGCCCTGACTCTCAGATGTCTAATGTGGAGGGTCTGGACTGAGTAGCTCTCTCCCACTCTCTTCCCCGTGTCAAAGCCATAGACAGGATCAAAGACGGCTACACAGACACGGTCTCTCCGCAAGACCCTCTAGCCTGGCCTCTGATGGAGTGGTTATTTCTCGGCACCTGCTCCTCCCCAGCATCCTCCACCGCCATGACAACCAGCCACACAATCCACCCAATCTGCTCGGCGCCTGTGACGCCATGTCTCCATGGCAACGCCTCTCTGCTCTTCCTGATGGCTCTCCTTTTCTAGGACTTGGAAAAACACAGCCCCAAATGTGGCTCAAACATCCTGACAGATCTTTGCAATTTCGATAAGAGAGCAAAGAGACCAGCACTTGATGTTCTATCAAAGCAAAGCTATTCAGAAAACACTTCAGACAGATGGAAGTTACAGCCTTCCCAGAGCCCCCTGTCTGGAATATTCCAGCTCTGTTGCTCACACACGGATAGGCTCCACTGCTTTGTTAGTGTTTATGGTGACATAACAGTTTAAATTTGGGCTAAAAGAAGCGCTGCTCGATATACTTGCATTTTGAGCTTGTTATACATCAATGAGGATTTAATTCATTAATCCATCCTCTCACTGACTACAGAGTGGGTTTGGCTAATTATGCACAAAAGACACATCTATCAGAGTCTCCTTTGTATGCCGAGCACTTTATCCTGTGGGGAGGCGAATAACATAACCCTCCGACATAAACGTCTCCCAGGGGAGCCGTGCGCCCCACTGAGATGCCTCCTTGGTGACGGACCAGCCTGTTAATAAATACAGGAGGCTCTTGATCTCTAACAGATGAATCAATTAATCACAGTACCACCCCAGCCCATATTTCTATTGTGAAAATGCATTGAAGTTAATCATTTTAAGAAAACATGACCCGAGGCTAACGTAAAACAAAAAGGAATATTCTAGGCTTTTAAGTAGAGGCATACTGGGTAGATAAACACACACAAAAGCTGGGTTTGTGTGTGTGTGTATGGAGGGGGATCTCGCCTGCTGAACGGGGGTGTATTGAGTTGAGGGATACACTAGAGGGAAGGCAGTGAGATGAGCTCAGCTCCCCAAAGCGCTCCTCCACCTCTGGAGAGGCAGGCCAACCACTCTGCCTTTGAGGAGGCTCTACAAAGCCCTGGAGTTCAGAGGGGTGCTCACAGGGCCATGGCCGGTCAGAATCCTGAGATGCTAGTGCAGAGTGGAGCAGCCCTCCCATGGAGGAAAAGAAACAAGCACAGGGGGAAGGAGAAGAGGGAAGCACTGTAATGGAGACATGAAGGAGATGGAGATTTGTTCAGGGTGGGAGGAAAATCATGCAGGGGCGAAGTTGTTGACGGGGAGGGGGTAAGAAGAAATGAGAGAGGTGGCAACTGTTGGAGAAGAGAGAACAACCCTAAAGGGATAAACAATATGTTCAGTTTTTGCTCTTTCAAAGCTCAAAAGACTTATTGGAGATCTCAGTTATGTTTCATTGAAGTATCAAATTTGTCTAAGATGTTCCTCCTCAAATTCCTTAGGAGAAATAAAAATATAAATAAATGTGACAAATTTTATTGCTCAGAATTTGCTTTTTCATAGATAAGGAGACTACATGGAGATCTAATTTATGTTCCATATAAGTATCTACTTTGTTTAATTGGTTTCTTCTAAAGAGAAATAAAATTAGACACAAACGAGACAGTTTCTGACACACAGTAAGAGTATAGAGCTCTAAAAATTAATGTGGAGACCGTACCACAGACAATTTGGTCATGGAATAATTAGATGAGAGTTCATACTGAAATCTCTGACTTTTAATTGCAGACTTTGGTACCTTGGCAAATCTGAGCGCAGTTTGAGAGTTTGTTGAGATCTCTTCTTGAAACTTTAGAGATTAGAGGGGCCTTTTTAGAGGAGAAAAATCTGAGAAGCAGGAGACTTCAGTAAAAGTCTTGGCTCTCCATTTTTAATTGCTGTCTAGGAGAAACAATTATGATATTAAAGAGACCTCGCTTGATTTTTACGTTCCAACAAGACTGGAAGACAATAACAGGGTTGATAGAGAAAGGGAGATTGTGAATGTGGAAAGAGGAAGGATGGAAGGACGAAAGAAGAAGAGGTTAGAGGCAGGGAGGGGTGATCGAGGGTTGGTCTTTAATCAAAATGTTTTCCAATTAATTTTACAATTAAGGGCTGCTCGTTAGGTTTGGCACAGTAAAGAGATGACATTGTTTATGCGGGTGCGGAATGACATTAAAACAATGATGACAGATTGTCAGTTCTACGGGACTATTACTGCCTGACTCATATAGAGATCACCTGACACATCACAACTGACATTGGCAACATGTAGGGCTGGAGGATATAACAAAAAAATCTCAATAATTTTCAATCTTTTGATCAATATTATCTCAATATTTATTAATTTGCTTTAAAACGACTGAAACAAGATTGAACAATCACAGAAACCATAATTTTAATAAAACAACCAATGTAACTAAGTAGACAGAAAATTTCTACTGCAAGAATTGCTTTCAAAAATACAGTGTGCGTGTGTGTGTGTGTGTGTGTGTGTGTATACATTTACTGTGTAAAATTCAGATTTTCAGATTGAAAAACACTCACTTAGCACTTTATTACGAAAACTATGGTCTTAATAAAGTGCCCGACGTGGTCTTCTGCTGTTGTAGCCCATCAGTCTCAAGGTTCAAAGTGTTGTGCATTCTGAGATGCTATCCTGCTCACTACAATTGTAGAGAGCGGTTATCTGAGTTACCGTAGCCTTTCTGTCAGCTCGAACCAGTTTAGCCATTCTCTGTTGACCTCTCTCATCAACAAGCCATTTCTGTCCACAGAACTTCCCCTCACTGGATGATTTTTTTGTTTTTAGCACCATTCTGAGTAAACTCTAGTGACTGTTATGCTTGAAAATCCCAGGAGATCAGTAGTTACAGAAATACTCAAACCAGCCCATCTGGCACCAACAGTCATGCCACAGTCGAAATCACTGAGATCACATTTTTCCCCATTCTGATGATTGGTGTTAACATTAACTGAAGCTCCTGATCTGTATCTGCATGATTTTATGCACTGCACTGCTGCTACACGATTGGCTGATTAGATAATCGCATGAATAAATAGGTGTACAGGTGTTCCTAATAAAGTGCTTAGTATGTGTATATTGCATTATTGTAGTAGATGAGTAACACTTTGATTAGACATTACAAAAAGTAATTTTTTTTTTATTCCCATATCACTGAACATAAGCCTGCAGTCAATCCATTTTGCAACTGAGTACACCAATCTGGCTATTTTTAATTACATTGTCGGCCTATGTACACATAAGTCAGACGGATGCTTTTGGAGGGTCTCACTGTTTTTTTGCATCATAAATGCTGCATTTTTGAACTGATTTACTTAAATGGAACTCTAATGCCATTTCTGGTACTGGAGTTTAAATGAGAAATGCTTTTAAACCCCAGTTATTAATGGCTTCATACAAGTCACGAGAATAGTAAGGATCGTGAAATCAGTTTAACGACTCAATCTTTAAAAAATAGCATTAAAATGATTATCTTATTTTTTATCAGCAGCAAAATCCTTGCACATATCGCCTATATCGCCTAGCCCATCACATATTGAACTTACACGTAGCAAAGTCCTACACATTACCAGATTGATGGTGATGGTTTATCGTCTCTTGTACGAGAACATGTCCACCTATTTACGTGACACAAATCATTCTCTTACACATATACACACCCTTACCGGGTAGCACATACAATCCGTTGGTGCTTGGCTGATACACTGTTGTCATGGCAACCCCATTAGGGAGGACAATGCAACAACGGTGAAATCAACCAAATCCCCCCCCCCCCCCCCCCCAACCCCACCACCCCACATCCATAACCTTCCTTTAGTGTGACTATCTGAAACCCTTCCTATGCTTTCCCATGATTCTCCTCTCTCTGTCTTTCATGTTGCTCTGCAACAAGTGAACACTGTTCCAAAATTAATATGCTTTATGATCATTTATTCACCACCCTCTCTGTAAATATGTCTGAAATTGCATCATTTATCTTCGCATGTCTGCCATCCACCGTGGTTCCCCTCCCACATACTACCATTAATCTGTTTTTTTCCCTCATTCTGCATGGAGTATGTTTCTGTGGACGGCAGCATGCCCTGCTTCCTGTGCCCTCTCCAATTAAAGTGAAGATTTGCAGGGTGAGCAAATGTGAGGGCAGTTGGTGAAGATAGTTTTAACAAGCCTTTGTAGCAGCGCTGGGGGACGAGCTGCTAGTCAACGGCCACCCCAGAGTGTACACACATAAACATATAAACTCCTGCTGGACAGACACACCTGCCCTCCTCACCACACTGGAGATCAGCAGTTTTTTTATTAGCGCTTTTCTTGCTACTAGCTTTAGCATGTTAGCCAACCTCAGTCTAACTTGTATCTAAAATA
The DNA here is from genome assembly GCF_019703515.2 of Myxocyprinus asiaticus. Taxonomy (NCBI): domain Eukaryota; kingdom Metazoa; phylum Chordata; class Actinopteri; order Cypriniformes; family Catostomidae; genus Myxocyprinus; species Myxocyprinus asiaticus. The sequence goes on along the minus strand of NC_059357.1, from coordinate 38,284,851 downwards.
ATGTACGTATTCACACAGCATGGTGTGATTGTAAAGCATTTAACTCACATTTCCAAGTTGCTGTCTTCAAGTTTCGCTAGTTGCGGCATTTGCCTTTATTACAATTGTTTTTATCAAGCCAGACACACAGATAGTCCTGCCCCACACTCACACCACTGGTTGAGCCAATGTTGCTGTGTTAGGCTGGTCAGGATGCTCTTAAACAGAGGAATGTTTTGAAAGTGCCACAGAGCCACATCATTTACATTTTTGGGGAATCATCCAAATGGCTTACTTATACAGTAGTTGTATATAACAGCAAAGAAATTACATCGCCTTCAAGAAAAGAAATGGCTAGTTACCTTGCTGCCAAAACAGTAGGCGAAAAAATGCATGGGGACAGAGCAATTTAGTCTAACTGTTTTACTTCGACGGAACTCACGTACAGCTTTAGCACCTGACTGCCTCTCACCGGCAACTCCTGCTTTGGCCTGCGTGCTAACGGTAAGCCCGGCCCTCTTAGTTAACAGACTAAAGTGGGAAGGGCGGGACGAGGGACATGGGGGAGAAATTGAGGCCCTGGGCTAATATGCAGCCTACATGTGGAGAAAATAATGATGAGATGGAAACCAAGGGAGAAGAAGAGAGAAAATAGAATAAGGTGGTAAAATAGAGGAGTGGAGAGTGTATGGGGAGGAAGAGGAGGAAGGAGAGGGGCACTGGAGAGAGACACAAGCATCTGCTCTCCTTCCTGCATGGATCTGAATACAGCCTGTGGCATACAGACACAGAGATGCATATTAGAGTTGCTCTGCCTGTAAGCCAAATCGCATTTCCCACTGCAGGCTTTGCTGCACTTTTAGTGTGTGGGTGTGCTTGATAGTGAGAGAAGGAAATATGTGTTCACATGAAAGGACGGGGGTATTTACCTGCCAGAGTTTTCATGCGTGTGAGCACTACAGCAGAGACCGCGTTAACGTGTGTATGAGCTAGCGCACTCTCATTTTCTGTCTCTGATTTCAGTGTGTGTATCAGCGTGTCACTATTAGGGGGCCGGTAGCTGGCGTTAGCCTACAGAGAGAAACGAAAGAGCAAGTCTGAGTGAGACAAGAGAGAAAGGATAAAACAAAGGGAGAGCAAGTTTATATTTAGCCACATTGGGGGGCAGTTTGGAGGCTTTTCTCTGCTCTGCATTATGTGAGGAATTAAATATCTCACATATTCAGAGAGGGTACAATGTAGGGATGTGCATTTTGGTCATGATAATACCTGGAGAGCGCTGTCTGTTAGCATTCCCATTCATCTAAAAAGGCAGTTGCCCCCTGGAGTATGCAATTTGAATTAAATTCCTGTTTGCTCATGGGCACACAGTTCCAGATACAGTGTTGTTTTTTTTTAGTCAATCACCTGAGCCGTAAATACCATGTGACTAATAGCACGCTGATGGCACCACAAGAATGTGCACAGTCCCAAGCCCTTCAAAGCAACAGTTCTGCCAGTGCACAAGCTGTGACGTCAAAGGCAGAAGACAGAGAAAATTATAAGTCAATCTCAGGCCTACAAATCTCCTATAATATTACAGGGTTCCCGCTCTTTTCAAGACACAATTTTCCAGCACACTTCCAGGACATTTTAGGTGCCTAACGGGTGTAATATTTATACAAAAACACACGAGAGGTCATGATGTATACTGTGGTTATTGGATAGTTGTTTTTTTTCAGAATGATATATTCAACAGTTTAATTCTATTTTAAAATTAAAATGGTGTCTAAGACAATTTAATTCATTAAAACTTAATCAAATGAAAATATAATTATTTTAATTATTTAATTTTTTTTAAATAACATTGCATTATTTTTATAAAATGAAGTGCTTTTATACAAAATCCTCACAGCACAATCCAAAACAACACGAGTTATTTTTGTCAAATGAAATGCTGCACTACAGAACATCACAAATGAGAAATTGCTTTAATACATTATTATGATCACTATTTAATTATAGTAAACCTTACATTACTAAACAATAGTAATATTATATATATATATATATATATATATATATATATATATATATATATATATATATATATATATATATTTTTTTTTTTTTTTTTTTTTTACATTTCATGCATCCATTTAAATTAAGCTTTTATTTTGGCATTTCTGTGTGCTTTTGATGGTAGTTTCCCACCTCAGGATAAGCAGTTTGCTACATGGCCCAGTGTAATTATTAATCCCCAAAAAGCTGTGATTTGATTAAATAAATATATAGTCTGCATGTGTTTCAGAGTGTTCTGCTTCACACATCCATTTTGAAGCATGCAGCACATGCAGATTATATAGTTTTTCAATTAAATGGCAACCTTTTACGGTTTAATAACACACTTGGATATATCACAATTTTAATTGTATTAATTGTGCATTCAAACATGAATTTTTGTCCCAAATATGTCAAGTTCCGTGACATTCTGTGTTTTATAGCTAATAGCATTTTTATGACTGGATTCAGTGATTCCGTCTGTGCTTGTCGCAACGCATGAGCTACATGCGGTATAAGCGGACTCTGATCTTGGAATTATTGAATATTAATTCATATCCGCCCTCAGTTTGAACTTTACATCCAAACTTAAGCGATAAGTTAATATAGCTGGTGTAACCCTACCCAGATGAGCAGGGAATGTACCTGACAAAGCATTGTTCATCAGAGTCAACTGTTGATGTTGTTTCACAATGCGCGGCCGCCAACAGTGACAAAACTATACAAATGTGTATCTGACACCTATCCCAAGTCACGATCGTTATGTTTTTGTACATGTAACAAAAACCTTGTTAGCGACACAGTCAAACTATTATTCTAAAATATTTTCCAGGACAAATAATTAATTTTTCTCATCCTTTTCAATGACTGGAAAACTGCATTGCAAAATTCCAGATTTTCCAGGTTTTCCAGGATGCGTGGGAACCCTGTATTATCTTACACTAATATATATGTTCTGTGTTGCTTGCATAAACTTTCATTTCATCAGAATACATGGCTACTTTTGAATGGCCAACAAAAAAGAAACAGGCTTTTTGTCCACAAAATGGTGTAGTTACGTCATCTACCAGCATGGGATACCTGCCAAAGCTAACCAGCCAAATTTATGCCGCCTGGATGAATAACGTTTGTGTTTTTAGCTTTGTGTACAATGAGCATTGTTTTTTTTTTTTTAATCCCCCTTTTCTCCCCAGTTTGGAATGCCCAATTCCCACTACTTAGTAGGTCCTCGTGGTGGCACGGTTACTCACCTCAATTCGGGTGGCGGAAGACAAGTCTCAGTTGCCTCCACTTCTGAGACAGTCAGTCCGCGCATCTTATCACGTGGCTCACTATGCATGACACTGCGGAGACTCCCAGCACGTGGAGGCTCATGCTACTCTCCGCGATCCACGCACAACTCACCACGCGCCCCATTGAGAGTGAGAACCAATAATAACGACCACGAGGAGGTTACCCCATGTGACTCTACCCTCCCTAGCAACCGGGCCAATTTGGTTGCATTTGGTTCTTTTGCATATCATCAGTTGCACTCAATCTAGCTCAGCGGTTCTCAACCAGGGGCGGGGCCCACTAGTGGACCTCAGTAAACTTCCAATGGGCCCTCAAGATGACTTAAAATTATTTAAAATAAATTAATACGGTATTATATAATAATCTAACTTTCTATGTAAATTCAAACTTGTTTTATATTTCATATTTTAATTCAATAACACAAGAGTTCTTGAAAAATATGGAATAACAAAATTCATTGTGAAATATATTTGACATTTTTCATTTAAATTAATAAAGTTTGAAAACAAGCAGCTTTGTCAGCATTATAGCAGAAGTACAGCAGGGGTTCTTTCGATTATTGTCTTGGACAACAGGGGGTCTCTGAATCAAAAAGTTTGAGAACCCCTGACGCGTCTTACCGGCTTATGAAATATGTTGTTCTGCATGACTTTTGATGTCAAAAGCAGATAATAATCCAATCACTTCAAAACTTGTGTAAACATGTATATCTTAAGCTGTTTTTTTAAAGGGATTGTTAACCCGAAAATGAAAATTGTCTCATCATTTACTCACCCCCATGCCATCCCAGATATGTATGACTTCCTTTCTTCTGCAGAATACAAACAAAGATTTTTAGAAGAATATCTCAACTCTGTAGGTCCATACAATGCAAGTGAATGGTGATCAGACTTCTGAAGCTTCAAAAATAATATAAAGTCAGCATAAAAGTAATCCATTCGACTCCAGTGGTTTAATAAATGTCTTCTGAAGTGATCCAGTTGGTTTTGGTTGAGAACAGATCAAAATGTAACTTCTTTTTAACTGTACATCTTGTCATTGCTGTCTCTAGGCACGATCATGATTTCAAGCTCGATTACACTTCCTAGTGCTTGACGCATGCGTAGATTGCTAAATGGTGCTGTAGGAAGTGTAATTAAGCTTGAAATCATGATCGCAAAGGAGACTGTTAAGATGTACATTACATTTTGGTCTGTTCTCGCCCAAAACCAACTGGGTCGCTTCAGAAGACATTGATTAAACAACTGGAATCTGATGGGTTATGTTTATGTTGCATTTGTCTGCTTTTTGGAGCCTCAAAGGTCTGATCCTTTGTGTTCAGCAGAAGAAAGAAAGTCATACACATCTGGGACGGCATGGGGGTGAGTAAATTGTGATAGCATTTTCATTTTTGGGTGAACTATACCTTTAACAAGTTGGTTCAACACTGTTTTGCATCCTCCAATGCACCCATCCTTGATTTTCATGCATGCCTGTGTGAGAACAAGTTGAAAACTTCTGTTCCAGTATCTCAACTGGTAGTACCAATGCCAAAGTCATGGGTTCGATTCCCAAGGAATGCACATAGAGACAATGTACAACTTGAACGCACTCTAAGTCGCTTTGGATAAAAGCTTTTACCAAATGCATATGTTAATCCCTACTACAATGATTTTATTGCGCCTTAAAGGAATAGCCCACCTAAAAATCTAAACTTTGTCATATTCTCTGATATTTACTCACCTTATGTTGTTCCAAACCCACATGAATTTCTTTCATACATGAAACACAAAAGGAGATGTTCGGCATAATGTTATTCTCATTTACCATTCACTTTCATTGCATCATTATTTTATTTATTTTTTATTTTTTTTATTTTTTTTCATTTAATGAAACTGAAGGTTGACTGGCATTAACATTCTGCCAAAAATCTCCTTTTGTGTTCCAGTCATATAAGTTTGGAACAACATAAGGGTAAGTAAATGATAGAAGAATTCATTTTGGGGTGAACTACTTTAATGTGGACTCTCACATTAGAAAACATTCGAGGCAAAATGAACAAAATGGAGGCAAGGCAGAAAAACAAGGCATGTGTGCATGTATTTATGAATATCTGAGCACTCCATGTGGTGGATGGTGGCAGGATGTGATGAAACACGAGAGTTAGATGAAGGGATGGGATAGGGTTTTGCTGGTGCATCCCAAGGCAGCCGTGCAAATAGAGGTAGGCTGGGCGGCGTCACGTGTGGGTGGAGAGGCGGGACGCCACTATGGTTAGACTTCATTTCCCACTGCCAAACACTACAGTGCATGCCAACCTTTGAGAGTGTAAGCGCATACATGTGTGTGAACTTCACAACACGTCAACCTGCTTTAGGCTTGACGTGCGTTCACACTTGCCTAAAGAGTCCTACACAGTTTATTTTATTACTTTGCTTTCATTCACTGTTTTAAGTTCTCTGAAAACTCCTGCAGCAGGGCTCACTCCCCACTGCAGCAAAAAGAAAAAAGTCAAGTGGGAAAGCGAGAGAAAGAGAAAGAAAGAGAGACGTGCGAGATGAAGAAAGAGCAGCATGACATTTGGCTCAGTGTTGCATTATTGGCTGTGGCTGATGTGATCTGAAGAGATTACAGAAATACAATACTCACACCAATCACCTCTCCACTTTCTCCGTCTTACAGCTGTCTCTCTCTCTCAGCCTCACGTGTGGGACACTCTGCCGTTATCACCACCACTGGGACACTGAGGGACTTTCGTTTATGCTCTTTCTTTCTGAATCTGCTCTGTTCTCCTCACCCATTTCCTAGCCTTAAGTAGCCAGACTTTCAACTATCAACATAAAATCTGGTCCACATTGCAGCTTATTCTGCACAAGACCCACCCAATTAAACAGCAAGAAATTACATGATTACAATTGTAATCAGTAAAATAATCTTTTAGATTTTTTTTACACTTTGTTTAACACTTCAAAATTTTGATGTAATCTAATCTGATTACTTGTTGATTAAATTGAATTATAGAGTGTTTTGCTAAATATAAACATGAATTTTAAATGTATTAAGTACCAATTAACACTCATTTCATCAAACATCAGTAAACATAAAATCAAACAGTAACTTGTTATTTGTCAAGCTGTAATCATGTAGTCCAGAATAAATTACAGTAATGTAATTATGCACATTTAAAAATGTAATGTAATTCCATTACAAGTAATTGATATTTGTATTCTGATGACCTAATCCAGATAACATGTTATTCATTACTCCTCAACAATGTGTACAGAACACTGCGTAAATGTGTGTAGAAACTGTAAGATCACAATTTCGGTCTGACCAGAAGTAATGAGTACTGATTATTATACAGATATTTCTTAAAAAAGTGGAATATATAATTCTGCTTGTGGATATCTAGTGTTCATGCTACTAAGCACCTTAAAACAAAACTGTATGTTTTTAAACGATCTGGTTTTACTAACATGACAACTTTGGCAAATCCAGTACACTTTCTCAAAAGCACTAATTGTGCATCATTCATGATAAAGAAGCAGAATACATTTCTGTATAGTTAGTAAAAATAATTTTAACATAATTTGCTTTCAATTCACTGCAACAATTTACTTTAGGATGGATTTATAAATGAAAACACTGTCCATTACCGCATACATTGGAAAGTGATGACAATAGTAAACTGAAAACTGAGTTTTCATACGAAAATGGCTTACCCACTTCGCCACATCTCATCTCCGCCCCATGTACTTCCTACTTGTAATTAACTGCCCAACTCCGGACTGCCACTACACTTCAGGACAAACCCAGACTCCAGACCCCCTGTCCCTGGCTAAAAGCCCTCCCTTTCTCCATCCAGTGTCCATTACCTATTGACTAATAATTACCATAATTAATTTGGCTGGTTATAATGCGTTCCAATTTGGCACTGTAATGTATTCATTATTAATGAACGCTCTTACTTCCTGGTCTCAGCGTACTCGGCTGCATTTGGTCTGGCAATGGAAAAAGGGGGGTGGAGGCCTTTACTAGCTGCCAAGGCCGATGACACATGCTTAGTCTCATCCCTTGCACATTAATTAACTTATTGATCACATTTAGGAAACAGTGACGAAAAAGGTGAGTAAATGCAGCCAACAGCATTCACAATGCAGAAGGATGGTGACCACGACAGCTCGACGTGCATGATGGCTGTTAAATTCACTTAATGCATGTCTAGTGTCGTGCCAAATCTTACTGCCATTAAACTTCTACCCTTTCTTGGAGCACAAAGCAATTCCATTGGATTTTGGGTACTCTATTCAAATTGGATTCTCTATATGATTAGACTAGACAAGCCAGTGTTAACCAATTTGAGGTCATCTGTATGCTAGTGTACTCCTTAAGTTGACAAAATTAACTTTTATAGGATGTACGCAATAAACATTTACAGTCTCTCACTTCTGGAAATACTGACCAAAAATATTAATGACTCATCTTGCACTACATAGCCTAGATTTTTGTCCAATCAAATGCTCTCTAGAATAAGAATATCCCTCCTTCTAATACCACCTGTATTGAACTAGCAAGTAGTTATTCTTGGTTAACAGATTTGATGCAACTAAATCCTATTAGTTAATAAAAAAATATAGGAACAAATCCTTCAATTTGTCCTGCCCCAACTTCCGGTTTAAACAGGAAATATTGTACATCAACACAGGAGAGAAAACTGCGTTTGTCAAGCAAGTTACAAATGAAACATTCCTCTTTCTTTGTGTTTCCAGTTAGCTTGTCATTAGCATGCTAACCATTAAGCTTGATTGCTTAGCATACTGCTAACAAATTAACCTGACAGCTTTGCGTTCCGCTAACCAATTAGCCTGCTAAGCTATCAAACTCTACACATTTTTCTTACCTTATGTAAGTTATACGTATACATAATCACAAACATTTGTAGAGGGCTTTTCTGACAGCTTTGAATACTGTTAACCGATTAGCCTGCTAACCTATAAAACTATACACTGTTTTCTTACCTTATGCAAGTTACATGTAATCATAAGCATTTAGAGGGCTTTTTGATCAGGTATTACAAACAGCTTCCCCTTGGGGTCAAACAGGGGTATAATTTAGCACTACACCAGATCAGTTGGATACACTTTAACACACATATGTGCTTAAAGAGAATCTATATCACTCAATCCTCTTCTGAAAAGCACCCCCGCTTTTTGTCTGAGGCCCAGCAGAACCCAGGAACTGGATCCATAAGCATCGATTCATACATCGACAACAATTATTCACTTATCTGTTTACTCATTTAGTCACTTATTCATTGCATCTGACGGCCAGGCCAGCAGCTCAGCTCAAAGTTTACCCGTCGATATCTTCTTGGTGACTACTTTGCACATCTTTGATACAGGTAGGTGCAGACATTTATTGTTAGGGAAATCACTAACAATGAATTGCATTGTATATTTGCACACACTGTCTGCATTGTTTTAGCATACGATTCACTAAATTAATTATGCAAATCAGGTTACAATGCAAATACGGTCAAAACATGGGTGAACATAATCTGTCATTTGTAATCTACATAGAAAGGAGGCATGTTTGTGCTCAATAATAATGACTTAATTTCAATATATACAGCGCAGATAGCAGCTAGTTTGATTGTGGGTGGTTGGTGAATATAATGCTGTATTTTGCACTGAAATGCCACATTCAAAAGTGGCACAATGGTTTAGTGAATCCACACCTCTTTCTATTGAGAGAGCCCTATATTGGCACTTCACCCATCCCTATGCACCCTCATGCACGCATCTCAGTGCAGGCGGAATGAAATATTACTATTAAACGATAAGTGAACTATTGTTATGAAGCTCTGAGCCTCACTTCATTATGGAATGACCTGAAAAAAAAAAAAAAAAAACTAGCATGAAAAAGTATCCAATCAGATTGCGACAAGAGCATGTTGACACAATGCGATCTGAGCAAATAGAGTAGGGGACAAATGAAGGAGCTCTACACCTGCATCACATTACAGGAGCCCTGCCAAATAAACCGCTGTGTGCAAAGAACAATGGAAAACAAAAACAATCAGAATAAGAGTCCCTGTAGAAATTACTAATCAGACACAAACCAACACTGCTGCGCGCACACACGCAAGCACAGACACACATGCGTGCGCTGCGGAGTGTAAGCGTCATGGTGTCTGGGTGGCAGACAGGCTTTGGAGACAGCAACGGTGAAAATTAAATTCCATTTAAGCCTAATCCCATTTACAAACTCTGCCGAATCCTACTGCTATAGTGACAGTCGGGCAAATCTGTCTCCATTGTTACATTGCGGGAATCAATGCAGAAACAGGATAGCATGTAAATAATGGAGCATGGAGATGAGGAGGCCAGAAGGAGCCGCAGGGTCAGACGGGCAATGTTTTAGTAAGAGCTGTGGAGAGGACAAATGAGATGAGACCAAGAGAAGTAGGGTTGGGAATCGAGAACCAGTTTTTATTCAAAAACATTTCTATTGTGAACCCAAATATTCTGTTGAGATCAAATTTACTTTTTGTTTGGAGTGTCAAAGACTTCTATGTTGTACATTAAAAAATGCATTAAACACAATAATAAATTGTAATTCTTTTCTCTACATAAAAACACAATTAACAAATTAATACATTAAAACAAATAAAAATTAACAACTTATAGGAGTGTACTTCTACAGTGTGTACGGCAGTCAGAGAATCTTTGCATGTGAAAATACATGGTATTTGTGCATCTATTTGGGGTCTCGAAGAACCCAGATATAAAACAATCTTACATTTTTAAATGTAGGATGTTTAAAGTATGTTAAAGTTTAATTTTGTTTATAATGAGTTCTAAAAAAATTCTCATCACGGTCGGATGAAGGCATGGGTAGGGGTGGCCTGGGCCCACCCAAACGTGTCTTGCCCATCCAATAAAATATTTAATTTTTACGATCTGGGGGCGGGCTGTGTGTTGCAAACACTGAGGATGGGCTGTAGACTGCCCCAAGCAATCACAAAATAGCACCAGAAATTTGAAGCATTTTTCTATTTTTGTCATTGGCCGAAAGCAACAATATACTGCAAACGTCAGAGATGTCACATGAGTGAGAATGGTAACAAGATATACTTTTGTGCAATGCATAGGTTTTTAGTGCCCATAAAGAAGCCAGGTGGTGCTTCTAGCAGTGGCTATGTGGTTTATGTTAATGTACCACAGACTCCCTCTTCCCACTCATCAAATATCTCCCTCTCCTTCCACCTCAGCTCCCCAAAATCACATTGTGGTTTTTAGTGATACTGGACCTGAACTGTAAAGCACCATCCCTGCCAATATTAGCTGATGGTACCGTTCGTGACCATCGCTGGATACAGTGTTTTGTGGGATGCGTGCTTCTGTTTCACCTGTTGTTAGTTCGTTGTCGCTGAGAGATGCTGTCTTCACTTTGTGACTTACATCTCTTTTATTTGCATCTTTTACAGTGCTGTGATATAGTTTGTTGTTTTTTTGTAATTACGCTTTAAACTACTGTTTTTGCCATGAAAATAACATTTGGTGCTGACATGGCATTCATTTCTATCCGTCAAGCCATCCTAAATTCCTGTATATTTACCTAAATTACTTTACACATGTTTAGTTTCACTGGTAAAAATATCAATACCCTTTACTACCCTACAAAGGCCAAACTCAGTAACTAACACTGGAAAAAAAAAAAAAAAAAAAAAAAATGGCTTGAATTATTTTAATGTGGATTTTATAGTTACTGCAATTTCCTCTGAATCTTAGCATATGAGCCAAACACAGGACAGATCATAGTCTAAGAGACCTCAATTTTGCATTTTGCCTTTGAAGGGGAGTATAATTGCCAATTACATTTCCATTTAACAAATTAATCAGAAAAGTCAAAGAACGAATGAATCATAATTTAATATTATAGCATTACTTCTTTAAGCAGTTCCCATCTTTGTTCAAATTTTAGGTTCTTAATCTTATATGTTATTGATCTCCCCAATATTTCCTTCTACTTCATCCTCATATTCATCCTTGATATTATTTCTCTCTACTCCATCCTTGCATTCAAGTGGACTCTTAATTTGTCCTTGTAATTTGCTTTAAGGCTGGAAGTCTATTGCTGTTTTTGATTTCTTAATAATGGAGGTAGCATACCAAGAATATGGTTGTCAGGGCCCACTTCAATCTTATGATTATGTACAATGTTTATACATTTATTTATTTCAACATATTTGTAATATGAGGAATAACTGTAAAATATAGTTATAATGGGCCTTATGAGCTTAAAGGAATAGTTCACTCAAAAATGAAAATTTTCTCATCATTTATTCACCCTCATGCCATCCCAGATGTGTATGACTTTCTTTCTTATGCTGAACATAAATTAAGATTTTTAGAAAAATATTTCAGCTCTGCAGGTCCATACAATGCAAGTGAATGGGTACCAAAATGTTTACGCTCCAAAATGCACATAAATGCAGCATAAAAGTAATCTATATGACTTCACTGGTAAAATCCATGTCTTCAGAAGTGATACGATAGGTGTGGGTGAGAAAAAGATCAATATTTAAGTCTGTTTTTACCATTAATTCTCCTCTCATCCCGTAGGTGGCGATATGCACGAAGAATGCAAATCACCAAAAACAAAAGAAGAAGAATGTGAAAGTGAAAGTAAAAGTGGAGAATTTATAGTAAAAGGGATTAAATATTTATCTGTTTCTCACCTAAATGAAACCTATTAAAATAAGTAGTCTGAGTATCCACCTATGACATCTACCAGCCCACCCTAGCATAGCTGGCAGGAGCCAGGCCTGGTTCTCATCAACCTAATACTTCAATGTTCAGTATGTTTTTTAAGCCATTAAAAGGGTCTAAGGATCTCTCAAACCATGAACAGTAGCCTATATACATGAGGCTTAAAAGAAATATTGGAACCAGAAGATTTTTTGTTCCATTAACAGTTCTTGAGGGTCTGCGGTCATTCGGAGCAGTTACTCAATTAACATCTGTCTCACTCACTGAACCAGTAATTGGCTCAAAAATTAGGATGCAGGGCAAATATAAAAGAGTTTCAGGCCAGTTGACGGAACTGTCAGTATGACTATAATAATAACAGTAAATTATGCATAATTACAAGTAACTAACCCTAATCCAAACCCTAACCCTATATTAAGTACATGTTTTTAATTAATATTACTCAGTACTTGTGTAATTACACTGTAACAAGGACACTGTAAAATAAAGAGTAACCAAAAATATTTAAATAAATTGCGCTTAACTTGTATTGAAACCAGAATATTCCTTAAATGTGGTCGTTTAAGGAACCGGAATCGTTAAGTGGAATCAGACTCAGAATCGCTAAATTCCTTATGATTCCCATGATAAAGGAAGCCAAAATGTGAGAGCTTTGTGAGTGTCTTGGCGTCAAATCTCTCCCATTCATGTGGGAACCACGTTCATACTTGACCATTATGTCAAAACACAGAGGAAGTGATGATTAGTAGTTTTTCGGTGTAGCGCATTCACCAGGACAGGCTACAGAGATTATTCAAGTTGTCCATGCTCAGTGGGCATCAGAAGGCAAGGCAGGCATTGGACATCCATTGAGGGATGGACTGTTGGGAACAGAATAAATTGTCTTCTCCCTCCATAGTAACAGCTCCTCTCTAATAGAGCACTGGCAAAGGCTGAGCCTTTCTCCCAGTGAGAATAAATACTCTCATCTGTTACAAAATGGTGCCCACTTACAGCACGCCATGCATTCTCATCCAAATATTATCATTAGGATTATCATTTAATGGAGTTTCATTTGGAGCTTAATTTTAAGTCTTCCATTGTTTTTTTCTTTTCCACATATTTTTTTCTTCATTTCTTTTTTGTTCTACACTAAAAGGGTGAATCTCACAAAACCTGTCAAGACCATGTCATTCATATTTCACATCAAAATCAAAAAGAAAGAAATTAGAAATTTCCTTAAAGAAACAGAACTTCTCATTACTGATACGCAAAAAAAAAGAGAGATTTTTTTAAAACCCTGAAATTCCTGTAATTTAGTAGTCTGCCACAAAAATGACAATTTAAACAACTTTACACCTCAAGATATACATTAGTTTTAACAGAAGAATTCACGTAAGTGCTTTTTTAAATTAAAAGCTGCACTTTTCTGCCTTTAACTCCATTAAACATTTGGCCCTATTCACTTCCATTGCAAGTGACTCACTGTAAACAGAATTTGTGTTTTTTTAAAGAAAATGTGGGATGAGTCAAAATTATTTTTATACTATATACTTTTAAACCAATTAAAATTAATTAAAACTAATGAAGGCAAACAGTAAAAAACTAAATTGTAACTAGTTACAGGATCCACTATATACACTTTCCTATATACATTTATATCCATTAACTGAAAATCTTGGTGTTGATAAAAAAAAGTCCATGGACACCTTATGCGTCTGTCAATTACCCTTATACAGTAAATTTTATTTTTTATATTTTTTGTACTGCCTTTAATTTACTGTATGCTGATTTAAATAAAAACAAAATAGTATTTTTCTATATTCAACTACTAATTAATTTGATTAATTAATGTTTAAAATTATACAGTCATTAATAATTATTGTATAACAAAGAATGCAAAAGGAATCACCATGGAGAAAAAAGGGAATAGCAAAAAAAAAAGGCAAAAGCAAAATTAAATGTAGGAGTTTAACTCTCCTGAAAATAATTTTACAATGTAAAAAAAAAAAAAAAAAAAAAAAAAAATTATATAAACATATATAATTATATCTCTTATTTTTATCTTTAATTTGGTTTTGGAGTGAAATATGACCTGGACATGTTTTTCATGAGATTCACTCTATATCCTGTAGTCTGTTCAGCTGGATACCAGAATAAGGTACCAGCAACATGGTGCAACAATGCCTTCAGATAATTTTAAAGTAATCAAAGTCTAATTTAATTGAAGTGTACATCATCGCCTTTAAAAGCAAACAGGTTTAACAAGGACAAAAAAGACAGAGTGAAAAACATCAGCAGTCATTTGGTCTCCTGCTTTCCATTCCGTTCACATCTCACTTCGAATTCATGTCCCATTTCACATGCGCTTCACGTTCGGCCTCACACTCAAATTCACCCAATTTTGCATGCAGTGGCCGTTGCCGGGTCATTGTGGTTAGGGCTGACACTCCCTGTCAACACTACCATCACTAACCTCCATTACTCGCCCACTTGCTCTCTCTTTTCTTCCCCGCTCGCATGCTCATTTCTCTCCCTCTGTCCTTCCTTTGTTCGCTCATACTCTTTAAAACGGGCATTTTTTCTCGTTAAACGACACAGTCATTCATCTTACAACATCGCCATTGCTCTGTAACTCCACACCGATGTTTTTTGTGTGTGGCTTCACTTCTTGGCCAAATTAAAGATTTAAGAGCACCTTTAAGTGTTAATCTGGTTATCATTCAATCAGCCAAAATTTAGAGGCCAGATAAATAAAGACTAAAAGCTGGCTGTTTTTGTGTGTGTGTGTGTGTGTGTGTGTGTGTGTTCGTTGGGTTATACGGTAGTGGGTTCTAAGCAAACAAAGATCGATTGCTGCACCCCTGGGGCCAGATTCAAGAAACGTTCTTAAGAATTTCTTCTTAACTACCATTTTCTTCTTCAATTCTAACTTAAGAAAAAAGTATTTTTTTTGTATTCCAGAAAAAAAAACTTAAGAAAGTTCTTATCTTTTTTCTTAAGATTGTTCTTAAGAAAAAACTTAAGAAGCATTCAAATTCTCGAAAAATAAAATCAAATAAATGTTCTTAAAAATCTTAAAGCTGGGATAACCTCACAGTTGTCTTAAATCCTAAAAGGTAAAATGTTTAATGAATTGACTGGGGTTTTCATGTTGAGTCTGAAGTCGCAATGGGCTGTTTGCGTAAAAATATGATTTTAGACCAAAAAAACTTTTTTGACTGTTTTGTGTTTAATGATATTTTTATTTTCAGCTTGTAAACCATGTAAATGTCATCACCAAATTCAAACAATAAAATGTTGTTTTGAAGCTTCTTAATGTGGTGACCAATCATGCTTATTCAAACGGATACACTGCATATAGCGCTCTCTCTCCACGATCTTTAGAGTTCATACAAACAATAATTCTGACATTAGAAAGCTGAGACTTTCTTTTCACCCCCATCCACATCCCTATCGGAGCTGGGCACAGCGGAGACAGCCTCTGCCACCCTTTCCCATTTACCCTCCTCTTACTTTCCGACGTGATATAATTATCAAGATTCCCAAGGAGAACTTTTACCTTGAAATCATTTCCTCAGCTCTTGTCTACTGAAGGTTTTGTTTCAAGTCAAATTAAAAGTTATCAAATGGTTAGCAGCTAGTAAATTCTCCTATGATGGGTAGTGTTGTTAAACGAACACATTTCACACACTTTACATTCAAAAAAATTATTGCAAAGTGCTTGCTACTTAGGACAGCTGTCAAGAGCAATCCAAAAATGTAGCATTACGATTTAGCAGTGTTGAAGTATTGAATTTGACTATGTGACAAGGTAACCCCATGAGCAGGCTGATCAGACCAGGTCAAAGTCTGTCTTTTTATTCTTAAAGAAAAAAATTAAGATGTTCTTAAGAAAATATTTGAGAACTTCTTAAGAATTTTTCAAGAATTGCACTTAGGAAGGTCCTTACAAACTTCTTATAATTTATCCTAAGGACTTTTATTTTTTTCTTAAGAACATTTTTGTGAATCCAGCCCCTGGTGTCCCCTGCAACTTGGAAGTGAGAGAAAGCTTATCGCTCAATATAATTCTGGAGGCAGCTTCCTCTTGCTTTTAAAATCTCTCAAATCTTGCCCATTCCTCCTCTTTCCTGTCCACGGCTATGCTTCCTACTTCCGCCATGCATGTCCAATACTGATTGGACTCATCATTCCCTGTGGCCTCAACCATGCTCCAGCTATCAACTTTCTCCAAAAAATCCATTTGTCTACATTCTTCAGTAGCACAACAGTACATGCGCTGTTATCAAAACAAAGTAGCTCGTCCAGTAACAAGAAGTCTCCTACATTCTAAGATGGCACACCCATGGACCGCCCACAGTCCATTCTCCAACTGTCTGATGCTTATAGAACACAAAACTGTAAAAATGCTTTCTCAGTCAATCAGCGCAAATCTGACTGGCTGGTTCAATGGAATTTCCACGAGTAAACGCACAAAGGACATTTTATCAGTCAGCCTGGAAGCCGAGTTGTACCCTCAATTTTTGCTTCTTTTTAAAAAAAAATTTTTAAGAAAAGATGAGTAAAAAAAAAATTGTTTTTGGGTAATCAACATTATGCCACAAATGCCGTCGATTGAGCTTAACTTGTATTGAGCCCGGAATACTCCTTTAATGGAATAGTTTAAGGAACCGGAACCGTTAAGTGCATCAAACTCAGAACCAGAGTAACTAAATTCCAGATGATTCCTATGATAGAGAAAGCAATACAATACAGTGGTGTGAGAAGCAAAAGTATGGTGCCAACATGGAACAAAATAGAAATAACAACTTAACTTAATGGAATAGAGAGGACAACTTTTTAGTTACAGATAGGGTTGTCAACTGTCCCATGTTAGCCAGGGCATCCAGTATTTTGGCTGTACGGGACACTTATTGTCCCGTATTTTAGAGCCGAGACGCTCAACGGGGGATCCACAAACAATCCCCCCATGGTTGGATGGTGAAATGCTTATTGAATATATTTAGTTAAATATCGAAAACCCTAATTGAATATATGTAGTTATTGAAATTCAAACTTAATACATGTATAGTATTTTCCGGAAATAAAGTCGCACCTGGTGAAAATCGCGTTGATCAGAGATAAAAAAAAAAAACAGGCGTGTTCCGTTATGAAGATTAAATTACTTCAGGAAATACAGATCTCTATACGTTGTAACTGTTTGCTGTATACAAATAAACAGCTTTTAGTCTGTGCGTAAACAGTATGCCTGTTGAATTCTATTCATTCATTAATATTAGAGACTGTCTATCTGTGGATATTTCTAATAGCAGAATTTGCTCTGCATTAACTATTCACTTCACTAACTGAATGTTTTTACTATGTGATGAAACGTCATTTCGTGGGCATGTGAGGAGTTGTGTTTGACAGCGGTCTAGAGTTCGTTAGAAGTTCGAACAATAATGTTGAAGGGACAGAATATTTAAGCTGGTTGCATAAAGTACTTTTTAATGGCAAAATATTCTGAATTGGCCACTTTAAATCACTACTTCTGTCTCTTTGACTGATGTTTTCATTTGTTTGTGTGCAAGAATATGTGTTTTAGTGTGCGTGCGTTTGAACGGCCGACATTAATTACGTATAAATGATGTATTTAAGTCGTTTCGGAGTATAAATCGAAGGACCTTTCAGATGATGAAAAAAACTATACGGTAGTTATATATTTAAAAAGATAGAATAAATTTCTATCTTGTCAGTTTTATCTATCTATCAGCAAGCCCTCCGCAGGGTGGCCGCGGCTTCCATTACGCATTAATCCCATATCAGCCTGGCGCCCATCCATGAGCCTGCTGTCTATCACGTCAGATCCATCATCCGCCCATCTGTCCTCCGCTGCCCACGTTAACCCCAGGATGAAGGGTTAGACAGAGGAAAAGTGAAGGATTGAGATAGGAAGCATGAAAGAAGAGGATAGATCCCAACACAGAGAGTGGTTACAACAGGTGGGGCGCGACCCAAAAATGGGCTGCAGTTTTGATAGGGTCACGGACAGGGAAAAATAATAATGCTGCATACAAATACAAATGTTCATGGAATCTGTTCCTAGTTAATGTGATGAACCACACCTGTGGTTACTCTGTAAGGACACCTGTGTGAACATGAGGGGAACTGACTTTATACACCCATTAAAAATGACCTTGACAACAGCTGGTTGAAAGTCACTGCAAAAATGGCTATAAAAGTGAAGTTAGTCACTTGGTTTGACATGTTGTTGTCTAATGCAATGACATTCTTCCATTTTAAGTGTGCCTTAAGTGTCTAAATATTTTTTGGCACCCACTGTTAAGAAGCTAAATAAATAGTAAAAAAAGAGAGGAGAAAACACAATTCCAGTGTCTTTTGTTGTTAAAGTCAAAGGCTATTTGTCCAGTTAAACTACAGTATTTTGGAGCAAATTCACTTGGTAATACATTATTTGGCCCAGTTTGTTTCATGTGTTGGGCTGGTAAATGTTACTTCTGCTGTAGTTTCTACAATCGCATAATTGTCTATGTCATGTTAATAATTTTGCATACTGTTGGGCCTTTCATGGTAATACCAAAGAACAACTGTGCTCTATGGAAGAAAGAAAGTATGAGTTTGGAACAACATGAGGGTGAGTAAATGATGAAACAATTTTCTAGACAATTACTGTACATGTTACTGTGTTGGTTTGCCACATGATGTTCAGTGTAAAATGTGGTTCCTGTAGCAAAAGCAGTCATAACCACTGGGATAGAGGATGTAGAAATGCAAAAGGCATGGAGATGAGTTCTGCTCCACCGGTGGACCATCCTCCCCTCTCCCCCTTTCCGCTTGAGCACGTAGAGTGTGCTTTGCATGTCCCGACATGCTTATTACTCCCTCGGTTTGTTCCCCCTCTAATTTGTTTATTTGTTTGTTTTTCCTTTCGCTTGCTTGTTAATTCTAGCCAATGGGAAAGGCGCCAGTGGAGGGAAACGCTCAGGATGGGTCATAAATCCCATCAAGCCCTACTGCAGCTGGAATCTGCCTCCTCCTCCCCCCTCCACTGCCTGCGAGGGATTCAGAACAAAAGCTTAATGCCCTGAAAAAGGCTCAATATCTGGATGCAGGAGGGTCAGGTTGATTGCTATTTATACACAAGGACATTTAAGTGCAGAGGAAGAAGAATATAAGAACACATGCTGGGTGGGTCAATGCACTGCTGCACTGATGCACACTGAAGCACAGGTGCAGAGACGGATGCTAACACGCATACATGCAGGTGTATGCATGCCTGAAAGGAAAGGTGATTGCAAGAAGATTGTGTTATGCCAAGCGGACACTACAAGACTGAAGCTCGCTGCCCTGTGCACATTTAAAGAATCACAGTTTTGCGTTTTCTGTCGTGTTGGTGCACAATGTACACAACTATGCGCAGACTATGTATATCATTGACAAGATCATTCTCCTCCGCAGCTATTGTTATGATGTCAAAAATCTTTTCCACAAAAACTTGCACAGAGCAACGTGAGAGCTGATTCTTGAAAATGTGTCAAATAACTCAGGGGGAAGGGCTTGCAGTTGTTTTGCGCTGATTTGCATAGAACGGGAAAAAAGAAAAACATTTTTTGGCTTCCATTGGCTTCCCAATGTCTTGTCATCCTCTTGCACTATTTTGCTATCTCACAATTGAATTGGCTGTTTCTCTCGATAGTCGGGACAGTGCGCACACCTGACAATTAATCTGACATATTTCAAACCAGTTTGAAATGTATCATAGCATCCGTGACTAAATGTTTAAATCCATGTCTTCTGAAGCAATATGATACAGTAGGTGTGGGTGTGAAACAGATCAATATTTAAGTCTTTTTTTACTATAAATTCTCCTCCCTGCCCAGAAGGTGGCGATATGCACAAAGAATGTGAATCACCAAAAACAAAAGAAGGTGAGCACTTAGAGAAGAGAGTGAAAGTGAAAGTTGACATTTCTAGAAAAAAAAGGACTTAAATATTGATCTATTTCTCACCCACACCTATCAAATCGTTTCTGAAGACATGGATTTAACCACTGGAATCGAATGGATTGCTTTTATACTGCTTCTATTTGCTTTTTGGAGCTTCAAATTTCTGGCCACCATTAACTTGCATTTTATGGACCAACAAAGCTGAAATACTCTTCTAAAACCTTCATTGTGTTCAGCAGAAGAAAGAAAGTCATACACATCTGGGATGGCATGAGGGTGACTAAATGATGACAGAATATTTATTTTTTTTTGGGGAGAACTATCCCTTTAAGAGCTGCAACCAAAACTGCGTACTGTGAGAGTATGTACTGCATAAAGAATGCACTTCTTGGCTATAAAAAAAGTATATTCCTTTGGGTAGTGTGATTACAACAACTTTGTATATACAGTATATCACTTGCAGTTGAAAAGTTCTCGAAACTCTCGATTCTCCTCCGTTTAAATCAAGCATTTTGAATGTGACATCTCTTCAGCTTCCATGTGCATTATGGGATAGCACACTGTCCAGTGGATGCATACTTCCGAATCTCATAGGATTTAGTAGGTCATCCATGTATTTCTCTTCTATTGTTTTATGAATACTGAGGATTCGTATATCCTACTCCATTGGCATACTACATAGTAGGGAAGTATGCATATTCGGACGCAGCCCTGGTCTTGGAGCCTCTGCTAATGAGCTGCTAAGTTACATGAGGTGTGTTAAATAAGAGAGATATCCAAAATGTGCAGTGCTGGGCCCCAAAACAAGGACTGAGAACCACTTGGCTTTAGGAGTGTGAAAACGAATCACAAGTCAGGTTCTGGTCACTTCATCCCCGTTACACGCTCCCACACCGCTGACCTTGTCGAATGCCCCAGCACATCACAGCCCTGTGCCGCCAGGGACCCAACGCCACGTTTAATCAGGGGCTCCAGGCATCCGCTCTGGACACGTCAGGCCAGGCCTGGTGCAAGAGCTCTGATGGTGCAGGAGGCCTGAACTTTTAAGCGGCGATAGAGAAAACAAGCATCTCCAAACAAATGTGTCTCTTCCACACATGGATAGGAGTAGACAGCTGTCAAGAGCAATCCATATCCATCCGCAGTTAAGCAAAGCTAATTAGTTCCACAACTGGGTTTCCTGTCCCACTCAGAGACATTCTGACAGAGCTCTCGATATGGGACGCGGGATCACTGACTTATGTGTCAGCCCATTTGATGCCAAAATTTGTGAGCGTGAGCATGTACGCATGCAGTTGCGTATGTGAACGTGTTCCATCTTGACTTGTGCCCAAGTGTGTGTGTTTTCAATTTAGTGGAGGATGATTATAGAAGTGTGAAGGTGCCTTGCTCTAAATTGGTTGCCTCAAAAATAGAAAAGATTGCAGTATTTAACAGATGCAATCACCAATCATGGCTGGCACAAACACACACCTACATACACTCATTTACATGCACACACCCACCTACACACATCACACTCAAAGAATCAATCCCTTCTCAGACAAATAACAGAATAAAGAGTGTGGATAACCCGATCAATATTGCACCTTCAATGCATTAGAGTTCATCTCCATGTGGAGTTCTGCATAGCTGCGTTACCCTCTGTTTAAGCTGAAACTACATTAATTCAGCCAATCAATATAAGCAATCTTTGGGAGAAATCAAGCTGCTGCGAAAACAAGCATCCACTGGAAAAAAAGGACGACTCATTTGAACAAAAAATTCAGAGGTATTTAAATGCCAAGAGTATTATTTGCACCTAGGTCCCAGACGAGACCAAGATGTCGGGCGGAACAAATGAATAAGACATTGTACAGACTAATAGTCATTCACTGTAATTTAAACAAAAATGTGTTTGCTTTAACAGTCACACCATAAGTAAGAGAGATTTCCTGTTTGAAAATTGAATTAAAGGTATTAGAATTATATATAGTATATACTGTAGGTGTTTCTTCAACTCGGGGCACTTTTGGCACTGTAAACAACTGAAAAATAAAAGTCTTGTTAAAACATTTCTCTCGCCATTTAAAAAAAAAGTGTCTTCTGACAATGTCCAACAGTGTATGTACCACAGGACATCTCAGATTCTGTATTGTGTTTAACAGAATTCAATGGTGGAAATGACAGTGATATAAAAAAAATGTTTTAAATAAAATCTTTTTCTTCATATTTTTAAAACTAATTTCAAAGCTTAAATTGTATGTATCCTAAAATCACACAATTAAATAATATTTTCACACTTTTAGCTAAATATGGCAAAATCACAGCTTGAATTTAATAAAAATCAACCCCTAGGACTTGAAAGTGCCTGAAGTTCAAGAAACACCCATATTTATGTTAAATATATAGAACTGAAATATTAATTTATATAATAAGTGAAAATATAAATTTTTTATACATTTTTACAAATATACATATATTATAGAATATAATGCAAATAAATGATTATTTAAAATTCCTAACAATACCGATCCACTGGAATTTGAAAAATGATGTGCTTATTTTATCAATTATTTATAAGAGAGGTTCCATTATACAATTATTAAAACATAAGTTTATAAAGATTTTATTGGTTGCATTAAAATAAATAATCAGACATTATTAAAATGCTATGTATTCCTGAACTATTAATTGAAATAACAGATAAATATGCATTATTATATCAAATATAGTATATTATTTTAAATTAGCACAACACTGATTTACAGTAACACACTGTGTCGTGACAGTTTTCTAGATTAGCTCATAATAGACCATACACAAGTCTTACGTATCTCTGCCAGGTCGTTAAACACAATGGCTAGCACTGGTTATAATGAGGTCAACTGTGTCTATAATGTCTGATCGCATATTAGGCCAGTAGTTTAAGCACTGCTACAGTGCTGACATTGGATTGCGACAGCACATAAACTGCATGTATAGTAAATGAGTCCTGTGCATGGACTGGCTGGCATTGTTATGGTAGTGTGGATTTTGCAAAGGTCAGCAGGCACTTTGCTGAGAGGCAGCACTGTGCATTGATTGGATGGCACACTCATTATGAGATGTGTTGCCATCAAAAAATGCTCGCTCCTTGCATGCTTGGTCCAGTCAGAATGTGAGGTGCTATTGTATGTGGCTTTGTATGAGGAACCAGGAAAAAACCATTGCTAGTGGATCTATAGAAATAGAGGAATTGGTCGAACATGTATGCATTCCTCTGATGCATTGCTAAGGAACTTTTTTCCACGAGGCCAGTAGCTGGCATGTTGGGATCACAATAAGGTTACATATTGCTATGTAGAATCCGAATGTTCCTTTAAGAATATTTTTTTTATCAGTCGCCACAAAACAAGGCTATTAATGCACTGCCTTGTTTTGTTTGTTCTAAATCTGCTTGTGTTAACGGAAAGAGGTATAATCGTCATAAAATGCAACTCACAGCGAACCATATAATCTGCTTCCATTAGCTGCACAGCTGTTTCAACCAATGCATGTGCATTTCCACTGTTGCATGGCTGTTCAAATTTGTTTGCTCTATTTATAATATCTCTGAATACACTAGACAGATGTGACTGTAGTGCAGGCAAATATGTTTTGCTGTAAAGTGATTTTTGCTTGTGGCCCTATTGCAGTTTTCGATCATATTCTGTTTGATGTTCTGTTCAGTTTAAGCAGTCCCATACAAAAATTTACTGTAGTAACTATGGTGGAAATGTTACATACTGAATAATCTATTAGGGGAATGAGAGAATAAGCTTCATTGGTTGTAGTTATACCTTCTAAATGTGTTTTGGCTACCATTTTTCATAAGAAATTTCACATTTTGTTGAATTTTTTTGGTTTTTTTTTTTATGTGTAGAGTATAGCCAGATTACACTGTGAATTCGGCAACAGTCGGTCAAAAAGTTCTGCCGCTGAAATCAGTTTGTGCTTAACAAGTTCTGACCACTGCCCCCAGTGTCTGAAGCTGGAAGTGTTGTTGAGGTGAAATGTCCACATGGTGTTGCCAAAAGCAAGTTGTATTTTTAGCTGTAAGCATAGTGGTGGCGTAGTGGGCTAAAGCACTGAACTGGTAAGCAGAAGGTTGCCACAGCCACCACCATTGTGTCCTTGAGCAAGGCACTTAACTCCATGTTGCTCCACGTATAATGTTACTGTAAATCGTTTTGGATAAAAGTGTCTTCTAAATGCATTACTGTAAGTGTAATACAATGTATTGACCCTACTCCCTAACCCAAACCCTAAACCTAAACGTTAGACTCTCGCTTAATACTGTTTATTTGAACGCGATTATTTCCAGGTTTCCATGAGTCCAGAATTCGTGTTTTGGACTGAATGTGATTGCTTCCCATGATTTCCCATGTGATCATATAATCTGACACTTTCGGGAAAATAAACCAACAAATGTCTAACTATGACAACAATGTGGCACCATTAAAACATTGTTAGCTCCTGTTTGTTTGAGAATCCCAACCAGTTTTATCTAGTAAAACTGACTGAACCAAGGGCTTGAGGATTGAGAGAAAGTAGCAAAAAAGGTACTGCAGTACCAAAAAAACACACAAAAAAAAAAAACACTATTGTGCAAATTTCAGCACCCGGTGACAATGCCATTATTTTTGCTTTGGAATAAGGAGAAGCCTCGCCCTTCAGCAACTACTATTCGGCACTGAATAGTACTATGTGTTATGTATCGGCTGACATAAAAACAGCTTAAACAATTCCCTCATATTAAATTAACAACAACAGCAATATCATATTTTGCTTGGGAATTAAAAGTGTCTGAAACTACCGGTAGTTTACAATTAATTGCACTTTGCGCTCTTTCAGCACCATGGACAGCTCACTACAGGCCTGGAGAGTGAAAAGAAGAGGGAGAGACAGAGCGGGAGCAAGCCAAGCGGGAGAGAGAAATTACGATTGCAGGTAATCCAGTCAGCCGCCTGCACGGCCACAATATTGCTGTATATAATTTTTTTAAGTGGGTGAATTATTCAATTCTGGCATATCAGTTGGGGGCCCTTTGGAGGGCAGGGACCGTTTCAACTGAAATGGGTGAAACATAGCTAAGACCGCCAATGGTGACGTGAAGTGTGAACGCATAGTTAACGTTTAAGGGTGTAAAATGCATGAGAATGAAAATTCAAAACATAGATTACAGAATTTAACTACATCTATTAGCAGTGGTGGACAGTAACAAAGTATTTTTACTTCGTTACTGTACTTAAAAACATGCCGTTCCACGCTACTTTGAAATGAATAAATAGCATTATATAAAAATAGTCTAGTAGTTGTTGTTCTCACGAGACGATAACCCAGCAACAAATTCAGTCTTGCGAGAGTTTCCGCAATATAAGGGTTCAGATATAGCATTGCATAATGCATTTGAGCGCCAAAAGCAGTGCCATTTTTAATATCTTCTGTGCCTGCCTAGCAAACACACAATGACAATATTGACTTTCAAGAACTCGCTGTCAAACTTGAAAAACACATCAAGGTAAGTAACTTTTAATATTACATTAATAAAACTGACACAAATCCACTTGCTTGCTTGCAGTAATCTAATAAATGCACTCTTGCCAATGCAGATTTGTTTGCAGGGAAATGTAGGAGATAGAGAGCTATACATGTGTAAAGAGCCGAGAACAGTTTATTAGGCCTATTTCTATGTACGAAAACATATTAATCTCTGTTTTAGGATTTATCAAATCATCAAATAAATAGCTAGGCTGAAGCATGAAACCAGATTTGGCTATCTTTTTTTTTTGTTTTTTTTTTGCAATCTACAGTCTCATCTGTCTAGCATCTTCGGGCATTTGAACAGTTCAGTTAATTAAACACACGTTGACCTAGCGGGGTATGTGGTCATACTATATGGGGTAAGTTTTCATAATGGGATCCTGCAATTTTACAGCAAATTTAAACAGTAAAACACTTATGAAGCATAAAATGATTGATAAACTAGCAAAGATGTACTAACTGGTAATTTACAAAGATAACCACTGTTTGGCCAACAGATATCGTAATAAATAAATCGTATATAAACTAAAACACACAATCTGCACTGACCTGACATTTAAGAGGAATACTCATCCTGAGAACAGAGGTCAACTTTTTGGTTAATGTCCTCATTATAGGTGATCCTTGCTTTAATGTATGCCAGTATGGTGTTATAATATGAATAATCATATAACTCAAATAATCATACTGTACCATTGCATTCACATCAAGTTGCATTAGTTTAACCATACTTACTATTGTTGTATTGTTAAGAACGGTGCTTTTGTTTTATAATTTAAATGTGAAAAATGCGTTGTATGTTTGCAAAAAAGTTTGAAACGATTAGTAGCAATTAAAGATTATTCAACTTCAGGTCAGGACTACATCAAAGACCATCTGGGAGAAGATGCACACACGCACACGCACACACATAGTGTTACTGTGTGTGGCAGTTTTTCTTAATAAAAAGCTCTAAACTATCTGTATGTCTGGTTCATTAATATTAAACAAAAGCCTTAATGGTTTAGTTCACCCAAAAATGAAAATTCTATCATCATTTACTCACCCTCATGCCATCCCAGATGTGTGTGACATCTCAGCTCTGTTGATCCATACAGTGCAAGTGAATGGTAGGAACTTTGAAGCTCCAAAAAGCACATAAATGCAGCATAAAAGTAATCCATATAACTCCAGTGGTTAAATAAATGTCTTCGGAAGTGATATGATAGATGTAGGTGAAAAACAGATCACTACTGAAGTCCTTTTTTACTATAAATTCTCCTACCTGCCCAGAAGGTGGTGCTATGCATGAAGAATGTGAATAGCCAAAAACAAAAGAAGAAAGTGAAAGTGGGGATTTATATTAAAAACAGACTTAAATATTGATCTGTTTCTCACCCACACCTATTATATCTCTTCTGAAGAAATTGATTTTACCAGTGGACTCATACGGATTACTTTTATGCTGCCTTTATGTGCTTTTTGAGCTTCAAAGGTCTGATGACCATTCACTTGCATTGTATGGACCTACAGAGCTGAGATATTCTTCTAAAAGTCTTTGTTTATGTTCTGCAGAGGGAAGAAAGTCATACACATCTGGGATGGCATGAGGGTGAGTAAATGATAAGATCATTTTTATTTTGGGGTCAACTATCCCTTTAATAGACCAGTACTTTTTACTTTTGATACTTAAGTATATTTGAAAGCAAGTACTTTTTTACTTTTACTCAAGTGGAAATCAAAAAGGAGTAATTTTACTTTTACTGGAGTAATATTTCATCAGGGTATACTTCTACTCAACTACAAGATTAGTGTACTTCATCCACCACTGTCTATTAGGCTATAAATACTGTAATAATACCCAACGTGTTCCAGAGGCCTCTCAGACGCTGAGCATGCATGATGCATGTGTGTGCTGTTTGATTGACAATCGTAAATGACGACAGAATTTTCATTTTTGACTGAATTATCCCTTTTAACATAGTTAGAAATTCATCCGTCGTCTGAGGCTGATAATTTGTTGCCTAACTAGGTATTGATTTTTGTATCAATAAAGAGATATCATTGCTGTTATCATTCTGTAGCCAAAACTTTGATATTGAGCCAACCTGACCATAATGAGTCCAGCTTAAGAGTGTGTATATCCATGAGAGACAGACTTTTCCTCTTTTCTCTTTTTCGGGTGTGAATTCTACTTCTTCCGCTTTCTTTTTTTTCCTGCTGTGTTTTGACAATGCCTCTTGTTTCCTTTTCTCTTTTTTTCCACACTGCCCTTCCACTTCTCTTTCAAAGGGCTGCCCCCCTCCCTCTCTTTCTCTCTGCAAACAGGCAAACAAACAGCTGCCTTTAGTCCCTGGCTGTTAGCTGTGGTGCCTCATCCCTCAGCTCAAAATACTCCCTGACAAACATACACACACACACACATATTTACCAGTGAATACAAAACCCCACTACATACCTGAATTCTGCTGGGAGAATATGCTTACAAATGACCTGGCGTGACTTAACAAGACACTTATCACAATGCTATTGATCCGCATTGATCAGGCCTGACATATCACTGCATGTCTGTCCGATGAAACGGACTTAGATTTGTAGTCGGTATGTGCTTGAGTGGGACAGAAATGCTTTCCAAGTGTGCACCTTATCTAAGAATTTAAATGAATTTACAAATTAAATTTATATTTCTTCATTTATACACTATTTACAGAGATTAGTAGAGTAGTAAAGCACAATCGACTATATATGTAAAATGGTGCAACGATGCATTTATTTTCTCAGAAGACTTACAGCAAGTCTTTTGGTGCAAGTAAACAAGTTTACATTTCGTTCTATCTTGCAAGCATACTGTATGCTCAAAACTTGTAGGAGCACCTGTTCTTCATTTTTTTCATAATTAACATCATCAGAGAGTTTTAAGACTAGCAAACAATATTATCAGTGACAGCCAACATGTTTTGTACATCGAATACCAATTTTTATCCTCAGGAAGAAGAAATCAGATTTTGAGAAATCCGATAATAGAGTACCAATCAATCAATCAAACACACTAAGCTATCTACATAGGGACTTTCCATATATCCAATGTTTTAAAATAAAGCTAGGCTAATTATACCTACTTCGGACATACCCTAAGACTGTGTCCCAATCAGACGCGATGCGACAAGTTTCCAGCGACAAGCAATCTTGTCCACACTGAATATGATATATGATGTGATACTGCAGCATGACGCGACACAATCAAAGCCAGTCGGAACATATTTGATGCTTAGTCATGTTGAGTGGAATTTTGGGCCAATGAGATTTCACAGGAGGCAGGGCTACTCAGTGCATCATAGCAGCCTGGTTAGGACATGCTGTAACCCAAAAGCTACCCCTACCTTTGAAAGAAAACTAGAGATGCACCAATGTAGCAGCCAAATATCGGTATCGGCCGATAAAAGCAAGTATCTGTTCTATCGGACCTTGGCTGATCGTTTTATATCCTATCAAATATATATTATTTCCTATCAAAAAGGGGGCAGAAAAACGTGTCAGACAATTAGCCTACAACTCGTGCTGTGTAAGAAAGAAAGTGTCTCTTGTGTGGAATTGCCACCAAATAACCACCAAACTATCAGTATCAGTGGACGTTGTTCTTGAAAAATCAATGTTTTTATCTCTTTCTGTTTCCCTTAAGTAAACAGCCAGTTCTTGATTCCCAACCCAACTTTCCAGCATTTTTCCCTCAAGTACAGCTCAGTCAGAAATGCACACAGAATAAAGGTTTAGTAGGAAGACAGCACTGAGACTGTTAAGTCTATCTTGCCATTCTGTTTAACTTCTGTGGGCTATCATTTTTTTCCATTGATTCTCTAACGCACTCTCCTGTTCCCTCTTTAATACAGAACTCCGATCAGCTTGACTTCACACTCCAGGGCCGTGCTCATGCGGGGAGCTGACTGACAGGATGTGAACGGAATGATGCACGACTGACATTCTGCATCCCGTCGACCAGTTCTTCCATTTTATTTTCAAAGGAATGCATTCAAGGAATTTAACTCAAACTAAACCACTGTGTAATTTCACTTGCGCATAATTTGTATTACTAGAGCTGAGAAGTGCATTAGCACAGATTTGTACTACTTACATGCACATTATAAACTGTGCCGTTTCATAACTTCCCACACAAAATGGTAAATTATGAGCTATAGTTGGTTATTTTGTCAGCAGCAGATGGCACATCCTTTTGTGTGATGATCAGTGAAATGAATCTGGCTTTCCTTTTAGCTGTTAAATCGGCATCAAAAGGCATCCTAGTTTGGGAAAAAAAAATTCCACAGCAGTAGCAGTATCGTGTCTTGTTAAATATGTTGGATAACTGGAGCTGTTTTGGCTGGCTCTTCAGAAACACCAAAAAGACAGTTTTAATCCATCTTGGCCTGGATGAATTGTGATATTAAGCAATCACACAGTGGTATTGTGTTGGCGACCGAATGGGTGTGAAGAAGTTTTGAAAAGCTTTTGCTGGCAGAGCCCCTTTGACAGCAGCATGCAAGTAAATTGCCTTGTATCTCAGTGCTCCATTGACTGGGCTCTTTTTTAGCCTTTCACAGCTGTAAACCAACGCAATCCTCCCCCCCCCACCAAGTCGATAGACATGATTCAAAGACAGCAGCCAAACAATCCGCGATCTGTCCAGACGGACCCATTCGGCTAATTTAACATGCACTCAATTTATGAAAAAGAGCTTTCATTGATTTTTCTATTCATATGCACTTGTTGATCAAGACGTGCTAGATGATCACGCCAATGGTTCCCGATCAGCATGGTATAAAAGTGCAGCAGGGGAAAAGGGAATGTGATGCAGTTGTTATGCGCCCACCTCCTTCCCCTGTTCCAGATGTAGTGGGGTTTTTGTGACTGTGCTCTCCGAGACTTGCACAAAAGCCTTGATGCCTGGCGCCTGCAGTTACAGGCTCTTGCATTCATCCACGCATTCAGAACAGCACGTCACGACACAAAGGCAGCGACTCAGCCAGTCTCGAAAGGGACGCCTAGTTCCTACTGCTTTTGTGCCTTTTCACAACAACTGGGACAGTCGCTACAACATGCACACCAGCTCCTCTATCTTGTATTATCTCGGCCTGTCTCTCCCAGTGGGTTGCAAAAAACCCATTCAGTCAGTAATGAGAGGCCTTATAATGCAATGACTGTCAACAGATAATGAACTAACACTATAAAAGACATGTTCACATCAAGTCTGGTGCAAACAAACAACGCAAAATTATAAAAAGTTTGCAAACCATTTTTTTGCACCAAAAGGATTCACACAAATTTTTCATCAATGTATAAAAACGTTTGAAAGCCTGCATGAATTGTTCAGCCTACAAACAATCATCGTTTTATATAAAATCTTTTCATAAATGTTTTTCATGCAAAAAACACACACACACGCAATTTTTGCCCTAGCCTCCGAATTAAAAACATATGGCTCATTGCACTACAATATTTTGTATCTGAAAATAAATTCACAAAAATACATTGTTTTATATATATATAAAATGGTCATAACTTTTTTCATGGCAAAAAAAATAGTAAATAAACCTACCCTCTGAATAAAAAAATGGTGGATCAACCTTTTTTTTTTTCTTTTTTTTTATCGACCTAGCCTCTGAATAAAAAACATATTGCTCACTGCAGTACTGTACTGTATACTGAACTCAGTAACACACATTTCATAGAGATGCATTGTTTTATTTAAAACTCTTGTTGTGCACGTTTTTTGGTGCCAAAATAATATTATTCAATAGTCCTTTACCATGCAATATATATATATTTTTAAACAAACTAGACTAAAAATAGTTTTTATAATTATGTTTTACAATTTTAGCTACTTGGCTAATTAGTAAGTACCAATGAAATACAATTATTTACTACCAAAATATGTGGATGCTTTATTCATACTTGATTTAGCATGCTACTATTTCAAAACAAATCCCTGAGTGCTGCAATGTCAATATGGACGTCAGAAGACACTCCCTCTGAATGGGCCTTACAGTAGCAAGAACAAGCAAAAAATCCTATGCTACTGTATTATTGACAGGCTAACAATACTCTGACCCTGTGGAGGCCAAAGAGCAAGAGATAAAGAGAAACAGAGAAAAAAGTAGTAGAACAGGAACATGATCACATGGGAAGTCGGCATGTTGTTTCTGAGAGTTCCAGTACCCTAGGATCGGCCACATTATGCTGACTCACCAGCGAGCGCCATCTTCTATCAGATATTTTTGCATCGGCTCCAGCATGTTTACCTTCCCCAGTGGCGCGACCAGAAGCGCATTGTGTCCGCAGCGTGGGAGACCCTGTTTCAGATCACGCATTGAAACCAGCAAGTAAACGAATTCGCACAATCAGTGACAAGCTTGATTTAGAGGTTGCAATTTTCCCTCTAACATTACATTTTTACTCCACTCTAATGGTTAGGTTTAGGTGTGTGGTTTGGGTTGGGAGGTTCAGTTTATAAAATATGCATTCCTCTTTACTGTATTTCATCCTGTACAGATGAAAACAACTAGCTTCACAACTCGCTTTTGGCACCCCTCCGTGGACATTTCATCCGGAAAATGGACCTCACACATGCGAACACGCCCAACAACATTTACCACTTTGGCCACTGGGGGCAGTGTTTCGCATTTTGGTAAGCATCGACAGATTTTAACTAAAGAAAAGTCAACCTACTGTTTCAGATTTCATTGTGAAACCATTCTGGGAATAGGAGACCGGGAGTTGAATCTGTTATAAGAATAAATAAATAAATAAATAAATAAAAACATTATTCCTGAAAAAAAGCAAGGACCTTGTGTACTCATGAGATGCTGGTGCACTGAACAAGAGAAAATGAAAATTATATGTCCTCTCACCAGCTGGCCAGGACCATCTGCAAACACCTTTACTTAATACAGCTAAGTGCACTAGAGGAAGACAGAGAACGGAGAGAGGGTACAATTCAAAGGAACATTAAATGCCGTGAACAAGGTCTCTTCCAAACTTTCAAATCAAGGTCAAAGCGGGACACATACAACACCCAGATCTCACCATTTATGTTTGTTTAAAAATATAACAGAAGGTTATGGGGAACACGTCATATGGGGTTTAATGGAAAGCACTAAGAACAAGCTTTGTCACTGAATAAACCTCATGCAAACCTGCTGTTGCTACATGAATCAGACTGTTTGAAACCAATGCCCAGACAATTCAACATACTGTAATGAAGACTTGCCACATAAGGACACATAAATGTTCCCACCAATGCATTTCCGTGACTTTTCCAGGTGTGATTATTGGATAACAAACTAGAAGAAGAAAAAAAAAATTACATGAACTTTAAAAATGTATGTGAGTTTCTTAAGATTTTACCTGGAAATCACAATTTTTAAATTCCCTAATATTTCAAGGTTCTAGGTTTTCTGACCGTGGAAATACCGCAATACAATATACCTTGTACTTTCCCTCCTCTTATTTTATTTTGGTCTGTTTGGGAAATAAAGTCACTGTTGGATGCTTGACCATCACGGCCATTGTTTCAAGGCAAGGTAAAATGAGGTAACAAATCGAACCACTGACAATAATGAGGTTATGACTGAATCACAACGTGGATTCATGTGTAATTGACTTTAAAGGTCTTCCAAAATAATGGTGACACAGATGCAGCCACTCTGTCAAATTCTTTATATCATATACACAGGAAATGGCTATTTTGACAAAAGCAAAGGAGAAATTACTCGAATAAATGTATCCAAAGATTACTGCCATGTTATAAAAATGGGAGCTATCATTAATATTGTGGTAATGCTGGACTATAAATCAATTGCTCAGAGCTTAATAATTGTTCTGACACTCGGACAGAGACACATAAATCCTTCGCTCTGTTCAGAGAGATTGTTTGGCAGAGCACCAGTTTGAAAACAGAGCACTGCCAAAGACACTGACATTTTATACATGTAGCAACATCAAAAGACTTCTGGTCGCACACAGGCGTGACGTTTGGAACCTGCTGTTTTGAGACAATATAACTTTGATCCATTAGTGTCCATTTACAGTACCTAAATGGATGTGCTTGTGTGCATATATCAGAATATTCTCTTAATATTGTAGTATAGTAGACATGCTTGACTGAGCATAATTAATGTAAATGCAATGACATTATGTTTAAAATGCTTGGATTTGACATTACTGTTTATGTAGGCCTGCACATTTAGTACATGCTAAAGTAGAGGCAGACAGAGGCTTCAGCTGTGCTCCAATGCAGGTTTTCTTTAGCAAAACATGTAGTGCAGGGAGCTAATGGTAAAATGTGTTTTTCAGACAGCATGGTTTAGGGAGGTGATATTGATGATAGAGGTTTAGCAGAAGCTGTATCATTGCTTTTCTCTTTCTGAATCTCTATATCACTCCATTCTGGTTTATACATCATGATATACTGTACCATTACTCATCCAGTCAAAAATAAGGGATAGGTCAAATAAAACTGCTTAACTCACTTTATCTGCGTTTATTGGGTGAATTGCGTGAGTGACTGGTGCAGTATAGGTCGTAAGTACATTTCTGAATTTTCTTTTCAGTGAAAAAGACTCTAAAAATAAAAATGTAGCTACTTTACTTAGTGTTTGTTCCGTAAAATACCTTATCTTGAGAACATAGGTTTTAATGAACACTATGAACACTGCAGGCGGATATATAGTGGGATTGAGAAGGAAATGTTCCCATTTGTGGGATATAAATAACACGTGCAGCTCTATCATTAAAAATAAATCACGCGCGAGCGTTTATTTGTGGCTCACTGTGTTGACGCACCATGAGCACGCGCGTGCTATTTGTCCATAAGCAGAAGGTATCAATAAAACATTAATAAACATGCCAAAAGCGTAAGATATTTCCTCCTGCGTTCTGTCTAAACCATCATACAGTATGAACGTCGTGTTCCTACCTTACTGTGATTCGTCCTGTTCTTCAGTGAATCTCATTCATTTCATCGCGTCCTTCTGTCGTTTTCTTTTTCCTCTCTTCTTCCTCTTCTTCGTGCGAATGCATACAGATTAAAAACGAACAGCCCGCTATCTTCCCCAATAATCGAGCAGTCCAGAAATTAACGCGGGGAGAAAATACGTGATAAAGACAAACAAAACGACGCAAAACAAGCCGACATGTTAAGTTAATTCTTAAATAACCGTGCGCGTGTCACAATAACAATAAAGCAACTCGCATCTGCATGCGAGATTTGGAACAAAAATACACGGATCAGTGATAAGTCCACACGAGATTCGTTGAAACGAAAGAATGTGCGAATAAAATATCGTCCGCAGTCCTGTTTTCAGCACTGAACATAACAAGAAGGAAAATATCGACGCGCAGAAATTTCATGAGTGGGAGGAAAGCCCATGACTGTTCATATATGACTCCTTGTCCTATTTCAGACACACATTAGATAGAATATGAAAGGTTCTGGTGTCGACCCATGTGTCCTCCCGCCTCGATCCCAGCAGTCGCTCTGACTCTCTCTGTCTGAAGAAAGCCAATGTCGATCTCTCTCTCTCTCACCAGCAGACTGAGACTACTTATTCCACCACCAGCAGCAGCTGAATCCCATCTAAATTAATAAACCATATCCAGGTTTATTAATTTTCACCGCGCGTGACCGTGATCAAAATTACAATTTATTATTGATCAAGTCTCAATGACGGATTCACTGTCTGATTCAACTTCAGATCTGGTAAATAATCGGTAAGGACTTGCTTATGTGGTAAGCTTGATATCATGATCAATGGAAACATGTAATCAATGGAATCTATGTTGTTAATGTTCAAGCCAAATCTACGCCCTTGGATATATGCATTTTATTTTTTAAAAGCTGCTATATGTAAGCTATTACTCTTTTACACTTATGAAAATGAAGGTATCCTGACTGTTCCGACAAATGTCTTTAAGTCTACTGTCCAGCATAGTGTGGTGGGCCGATATTTGTCTGAATATTCAGATGGCTCTGATGTCTCTCAGTTGAGCTTCCAGCACTCGCGCATAACGGAGTGTATTACAATAGGCGGGGTCTGGGCGGAGGCGGGGCTATAGCACATAAAGAGCGTATTAAAAGGGGTGGGGTGAATGCATGGGGAGGGACTTATAACAGGTGAGAAGCATCGTCAGGTCGAACTTCGTTCTGGACAGAGAATATCTTACACAAATCATATTTCTGCAAATTTCTTATTATTCTCCCATAATGTTTATTTATGACGTTTATATGACGCTTAACAATGACCTTTTTGCCTTAATCACATTGTACATGTATGGTACAACGGGGCCAAAGGCACAACTTAAGGAAAGTGTGTCAAGATTGAAAAAATACAATTCTTTTCATTGAATATTGATGGAGCAACATAATTTGTGTGAAAATGATGTTGTAAAACTATGTTGAAAATTATATACTAAATAAAAATTGATTTATTTATAATAAATAATAATAATGATCAAAAAAGGTTGTTTTGATAAAAATTCATAAAAACAAAATAAAATTTTAAAAAAGTGGCAAAGGAGACTTTGACCTCACACTTGGGGTAAAAGCCCCCAGGGGGGTTATAGGAATATTGTGTAAATATAGGGACAATTGTTATAGGTCAAAAAGTGTCAGCTTAGGCAAATACATTTGAGACAACAAGATTTTTTAAATAATAATAAAAAAAAAATGAACCACTTTAGAAAAGGATTAACCATTTTCTGTTAATTTCAGTCACATTTGGCATTTTATAACATCTCAAATATTCTATAAACAAATGAAACTCCATTGTGATTGGATCTGTCAATGTGAGCCCTTTTTTAACATTTTTTTCATAAAACTCTATTCGCCCCATTTAAGAAATGCAATGTGTTTTATAGGGGCCTTTAGCCACTGCAAAAGGGAGGCTTTTTACCCCAAATACCATCCTTTCACTTATTGGACAGTTATAAACATAAAAAATGGAAAAAATAAATAACTTTTGATTTAATCATCTTGAACAAAATTGAGAATGATAAATAAGTATTTTTTCTTAAACCAAATGTGTTGATTTCAGGGATTTTCATTAGCTACAGTACATTTGCAACATTTAAAAATAATTAAATATTAGTTCATATTACCTCAAAATCAACCTTTAGACATTGCACGCAATGACCTCATGGATCAGGAATATTTTGCAGTTTAAAGTGACAAACAGGTGTTAAGAAAAGTACTGTGGTTTAAATAAATAACACACACCCACATAATACTGTATATATATATATATATATATATATATATATATATATACTGGCGGCCAAAAGTTTTGAATAATGTACAGATTTTGCTCTTATGTAAAGACATTGGTACTTTTATTCAACAAAGTGGCATTCAACTGATCACAATGTATAGTCAGGACATTAATAACGTTATAATGTTAAAATTACAATTAAAAAAAAAAATTAAACTACTTCAAAGAGTTCTCATCAAAAAATCCTCCACGTGCAGCAATGACAGCTTTGCAGATCCTTGACATTCTAGCTGTCAGTTTGTCCAGATACTCAGGTGACATTTCACCCCACGCTTCCTGTAGCACTTGCCATAGATGTGGCTGTCTTGTCGGGTACTTCTCACGCACCTTACAGTCTAGCTGATCCCACAAATGCTCAGTATGGTTAAGATCCATAACACTCTTTTCCAATTATCTGTTGTCCAGTGTCTGTGTTTCTTTGCCCACTCTAACCTTTTCTTTTTGTTTTTCTGTTTCAAAAGTGGCTTTTTCTTTGCAATTCTTCCCATATGGCCTGCACCCCCTGAGTCTTCTCTTTACTGTTGTACATGAAACTGGTGTTGAGCGGGTAGAATTCAATGAAGCTGTCAGCTGAGGACATGTGAGGCGTCTATTTCTCAAACTAGAGACTCTGATGTACTTATCCTCTTATTTAGTTGTACATCTGGCCTTAAACATCTCTTTCTGTCCTTGTTAGAGACAG
Source organism: Myxocyprinus asiaticus (assembly GCF_019703515.2). Taxonomy (NCBI): domain Eukaryota; kingdom Metazoa; phylum Chordata; class Actinopteri; order Cypriniformes; family Catostomidae; genus Myxocyprinus; species Myxocyprinus asiaticus. The sequence goes on along the minus strand of NC_059357.1, from coordinate 38,247,335 downwards.
TTGTCCTTTGTCTTTGAAGACTGTAGTGTACACCTTTGTATGAAATCTTAAGTTTTTTGGCAATTTCAAGCATTGTATAGCCTTCATTCCTCATAACAAAGATTGACTGATGAGTTTCTAGAGTTTCAATTTCTTTCAATTTTTGACCTAATATTGACCTTAAGACATGCCAGTCTATTGCATACTGTGGCAACTCAAAAACAAACACAAAGACAATGTTAAGCTTTGTTTAATGAACCAAATAGCTTTCAGCTGTGTTTGATATAATGGTAAGTGGTTTTCTAGTACCAAATTATCAATTTAGCACGATTACTCAAGGATAAGGTGTTGGAGTGATGGCTGCTGGAAATGGAGCCTGTCTAGATTTGATCAAAAATGACTTTTTTCAAATAGTAATGGTGTTGTTTTTTACATCAGTAATGTCCTGACTATACTTTGTGATCAGCTGAATGCCATTTTGGTGAATTAAAGTGTACATTATTCCAAAATTTTGGCCGCCAGTGTGTGTGTGTGTGTGTGTGTGTGTGTGTGTGTGTGTGTGTGTGTGTGTGTGTATATATATATATATATATATATATATATATATATATACACACACACATATATATATACACACACACACACATACACACACACACACACCAATTACAGTTGGCCCATGCCTGTGTCCTCTGTGACAGCCCATTTCATTAAGATTCAGTGTTGACCTTAAGGGATCTGGTTAGTGCTCTATTTGAAGGGCGGTCATGATCACATTAACTGTCAAATCAAAGAAAACTAGCTCAAAGTGAACTGGATACATTTTTGTTTCATTACCAAATGCATTTTTTAGGTACTCCTGGCAAGACCAACAAACCTCTTTCTCTGACAAGATACCAACAAGAATATGTTGATGGACTGTTGATGATCCATGAGGATTTATTTAATGTCCTCTCTGCTTCCTTTAACCCTTGCTGCCCCAACTTCCTGAACACACATATGCCTATATTGATTTTTTTTCCAGAAAAAAAAAAAAAGTCATAACAATATGACCCCTCGGGAGTATAAGATGATGATAATGATGATAATGTTCCTTAGATAATAATATAGCGTTCATATTCACTTACAACGCTGACTCGATCATTGGTATTCTGGCAAGTAACTGATCAACGATCATTCTTGTCTTGTTTTCTAACCAATGAATGCTTTAAGTATTTACTGTATTTGGTTCAAATGTGTCACATGTTGTAATTTGTCCAGTCACTGACTTGATGCTTTCACTGCGTTTTCAAAAGTGATGCTTCAGGCTGCTGCCTAATAACAACTTATATAGCTAAAGGCCAAAGTATACTTTGGGTTTTCGCTTGCCATAACGCCACGCACACAAATTTTGTCATCAGAACAGTATGGCGGACATGACTTCAGTGCATATGCCTTCCGTTGCAAGTACTATAGATTATCACAAAGCAGTTGATGAGATTTTAACATTTTCTGAAGATTGAATGAACAAGAAACAAGAATTGATGTCACCATGGTCGGAGCAGTGGTCAGTGGGAGTGCTTCGACATATTGAGCAAGGATGCTCATGGAGACCTGGGTGTTGTCTCATCTTGCTCCCTATCTCCCTATGTCATGATTCAGTATATTGCGAACACAAATTCAGGCACTGGCAAGGGTGTTGATCCACTGAAAATTTAGACATTCATGACTCATTTACCTGCAACACATTAATGATGTTGTGCATTAAAGCGCAGCTGTAATCAACAACATTGCTTTATTGAAAACACTATCATGCATTTTTGTTGAAGATATTACACATACAATGCTATTATAAATGAGAAATTACTATAAAATACACAAAAAAATGCACATTATGGAATTAAGCAGTTAATAACTTTATTAAGAAAAAATTGAGGTAATCAGTTACATAATTTTTTTTTTTTTTTTTAGTTAATAGAACTTTCAGTTCCCTATCTGTCACTCACTCGACATTGTGTCGATGTAGTGACACTAGGGGTCACTCTTGGGAGCCCGAGACACCTCTGGTCTTTGATAAAAGGCCAATGAAAATTGGAGAGTGGTATTTGCATGCCACTCCCCCGGACATACGGGTATAAAAGGAGCTGGTATGCAACCACTCACTCAGATTTTCTCTTCAGAGGCGAACGGTCATGCTTTCTGAGCTGAATTCCCATGACTGTTCATCCACCTCTGCTGGATCTGACGGCGCATTTCAGCAGCTTCTCCCTCCTCTGCACTGGTGCACTGCAGAGAATGCCCCTGGGCACTTCGGCAGAAATAAGAGTATATTTGTCTAAAAGAGTATATTTCTCTAAATAAGCGGCACACACGGAACATCTTTTTAAAGACGCGTCTTTTTAAAGATGCCTTGTGTGTTATTCCTGGTTGCACTCGTTATCTCACACCTTCTGATGCTTACGATCACTGTCTTTCATGTCTGGACACTGCTCACGCGGAGACAGCATTCGTGGATGGGTCATGTACTCATTGTGAGGACATGTCCATGGCAACGGTGCAGTCGCGGCTTGCCTTCGTAAGAAAGCAAGCCACCCCAGAGGCTCCCCGCCTCAGACATTTTACCCACGGGTATGAGGCCAGCGCGGCTAGCACTGGGGGCGATTTGGGGACCCTAATGGAACTGCCTCCGCCGGGTATCCCCCCGCGGACCTCCCATTCCCCAGCACGCTCATCTGACCCGATCGGGCTTCTGGATGAGTCCGCTGGCAAGTCTCTTGCCAACCTCTTATTCTGAGCCTGCGAAAGTGATGAGCTCTCAAGCGCAGCATCAGAGAGCGGGCTCGTCCAGTTGGATGTGGAAGCCTCAGCTGGGCTCCTCCCTTCAGGTGCGGTCGCCCGGTCACAGGCTGACACGGAGATGATGACATGCTTTCCCGGGTGCCGCTCAAAGCCACGCCCTGCCCCCGTTCCTTTCTTCCCGGAAGTGCATGAAGAGCTGACAAGGTCGTGGGAGGCACTTTTTACTGCCCGGTCCCAATCATTTCAGCCTCCCCACCCTCACTACCCTTGATGGTGGGGTGGCCAAGAGCTATTTGGCAATCCCCCGGTGGATAAAGGCACTCGCGGTGCACCTATGCCCGCAGAGTGCCGCCACCTGGCGTGGGTGCCCAAAGCCCCCGTCCAAGGCCTGTAGGTTTACGTCATCTCTGACGGCCAAGGCCTACGGTACCGCTGGACAATCCGCCTCCGCCCTGCACGCCATGGCTCTCCTGCAAGTCTGCCAAGGCGCTAAAGGAACTGCACGAGGGTAGTTCCGTCCCGGGATTGATGCAGGAACTGCGCTTGGCAACCGACCTCGCTCTCCAAGTGACAGAGGTCACGGCGCGGTCTCTTGGGCGGACGATGTCCACATTAGTGGTCCAGGAGCGCCACCTTTGGCTCAACCTGGTCGAGATGGGTGAGGTCGACAGGACACGGTTCCTTGCTGACCCCATCTCCCAGGCTGCCCTATTCGGTGACACTGTCAAGGACTTTGCCCAGCAGTTCTCGACGGTGGAGCAGCAGACAGAGGCTATCCGGCATATCCTGCCCCAGCATGGCTCAAGATCCCGCACCCTGTCTGCTCGTCGCCAAGGGCGTCCCCCTGCGGTGACTGCACTGGCTCTGCCACAGCCCGCCCCTTCGCCCCGGCCCCGGCGTGGAGCCCAACGCAGGAAGCAGACGCTACCCGTCTCGCGGCCGCCAAGAACCCGTGAAAGGCTTCAAAGGTCCCCTGAGACAGGCGACCCAGGGACGACGAAACCTGCTGCTCTAGAGCTGGTAAGCAGACCTCTCCATCCCCCGGTCAGGGCCGGGAGGAGAATCTGTTTAATTGCGCTGCATGCCCAAGTGGCTGCAGTACCCAAGAGTTCAGCAAGAGCGGTTTCCTTGTTCCCATTGTTCATGTATCTGGTGTGCATGGCCGTCATCACGACAACAGTCCACCACTCTATTTGGCAGGCTTGGCGCTCCAGCGGCGGTCTTCCGCCCCTGAGCGCCCAGCTGTGGCAAAAATCCGCCCCCGATGTGACAGTCTCCACGGGTCACGAGGACAGGCCTCTTCCTCTCCCATCCCTGGCTGTTCCTGGGGTGGTCACAAGGAGCCAGGTAAGTGCTTCGATGTCCCTAGACTCAGCACGGCCATGACATGGTGTGGCACCTCGAGCTCTGCCCCGCCGCAAGGCCCCACCTGCCGGTACATCCAACAACGTTGTCCCTTTGGTCCCCCTTGCGCAGAACTTGGATGCGTGGCTTGCGCTTTCCAATCTGTCGCGATGGCTGGTCCGGACTGTCTGACTCGGCTACGCGATTCAGTTCACCAGGCGTCCGCCCAAGTTCAGCGGTATCTACTTCACCTTGGTGAAGGACGAAAACGCTGCTACCTTGCGCGCGGAGATCGCTACCCTCCTACGGTTGGGTGCGATAGAACCTGTCCCTCCAGCCGAGATGAAGAAGGGGTTTTACAGCCCCTACTTCATCATACCGTAAAAAGGCGGTGGGTTGCAGCCAATTTTGGACCTGTGAGTACTGAACCGGGCTTTACACAGACTCCCGTTCAAGATGCTGATGCAAAAATGCATTCTGGCGAGCGTCCGGCATCAAGATTGGTTCGCGGAGGTAGACCTGAAGGACGCGTACTTCCACGTCTCGATTCTACCTCGACACAGACCCTTCCTGCGGTTTGCATTCGAGGGTCAGGCGTTTCAGTACAAGGTCCTCCCTTTCGGCCTGTCCTTGTCTCCTCGCATCTTAAACGAAAGTCGCAGAGGTAGCCCTTGCCCCATCAAGGGAAGTGGGCATTCGCATTCTCGACTATCTTGACAATTGGCTAATCCTAGCTCACTATCGGGACATGTTGTGTGCACACAGGGACTTGGTGCTCTCACACCTCAGCCGACTAGGGCTTCGGGTCAACTGGGAAAAGAGCAAGCTCCTCCCGGTTCAGAGCATCTCTTTCCTCAGTTTGGAGTTGGACTCAGTCTCTTTGACAGCATGCCTCATGAATGAGTGTGCCCAGTCGGTGCTGGCCTGTTTGAAGGTGTTCAAACAGAAAACAGCGGTTCCAATGAAACTCTTTCAGAGGCTCCTGGTGCATATGGCATCCTAAGTGGTGGCCACCCTGCTTGGGTTGATGCATATGAGACCGCTTCAGCACTGGCTTCAGACTCGAGTCCCGAGATGGGCATGGCGCCACGGGACACATCGCATGGTCATCACGCTGGTCTGTCACCGTCTTTTCAGCCGTTGGACCGACCTCTCATTTCTACGGGCAGGTGTTCCCCTAGAGCAGGTCTCCAGGTGCGTCATGGTCATGACAGACGCCTCCAAAACGGGCTGGGGCGCTGTTTGCAATGGGCACATCAACTGCCTCGAGTTGTTGACAATCCTGCTCGCCCTGAGGAGGTTTTGGCTGTTGATCCAGGGCAAGCACGTGTTAGTTCGGACAGATAACACGGCAACGGTAGCATATGTCAACCGCCAAGGTGGTCTGCGCTCTCGTTGTATGTCACAATTTGCCCACCGTCTCCTCCTCTGGAGTCAGCAGCACTTCAAGTCGCTGCGAGCCACTCACATCCCCGGCGACCTCAACACTACAGTGGACACGCTATCATGGCAGGTTACCCTCAGGGGAGAGTGGAGACTCCACCCTCAGGTGGTCCAGCTGATTTGGAGTCGATTCGGACAGGCACAGGTGGACCTGTTCGCCTCCCAAGAATTCTCCCACTGCCCGCTCTTGTACACCCTGACCGAGGCACCCCTCGGCATAGACGCACAGGCACACAGCTGGCCCCCTGGCCTGCTCAAATATGCGTTTCCCCCAGTGAGCATACTTGCACAGACTCTGTGCAAGTTCAGGGAGGACGAGGAACAGGTCGTCCTGGTAGCACCCTACTGGCTCACCCAGACATAGTTCTCGGACCTAACGCTCCTCGCAACAGCCCCCCCCCCCCCGGCGAATTCCCCTGAGGAAGGACCTTCTTTCTCAGGGACAGGGCACCATCTGGCACCCATGACCAGGCCTCTGGAATCTCCATGTCTGGCCCCTGGACGGGACGTGGAAGACCTAAGCGGTCTACCACCCGCGGTGGTAGACGCGTTCACTCAGGCTAGGGCCCCCTCTACGAGGCGCCTGTATGCCTTTAAGTGCCGTCTGTTCGCTAAGTGGTGTTCTTCCTGATGGGAAGGCCCCCAGAGATGCGCAGTCGGATCAGTGCTTTCCTTCCTGCAGGAGAGGTTGGAAGGGCGGCTGTCCCCTTCCACCTTGAAAGTGTATGTTGCTGCTATAGCAGCACGCCACGACACAGTGGACGGTAAGTCCTTAGGGAAGCATGACCTGATCATCAGGTTCCTGAGAGGCGCCAGGAGGCTGAATCCCTCCAGACCGCACCTCGTTCCCTCATGGGTCCTCTCTGTAGTTCTTCAGGGTCTACAGAGAGCCCCCTTTGAGCCTTTGCAGTCAGCTAAGTTTAAAGCACTCTCTTTGAAGACTGCCCTCCTGACTGCGCTCACTTCCATCAAGAGGGTAGGAGACCTGCAAGTATTCTCTGTCAGCTAAACGTGCCTGGAGTTCGGTCCGGGCTACTCTCACGTGATCCTGAGACCCCGACCGGGCTATATGCCCAAGGTTCCCACGACCCCTTTTAGGGACCTGGTGGTGAACCTGCGAGCGCTGCCCCAGGAGGAGGCAGACCCAGCCCTGTCGTTGCTGTGTCCAGTGCGCGCTTTACGCATCTATTTGGATCGCACGCAGAGCTTTAGGATCTCTGAGCAGATCTTTGTCTGCTTTGGTGCACAGCGGAAAGGAAGCACTGTCTCCAAGCAGAGGATCGCCCACTGGCTCATTGACGCCATAGCTATGGCATATCAGGCCCAGGACGTGCCGCCCCCGGTAGGGCTACGAGCCCATTCTGCCAGGGGTATAGAGGCCTCCTGGGCCCTGGCCAGGGGTGCCTCTCTAACAAAAATTTGCAGAGCAGCGGGCTGGGCAACACCCAACACATTTGCAAGGTTCTACAACCTCTGGGTGGAACCGGTTTCGTCCCAGGTAGTGGCATGCAATACAAGCGGATAAGCCCGGGATCGCCGGTCAGGTGTATCGCTTGCACATAGCGCCTTTCACCTCCTCTGAGCTGAAGACGTGCGGCATTAATTCCCAGTAGTGTTCACAAACTATGTTCCCTGGTTCCCTCGCTACCAGCCCAGTACACGTGCTAACTAAGAGCCCTGTTCTGGGGTAGGTGCTCCACATGTGGCGGTTCCCTGTAAGGTAACCCCATGCAGTGTATATCTTCCGCTAATTAGATTCCCTGTTGGCAAACTGCGTCTTCCTTCGGCAGAGCCCCCTCTGCCACAGTCTCCATGTTTGTAGTAACTCCTCCCCCGTTGGGTAGGATCTACCATGAGACTCTCCACATGGTTGGCAAGACCATGTGATGTATTTTCCACTTAAATATCCCCCCCTCTCTTTGGGCGAGGTGTGGTCTCCGCGGTGTCCTCCCCTTGGGAGGGACACCCCCCGACTAGACCTGGCGGCCCAGTTGGATAATCCCCCTTCTTTTTTAGGGAGTGGAAAAAAAGAAGGGGAAAAGAGGCCACGACTGGGTTAGCCTCTCTCTATCTTTTGGGTAGTCGACTTGTCCCCAAAGGGCCGTTCAACATTCATAACTATGTTGGGGGAGGTTAAGTGTCGGCCTGGTGTGCTGGCTACGAGGCACACAGTGGTCTGCCCGTCACACACCACCAGTTCATGTAACACAGTTTAGCAAGTTGTGGCATTTCGTATAGGGACCCCTAGTGTCACTACATCGACACAACGTCGAGTGAGTGACAGATAGGGAACATCCTGGTTACTTGTGTAACCTCCGTTCCCTGATGGAGGGAACGAGACATTGTGTCCCTCCTGCCACAATGCTGAACTACCCGCTGAAATGACCGGACCTTGTCTCAGCTCCTCAGCATAAAACCTGAATGAGTGGTTGCATACCAGCTCCTTTTATACCCGTATGTTCGGGGGAGTGGCATGCAAATACCACTCGCCAATTTTCATTGGCCTTTTATCAAAGACCAGAGGTGTCTCGGGCTCCCAGGAGTGACCCCTAGTGTCACTACATCGACACAACGTCTCGTTCCCTCCATCAGGGAACTAACTAACTAACTAATTTTAATGGCACTTAACTTTAAATTTAAGTCTTTGGCTGAACTTTACATTACAATGTAAGCTTAACTTAAATACTTCAAGTAGAGGAAACCTAACTAGCTAGTGCTAGCTAGAACTAGCTAGCACAGTGAATTAGTGATGTCCAGTTCGTGAATGAATCATTCTTTTGAACCAGCTCTTTTTAGTGAACGAGTTGAAATAGTTCACCAAATCGGACTGAATCGTTTGAAACAGTTCACGTCTCGAGTCAACACTGATCCACAAGTTACTCCATCTTAACTTGTCTCTCGGACGTGTCTGACACTCCGAATCGAAATGAGCCGACAACCGGGAGTAATATGATCCTAGAACTGGTGATGTCTGCTTTTGCCAACTCTTCTTTGCAATTAACCGCTCCAACTAGTTCACAAATGGTCGCAACAGCTCTCGAGTCAACAGTACAATGAGTTGCTCACAGCAGTTCTCGAGTCAACAGTACACTGAACTGGGAATCACCTCTTTCGGAGGTGTCCGACATCCTGAGAACCGATGAGCTGCTGACATTGAGCATGTGTGTGATTAAGGGGTGAAATGGATGTTTCTGGTGTATTTTTCTAAACAACTGAGACTGTAACAAATAAAACATACTGGAAGCATATTTATGACTTGATTGGGTTACCGTTTATCAACGTATGAAGATGATCCAATCTACAGCTCTTGAGGCAACAGTACACTGAGTCGATCACAGCAGTTCTCGAGTCAACAGTACACTGATTCGAGGACAGCAGCTCTTGAGTCAACAGTACTCTGATCCGAGGACAGCAGCTCTCGAGTCAACAGTACATTGAGTCAATCACAGCAGTTCTCAAGTCAACAGTACACTGATCCGAGGACAGCAGCTCTTGAGTCAACAGTACATTGAGTCGATCACAGCAGTTTGCGAGTCACCAGTACACTGATCCGAGGACAGCAGCTCTTGAGTCAACAGTACATTGAGTCGATCACAGCAGTTTGCGAGTCACCAGTACACTGATCCGAGGACAGCAGCTCTTGAGTCAACAGTACTCTGATCCGAGGACAACAGCTCTCGAGTCAACAGTACACTGATCTGAGGACAGCAGCACTTGAGTCAACAGTAAATTGAGATGATCACAGCAGTTCTCGAGTCAACAGTACACTGATCCGGGGTCAGCAGCTCTTGAGTCAACAGTACACTGAGTCAATCACAGCAGTTCTCGAGTCAACAGTACACTGATCCGAGGACAGCAGCTCTTGAGTCAACAGTACTCTGATCCGAGGACAGCAGCTCTCGAGTCAACAGTACATTGAGTCAATCACAGCAGTTCTCGAGTCAACAGTACACTGATCCGAGGACAGCAGCTCTTGAGTCAACAGTACGTTGAGTCGATCACAGCAGTTTGCGAGTCACCAGTACACTGATCTGAGAATCGCCTCTTTCGTACATAATACTGAGAACTGCTGATCAGTGAGCAGCTGATGAACATGCGTGAACCGAGGACTTGAATGAGGGGGCGAAATATTTCAGTCAAGAGATGTAAACAAATTTGACTATTGAGTATTGTGTATGCAGATTATGTCTGAAGTTGTGATGAGCTGGATCATGGTTTCTGTAAATTTTTGTTGATTAAGACTAGTTTAATCACTTTTTATGCTTTAAACATGTGTAGAACATCCACGTTTGTATATCAGTGTCAGTATTGGGTGTGTTAGGTGCAAAACTTTAATGTAGGATGTACTGTAAGATCACTGAATGAAACACTGATGACAATAAACACCCTTATTATTATAACTTAATTAAATAAAATGTTATAATCAGCAATATGCCCTTACATATGGTTTTATTGAATGTGTTTGTGTGTATTCTACGACGGCGGAGTATTAGCATTATATATAGTGACGTCATTACGTGATGACGTAAATGAACTGGTGAGTCGGTTTTTTGAACCAGTTCATTGAAAAGAACCATCCGAAAGAACCGGTTCGCGGAAAAGAATCGGACTTCCCATCACTACAGTGAATGCTAGTATGCTGAGTGCATGCTAATTGGAAACACTATGCTAAGATTAGCATCTCAGTGAGTAATGCAATATACTGTAGAACATTCTTAAATTGTATCTTTCCTCAACTTAAGCTCAAGCTCCACTATTCACCATAATGGTAACCCCTGAAAATGTTAATATAACACAAACTCTTCTAAATCACACAACAAAACATTAAACACAATCAAGTCTTCCACTTTACATTCATCTTGCACAAAGACACATTATATTACTCTTAATTTTAACATTTACTCTCCCAGTTGAGTGCGATGCAAAGCATGCTAGGAAATAGAAATCCCCTGCCCAGTTTCAGTTAAATTTAAGTTCCTATAAATTTAAAGAGACATTTAATTAAACTCAAAACAATAAAACAATTCATGTTTCAATTAAGTTTCGTGAACTCAAAAGAAAGACAAAGAAATACTAGAAATAAAACTTAAAGATACATGGCTGCTGAAATATCTGAAAAGATTCAAAGCTTTAACCATACGTATTTTCATTGTCATAATCAAAAAACACAGTGATGAGTCCCAAGCTTAAGGAAGAGTTCTCCAAATCATCATGTTTTTTTTTTGTTTTTGTTTTTTTCTATTGTAATGCAAAGATTTAATTACATTTTGTATATTGATTTAGATTAGCTACATCTTGCTGGCTGTGAGAGCTCATTTCAGGAGGAAATATGACTGTTTCTCTTTTTGGTCTCCTGTCTTCTGAAGCATTCATTACGGATGTGCCCGAAGCCGAATACCTTATTCAGAAAGGCACAAATAATGACTTCAATATGAATAACGGATTCATCCAAATAACAGAAACAATATTCATTTGACTGATTATCCAAGAAGCACAAGGATTAAGCGACATTTTAAATAAACATATCCAAAATTACAAAGTAATGATGAATCTGTGAAGTCAGTATTAGTAGCCTACTAAAGTGTAAAACTTAGGAATGAAAATGCGCACGGTGTGATTTCAGATCGGATGGGCGCGGTCTCGACTCAGTTTGTGGTCTCCGTTAATTTTGCGTGTCTGGAGCTTATCAAGTGTAACATTAACTAAGACACTACATCATATAGGCTACATTTTCCACTCCTTAAAATGTCTATAGTAATGTATCACACAGTTCACACGTAATGATTTCCATGTATTCATTTATAAACCAACTTGAGCGCAATGTTAAATTTCTGATCTGAAGTGATGATTTCACAGCGGAGCTCGTCTAGTCACCTCTAAAATTTGAACACATTTATTTTCACATCACCGATTAAGGTAATTATCTGGTTAAGACTTTATTCCAAAAATGTTTAAATGCTCCATAAAGTGTGCATCTATTCAGAATATTCCTGCTCATGTGATACAAAGAAACTGAAACATGCACAATCTTTTCCCCCCTCCCTTTAAACTGTACTAAATTTGAAAATGTTAACAGAACATTATTATTATTATTTTTAGACTATTATTATTCTTTTCCCACTATTTAGCTAATTCTGTACATGTAATTTAACAAAATAATTATGTCCTCCACATTATGTTAAAATATGTGTGCACAAATCAGCCTCGAATGTAAAATTCCTGATATATTTATGGGACTTTCACCTATTTGTAGGCTATATTGATTATTCTAAATTCTTTTAATGTTTGTATTTAATGTTCGCTGCAAAATGTGTGCTTGACATTTCATAATTGCTTGACACCTCGTTCCTCAGTTAACAACATATTCTACAGTTCATGAGCCCACAGATTCAGCTTCATCTGGTAGGAAAAGTATTATTTTTATTAGGCTATTTTTATGAATAAGCATATACAAGGCATATTTTATTTATAGAAACTATACATGTAATAGAGTTTAATTTTAAAAATGGGTGTTTCATTTAGTTTTGTCGCACCTCCGGGTTAAGCCTCGCCCACGTTCAGTTCTATCCGAATACAGAGACAGATACAGATAATTTTGCGATAGTAACAGATACAGATACAAATACAGATAATGGCTGCACTGCACACCCCTAGCATTCATCCTCAATGGTTTCCTCAAGCGCTACTACACTGCTTTAAGACCTCTTCTGGCTTCAGTGATCATCAATGCCCTTGATCTGACAGGTGGATCTTCATAAGCAGTATCACCTCAGAAACTACCCATGTCTCTCACTCTTTTTCTCTCTCTCGATCTGTTTCTCTTCCTCCTTTGCGATATGAAATAGTCCATTATCTGCTCTCAGGGCTAATTGGTGTATTAACGCCATTCTGTGGGTGACAGAGAGAGCAAAGGAGACGCTGGATGAATATGGATGAGAGAGACTTAGTGCGTTCATGTGAGAGAAAGAGAAACTGGGGGAGGGCGTTGTACAAGCTGAATGAGACAAAGAGTGAAAATGGGAGTACAAGGTAAATCTTTCCAGCAACACAAGTGGTTGAGAGCAGGATGGCAAAATGACGAGTGGTGGGGGGGGAGAAAACCACCCAGTAATGGCTGCATTTTTTTCCCAGACGGCCTTCTCTCTATCCCTCACTATTCCTCTCTCACCGTCATTGCCCATCAGCCCAATTATCCACTTTCCCTGGCGCCACTGCCAGCATATGGAAATGCAAATTGCACAGAGAAATGTTTTCCTTTTTTTCAAAAGCAGTAGAAGGTAAGTAGCTCTCGAAGATGGGGGGTGGGGGGGATCGGGGAGTGAGAAGAAGTGTGTATGTGTGTGCATTGGTGGGAAGTTAGTAAGAAGAGAGCTACATATCTGGATTGCTATGTGTCACCTGTACACCCAAGTACACACACACACACAGATATATATATATATACAGTATATATATATTCGCAAGTTGTGTTCAAGTTGGTTAAATAAAACCGATAATTTCCTTGTGCATGGATGCACACTTATATATTCTCTCACAATTTTCCTCCAAATACTCTGTTATCTTCCTGTATTCCTGGATCTCTCCAGACACAGAGCTGTATAAACCCCCCAGGCAGCTGAGTTTGCTTGCAGCTTCTAGCGCATTGGGTTTAAAGATCAAAGGTCCATTTCCTTTCCCACATGCATGACATTGAGACATATGGCATATGATTATTCCGATAAGATGCTGATAATCTCCCGGGTAGAAAGGATCAAATCAGAGACTTTGTTGTGTTCATTATGCAAACTCTCTCCAGTCACCTCTCCTCGCCCACTTCTCCTCCGGAGAGTGCCGCAAAGGCGACTCCTCAAATCCGCTACATGCTCAATTATTTTAAATTATACCCATTGGCCTCCCTTGTATCTTTTTCCATAACTTAATTGTGATCTGAAATGACTTGTTGATTGACAGCAGAAGGCAATTGGAGGCGGGAGAGACGGTGGCCCCTCTGGTAATTATCACAGATTGGTGTCAAGCACACATATTCCACAACTCTCTCTCAATTTGACAACAGCCTTCTGCGTCAGTGCAATCACTCGGATGGGATTGAGGATGTCACAGGCGGCAATTCCTAGACATATTAAAAAAGGAAAAACTCATGTATTGTGTGTTAACCTCAGCTGGTTCATAGTAATACAAGACATAGTGCTTGCTAGTGCTTTTACCTGTAATTGCGTGCTGCCTTTGATGCCTGGATGACCTTGGTTATTATGAGTCCTCACAAAAAGAGCAGTGAAGAAGAGTACTAAAAAGACATTTAATCGTGGGTCTTGTGTCTCAGCTGTAAGATCAGGTTCTATGTTTACTCAAGTCCACCTACCAACTAGAGAAGTAAACAGAATCATGCCTTGATCATTTAGATATCTTAGATCTGTATACAGATATATTTTTTAGAGCTGCTGGCAGCTCAGCAATGGGCCAATTTTCAGGACCACAGACAGGGGGTCCAGCATCAGTCTATTGACAAGGTAAGTGGTGTTGCGCCAATTTAAATGGGATGGTCAGTTTGTTGGGGTCACATTATAAGCATTATAAACCTTATCTGAGATTTGTCCAGTAGTCCTTGTTTAAATCTATTTTTCATAAAAATAATGACATTTTAAGCAAATGTTGCTTGAATTCAATAAATTCTCATTTTGAAACATCAGTTGCAAAATAAACGTTATTGTTAATTTTACTTCAAAATCAGAAAATATTTCACATAAAAAAGATGAGTGCATTAAAACATAATGGTTACTATTTTGGAAAATTATATAACAAGGTCTTCTACTTCCAGTACAGCATAACAAGTTTCACCAGGAGACAGTAGACATCTCATACACATCGTGATAATGATGATGTAGAGGCTTTAGAATGTAATTTATCAAATATGAAACTTGCGGCGTTATAAGGTTAAAGAGTTGCTCAAAAAATTTTAATAAGAAACAGGAAGGCAAAGGGGTCCTGTAAGAGGGCTGGGGACCCTCTTAGTCACAGGGTCCTGTTGAGGGGGGCCTTGAATAAGCTGTGGGGCCCACATATTTAAGCATATATAAACATTTGTTTTCAAAGTTGATGGGCTGCGAGACCTTGCAGCCCAGGCCCCCAATTGTGTTCTAAAATATAATTCATATTTAAAAATGCTTTTGTCCACCAAATCAAAGTCATTGGGTGAAACCAATATGGTAGCCATTTTGTTGTTTATGTTGGCCATAAAAACCATAAAACAGAGCGGACACCTTTAGACACTCAAAACTGAGCATGAAGTTTTGAAAAACATCTGATATTCATTTTGACATTTTTATGAAAAGTTACATTTTGTTCAAGTCATGTGGTGGAACCCTGAGAAATGTTTTTGTTATTCTTGACTCAAAAATATATATATATATATATAGATTTTTTTACCTTGAAAAATGTGTTTTAGAAAATTAATGATTAAGTTGTTTATAATATCATGTATTCAAGGTGCAAAGAAAGTATTATAATACTTTTTACTTGATGGTCACACTACATGACAATTTTAAAGTTAATTTTAATTTTTTGTAGAAAATGCTATAAAGTTTTTCAGAAATGTATGAAATCAAATTGGACACAAAGATTACATTTTCTGAGAACGTTTGCACGTTCATTCAGTCAACTGTTGAAGCGATCAGTTTCTGCTTCATCCTAAAGTACACTCACTGACCACTTTACTAGGAACACTATGGTCCTAATAAAGTGCCCGACATTGTCTTCTGCTGTTGTAGCCCATTTGCCTCAAGGTTCATTGTGTTGTGCATTCTGAGATGCTATTCTGCTCACTACAATTATACAGAGTAATTATCTGAGTTACCGTAGACTTTCTGTCAGCTCCAACCATTCTGGCCATTCTCCATTGACCTCTCTCGTCAACAAGGCGTTTCTGTCCTCAGAACTGCTGCTCACTGGATGTTTTTTGTTTTTTTCCACCACTCTGAGTAAACTCTAGCTGTCTGGCACCAACAATCATGCCACGGTCGAAATCACTGAGATCACATTTTTTCCCCATTCTAAAGGTTGATGCGAACAATAACTGAAGCTCCTGACCCATATCTGCATGATTTTATGCATTGCACTTCTGCCACAGGATTGGATGATTAGATAATTGAATGAATAAGTAGGTGTATAGATGTTCATAATAAAGTGCTCAGTGAGGGTATATAAAAATCATATAAATAGACTGAGATACTCCCAATCTATTTGTACTGAGTAGCGCCAATTTAAATGTTTTATTTTTTCAGTTTTTTGGGGCACATTATAAACTTTACCAGATTGAATCATAAATATTAATTAGATGATTTAACATTTTCCAAGTAGTCCTGGCTAAAAGGCAGTTAAGTGGGTGCTAGCCAAAGTGTATTTCGCTTACCGCTTGCATGTTCATTCAGTTTACAACCCATTCAGTTGACAGAGGCTTCTTCTTGGTCTGAAAGTATATAAAAAGAATATAGATAGAACGTTACAGTCAAGTCTTTAAATGCTGCTGGCTGCTCTGCAGTGGACCCTTTTCAGGACCATGGTTAGCTCAGCAATTATGGTACATCCTTTTAGGACCACGGAGAGCAACCATATTAGAATACAGGCATGCAGGACCTTCAGCGCATAAAGTATTGCCCTCCACCCTTTCAGCACCATAGCCAGAACCTTCAGAACCATGGATAGCACCACTCTGGACAAAACAAACCCCTGTGCACTCTGAACCACAGATGGCGCCACTGTTTGCCCTCACGCACACCATAAACTCATAAGACATAGAGTGCAGGAACGTAAGTGTGTAATATAAGGGGATTAGACATAGAGACCAGGTGGAGAATATTGGGCAAACAGAGACCCGATGGAGACAATGGTGTGGGAGGTCTCTGTGGGAAAAGAAGCAAGAAAGTGTGTAAAATATAATATAAGGAGAACAAAGTTACAGAGGAGAGAGAACTCACAGCCCAGCTGGCTCCATGTCTCCACTAACACCCATCCAATTATAAAGTCTAGCAGCAGCTTAACTGGCTGCCACGAGCTGGTGAGGAGCCAGTGTTGTATTCAATCATCAGTCCATAGGGTCACTCCGATTCACCTGACAACACCTACACCCTGCCACTGAGCTGCCTAAATGAGCAGCAGCAACAAAAAAACCCTCTAATGTCATTAAGGGCCTAATGAGTTTTAATTGGTAGGAGATCTTAACTTGGAGCCCTAATTGCATCTGATTAAAGACAATATTTGTTTTCCTGCAAGTAAATTGGTTGGGGAGGAGAAGGGAGAAGATTTTAGTCGGATCGATGTGGTCCTACTGGAAATATTCTAATGACCTTAAGCTAGAGAGACAAGAATTGAAAGAGACATCGAGGGATGGATGGTGGGATGAGGAACGACAGTGTCAAGTACTGTATAATATTGGAATCTATCAGAATTAAAGGCTGGTCCTTCACACTGGAATTCAGAATAAGGAAACAAACTACATGGCCAAAATTAGTGGACACCCCCTTCTAATTAACAGGTTTGGCAAGGCTCAATAATTCCAGTGAAGACAAATCTTAATGCTACAACATACATTCTAGAGAACTGTATGCTTCCAACTTTGGGCAGGGCCTTTTTCTGTTCCAGCATGACAATAAATAAATAATAAATGTCCATAAATAAAAGTTTTACTGAGCCTGGTGTACAAGAAATTGTCAGGCCTGCACAAAGCCAGACCTGAACCCCATTGAACACCTTTGGGATGAATTGGAAAGCAGACTCCAAGCCAGACCCCATGGCCCACAATCAGTGCCTGACCTAACTGATGCTCTTGTGTGTGTGAATGGGAGCAAATCCCTGTAACCATCAACATCCAACAACTAGTGGAAAGCCTTCCAAGAAGAGGCTTGATAAACTTAAAACATGTGGAAACTTGATAGCACACCCTAAAAATGTCAAAACTGATCTACTAAAATAATTTAATGATGATTGTGTTTATCAGATGCACAAAATAGTGCATCTTGTCAGTTTTTGGTGGTTTGTCCTAATGAATCTGCAATTGGAGGCATGCCTCCATCATGTGCTAAATAAAGGGTGGTGTCAATGGATTCAATTGCACCCACAAAGTGATTTATTATGCATGAAAGTCATTTCAGAAACAGTAACTGCCAAATTAATACGAGTGAAAGCCAGTTATTCATTTGAATGGTGCTGTGCATCATGCTGTGGTGGCAAAGACACTTTGAGAACAGAGAATACGTAGTACACCCGATGCAGGATTGATGACATAATGTGACATTAAACGATTTCTTATGATTTTTTTTTATTTGGTTATTTTACAACATGAAACCATAACTGATTAACTTATCGTAAAAAAAAAATCTTACATTTAATAT
The DNA here is from genome assembly GCF_019703515.2 of Myxocyprinus asiaticus. Classification (NCBI taxonomy): domain Eukaryota; kingdom Metazoa; phylum Chordata; class Actinopteri; order Cypriniformes; family Catostomidae; genus Myxocyprinus; species Myxocyprinus asiaticus. The sequence continues at coordinate 38,229,408 of NC_059357.1, read as the reverse complement.
TCAAATTATGTCCTATTTCAACATTTTAATCATTGGTTTTAACTGGCAGTTTTCTTTCTTTTGCTTCTCTCTCATGTGCATTTCTCCCTCTTTATTCTGCATTGGTGTTCAACCATGGTAAAGATATTTGCAGTTTGAAATTCTGATTTTGCTTTACTATACTATACTACATATATATATATATATATATATATATATATATATATATATATATATATATATATATATATACCGATCAGCCACAACATTAAAACCACCTGCCTATTATTGTGTACGCCCCCCTCGTGTCGCCAAAACAGCGCCAACCCGCATCTCAGAATAGCATTCTGAGATGCTATTCTTCTCATCACAATTGTACAGAGCGGTTATCTGTGTTACCGTAGAGTTCAAACCAGTCTGGCCATTCTCTGTTGACCTCTCTCATCAACAAGGCATTTCCATCCGCAGAACTGCCGCTTACTGGATGTTTTTTGTTTTTGGCACCATTCTGAGTAAATTCTAAAGACTGTTATGTGCAAAAATCCCAGGAGATCTGCAGTTACAGAAATACTCAAACCAGGCCATCTGGCACCAACAATCATGCCACAGTCCAAATCACTGAGATCACACTTTTACCCCATTCTGATGGTTGATGTGAACATAACTGAAGCTCCTGACCTGTATCTGCTTTATTTTATAATAATTGCATGTATTATATATGTGTATATAAATCTCAAACTTTGAGACTAAACTAAAACTACTTATCAGCTAACATAGCATACTGAAACACACATACAGCTACATACTACCGAACTATACCAGACAGTTTACTGTTGCACTGCACTGTTGCACTATTGTTGCACTATTGTATGTTTTGTATGTCATATGTTCTACTACGAATAAGAAACCAGCATATTTCCTTAAATTTATCCTGTATTCCTGACTTTTAGTATAAAGAGAAGATCGTTGAAATTATTTAAATGTTACAAAGCAAGGTAGCTTGCAATTCGTCAGCGTTAGCAGGCAAGATCAAGTTAGCTAAAATTACACAGATCAATCCTCATGGCACTATATTTCACATGCTTTGCAGTTATGTAAGCTTACCAGTCCAATAAGAAGAACGCCAAGTCAGGGTCAGTTTTGATCTCCAAAACCGAACGAAAGTCCCTCCAGGAATCAAATGCTCTGCCGATGTTGACTCTAGTTTTCGCTTGACCACGATCACGTTCCTGCTTAGCCAGATGGGATTCAGTAGATTTGTATTTTTATTTGTATTTTTTTGGCTTACTCTGAGTTTGTGTAGGAGTCGGTGTTGTGCTGGGTGTCGGATGTTTGCTGGATTCCATCTCTAATATAGTGTTACCTAGTGCTGCAGACTGTCTGTTGACGCTGTTGAATAGCGGAAGAGAAGCTACTATCTGAGGCAAGGCTCTTGGGAGTGCGCATAAATGTCACATCCTTTGGATTTTCCCGGCAAAAGCGACCCGCTCCCTTCACATGAAAATCAGACTACAGGCTTTAATAGGCAACCTAGGAAGTCCAGGAAGGGCTAATTTTTTAAGTTACAAGCCGTTCACACATTGGCAAAAAAAAAAAAGATATTGCAACTTTATGGATATTTACAATAAAACAATACACAAATTATTATCAAGAATATGATTTCTGACCTAATATCAAAGGTCTTACTAGAAAAAAAGAATTTTTTTTAATAAAAAAAAATATGATTGTGCCTGGTAACAAGTGCATGTAAATAGCTAGAAATAGTATTTTAGCTTAGCGTAAAGCTGACAATTTACACAAGGTTTATTTCTATTTCTTCTGCTCCAAACTTCTCTGTCTGCTCGTATGAATGTAACATCATAAGAAAGTGTTTCACCGCTGTTCAAATGCACTTTGGATCACATCATTTATATGTATAAATATTTTCCATCTGAAAGGACTAAACATTAAATGAAACAAATGACAATAAAATGCAAAGTAATCTCTTCAGTAATCAAAATACTTTTTGAATGTAACTGTATTCTAATTACCAATTATTTAAATTGTAACTGTAGTGAAATAGTTACTTATATTTTGTATTTTAAAAACGTAATCCCGTTACATGTATTTCGTTACTCCCCAACCCTGTATATATATATATATATATATATATATATATATATATATATATTAGGGCTTTCAATCTACGCCTATGGGACACGTTTAAACAGGTGCAGGGCACATTGTAACATATTGCAGCATAAAATCCCCCTCTAACAACTGTATCTGATCTAATTAAATTAAATAAAAGATAAACTAAAATATTATGTCAATAAAAGTCATTTATTAACTTTGTCATGTATAATATAACAGTAATTTAGACACTTGACAGTGAATACACAACAAAGCTACAGCATTGGCCGAAATGATGCACTGATTGATGACAGAGAGAGAGAGAGAGAGAGAGAGAGAGAGAGACACATAAAGGGAAATTATGTAAATTACATATCTGACTGCACTGAATTGCATATAGTTTGTTCTAATTGGGGCACATTGCAACGCAGTGTTATAATGCGCCCCATCAGCGCAACGGGATTTAAACCTGGCTAGTCACTTCTGCTGGCTTGCTAAGAATTAAAAGACTATACAAGATGCTTGTTAACAGATTTGAGATTAAAATCATAGATATCTATACATAGATGTCTTATTAGTAGTTGTTTCTATGGACCGTTTCAATGGACCACTCTCCCCTACAATTTTTAATCAAATTAATTACATGACATGCTGATTAATTAATTGCAAATTAATTGCATACATCATTATTTGCTATATAATTAGTATAAATAATGCATAATAATAAAATATTTATAAATATAATATGTAGAGCCTATAATAAATACATATTACGGATTGAAATTCAGTTTGAAATAAATTGCATTTCTATATAATGTGGCAGATGAATAATGCATTGATCAGACAATACAAAAGTGGCTTAAGAACTCAATATATTGTTTGTTTTAGTCTCGTATCACTGAACAAGCCTACAGTTGACTGCAATCCGTTTTGCATTGAGTTCGTCAGTGTGTGCAGTTCTCACATTGCGCATTCTGTCTGCGCTATTTTTAAGTGTCGCTTTATTTACATGTGTGTGCCTCAAACGGACATGTTTGGAGCGTCTCACTGGTATTCAGTGTCATAAACGCCACATTTTTAGGACGCTTTGTCAAGTTAAACGTAGTGGACATTTTGAAAATCAGGACTCAAGATTCCTGTATTATGTTGTATTATGCCCACCGGATGTGCTTCCTCAGTGAGCTTCTCTTTCTGTGGCTGCGCTGTGTGTGAGATTTGTTGAGGTGTGCTGCCACCTATTGACGCGGCTTGTAAAAACAGATGTACTTCAAGCTTGAAAAAGTCGGTGATTTTGCTTGCTGACATCGCCTATTCAACCGTCTCATGTACGAAATGAACATTGGAAGATCTCTCCGCTCACTTGCGGTTGGTATGTTAGGAAAATCCGTACTTTTATTATGGAATTTACATAGGCTTCAGGGGGCATGATTAATTGTGTTCATTTATTTGACGCATAATTTTTTTAATCGAATTAAGTGCATATATACAAATATATATAATTATATATATTTGTATATACTTATTCTACATTACATCAAGTAAAAAATCAAATAGAAGCTATTTTGGGAGGGCCATACATGAACTGCATGGTTACATTTTGAAATTACCAATTACAAAAGCTTCTTTTGGAGGGTCTAAATATTTGCACAGTTTTTTTTTTGTAAATCACACTGTATAATTACTTCAACTGAATGTACTGTCAAACGATAAGACCTCCCTTTTAAGGAGAGACAAGTTTCAGATATGACTCTGATTCGTTCTGGTGAATCCCATTGAATTGCTTTGATTTAAGTGACTGCATAAACAAATGGCAGACCTAAGTGATGGCCTTAAATGCACTCTCATATCCATTCAGCCCAGCAATGCGTGATGGAGATAATCACAGGCCTGATTTAGCTCTGTCTCTCAAACATTTGTCCACTGTCGAGGTCAAGTACAACAAAGCAGAATCCAATCTGCTATGTACCCAAGCAACATGTCCAGACTTCATAACTCACCTGACAGCTGGAGTTGAGATTAGTCAACACTTAGTCTCATAAGCGCCGAGAGATCCTTGTAATCTCTGCCTTTTCCCATGTCTTCCGTGCACTCCTTTCACATTTGTGGTGAATTGCCGTGGGTCAGTAATAACTGAAAGTTAGGCATTGGAGACGGAGGTAAATTACGGCTCCACGAGAGGATATTTCCTCTGATTTCAGAAATGATCCACTTTCGTAATTGCCATTCTCACCTGGCCAATTGGAAGTTTTTTTTTATTTTTCCAAACATCCTCTTCTGGTGGAATATGAGGGTCTAATGAGCTCGGGGTGTCCCTTAAAGCTTTCAGAAGCACCTTGCTACATGTTTCGCTAATACACCAATTAGTCATGTGCTACAATTAGTGAAGAAGCGAAACCCCCAAAGCACATGGCCATAAGCAGTAACCGCTCTAATCTCTAGCAATAACCACTCTAATCTCTCAGATCTATGGCCATCATCACTCCATTACTTCACTTATCCTCTGTTGTACTCGCTCCCCATGATGAAGACTAATCCCACCTGCATGGTGCATATGAGCAGTGCGCAGCAGGCCTGTGATAGCATGTGTGCATATGTATGTAAGAATGTGTCTACATTTGCAGGTCGGTGTCTGTGTTTAATAGGATGTGGACCGGCTGATCTGGATAGATGAGTAGGGTGTATCAGGAGGCACGAAAAGTCAGGGAAGCAGAAATGGGTTTTAAATTTACAAGCTAAAATACACTCCAAGAGCAAATCTAGCGTGACGCCATATCTGATTTCCTCCCCCAACTCCCTCACAGTTCTTTTGCTACTAAAGGTAAACTAGTGAACCTCATAAATGGGGGTCAGGCATCAATCTAAATAAAAGCAATGAACTGGTATCACGCCCATTGGAAATGTGCTGATTTGTCGATTTTTGGGGGAAATGCAAAATTTTACTTGTTCCAGCACCAGGGGTGCACTATAAAGCTTTTCAGTAAGGCTCATGAATATTAATTAGGCTTGCCCAGTAGTCTTTGCTGAAAGGCAGGTCATAGTCGATTACTGCTTATGGCTTGCGCGTGTGTTCAGTCCACTACTGAAGTGACCGGTAGACTAGGGCCTTGCCAATACAATCCTATAATGATATATTGTGAAACTTTTTCTCATAATATTGTATCAATAATTTAGATCCCTGTATCAATACATTTGTACTGATTTGTGTATTCATATCATGTGCAACATTTCAATTATGAAGATGCAGGTTGTCTAAATAAGAGCAAACTCTGATATTGATGTTTCTTGGTCAGAGTGCGGTCAGAGTGACCATAATTATGATGTTGTGACGTATCTCAATATACTGAATCGTGACATATGTATCACGATACATATCATATTGTGAGGTGGTTGGTGACACCCAGCCCTAACGCAGACACTTCTAGCTATGCAAACTTTATTTTGTGTGTTATTGCATTCCAAAATGTGTCAGACCGCAATTCATAACACAACGCAAGTACGCAATGCATTTTCAGCATTGCCACAAGCTATAGTGGACAATAGTGTGAACTGTATGTTTCTACGGTGAGTTGGCAGAGCAACAGTTTGAAAAGAATATTGTTGAGCAAGTAAGGTAAAGTCAATATATTTTTATAGCAAATTACCTGAATATTAACACATCCAGTTTAGTGGCCCAGACTTTTGAAGGTAACTCTATCGCACTCTTGAGAACTGAAGGTTGTTACCACCACAGTAAAGTATGTTTCTGGCTTTAAAGCTGAAGTATATAACTTTTTCAGTGTTAAAATACTTTCTTTTATCCCAACTTAATATGCAGAGACAACTATAAGTAAGCTGTTCATCAGTTAATTTTCTCAAAAACTGTAAACACTGTGTCTCTGTGGTGCTATAAAAATTCCTGTGTTTGTTTTGAGAGACCCGCTTAGACCCACCCCAACAACGTTACTCAATCAATGGCATGAGTTGAGGGCGGGACTATCTGACTGTTTGAACAACTGCAGACAAGAGGTGTATTCAGAAAGCTGTTTAGAAAACATTGTTTGTTTGTTTTTGTCTCAGAAATTACATAGTTAACATAGTAAAAAAAATTATGTGACTGAGTAAAAATAAATAAATTAAAAAACAATTCACTCATAGGCCAAACCCCTTAAAATAGAATGATTATTTTCAAAAAAGTGGGTGGAGATGACCTTAAACTAAATTTTAAATAGTGAAATGGCATGTGTTCCCCATTTATAATGGTTGCTACACAAATGCGTGAATTATCAGACTGAACTCAACGCATTGTCCATATACAGTAATTGTGTGCGTGAGCACTTTCATGAATATTCAAAGACATTAGCATGTTGATGTGTTTCCTGTTTTTTTTTTTTTTGTTTTTTTATATTGGTTCACCTTTGCGAATGCCTGTAAATGCTGTGGAATGTTTGTATGAGGGTGTGAGTTAATATTCGCACCATTTGGCACAGAGTGAGTTGAGTTCTCGCCTTCTTCATCAGCCGCTGAGTACCTTGAACTTCAGGTTAATTGTGACTAATTAAATAAAATATTAGAGTCAGTTAAGCAATGCGAGAGACAAAGTGAACGAATTGTCCCTATGCTGCGTATCATAAATTAAAAAAATGGCACTCTTGCCATTCATTTATTTGTACCCTGTATATCTCTCTCACTTTCTATCTCTCTTTTTTTCTGGTTTTATCCCTCCCCTGCTAATGGACAACCCCCATGTCTGGCTAATCAAAAATCAATTAAAAACACCTCGACGCCAAGTCTCGAGAGCTGCCCGGGCTGAGGGAAGGATAGAAGCGCTTCCCGCACACTCTCTCTCTCCTCCTCCTCTTGTGATCTCTCCTCTTGTCTCCTCCACTCCCATGCTCTGCCCTCCTGTCTACTGGAAGTTGGGAACATGATTTACGAGAAGCAAGGACGTAATTTTTATATTTTTTTTTCTCATGCATCCTCTCATTTATTTATTAGATTTCTCTTCCTGTCTCTGGTGGAGTGGAGGATGGGATTAGTGTAGAGTGGATGAGGGGGCCAGACCAGCTGACTGGCAGGCCTGCAGACATGGAGCAGATCTGTCCCTGGCTTAATATCATTAGCACTACTGCTTCTGTCCCCGAGTGGACGCAAACCACAAACACACACAGACGAAAACATTAAAACTATTAAAACCGTCTGGAAGTGAATATCAATCTAGTGAACTGCGAGGAAGACAGACTTTTTTGTGTGGTCCTACATGCTAAAAATAATTGCAAAGCTCAAGAATAATTGTAGTATTACAAAGTGCCACCTACATATCTAAATTAATTACTAATTACTTGGGCTGGAGGGTAATTTCATTACTAAACAGACATTTGTATGAGTATCAAAACATACAGTAGATATACATTTAATGGATACAGTCTAGCTGTAAATATATCTGTGCAGCTACATTATTTCCTGTCTCTAAACGCCTTTTTTAATATCAGTGTCATGTAATCATCCCTTCATGTTCACGGACTCTTAGTTTGACACTTTCATGGACTTTTATGTTGTAGTTTTTCCCCACACTATATTTCTCACCATGCACCTTCCAGATATCACACGCTAACCCTGACACCAGAGACAATTTTCAGGGAATTGAGAACTGAGTCTCAATTCCCTGCTCGTCCTGCGGCTCCGTCCGCTCCGCTTCCGGCTCCACTTCCTGAGTCTCAATTCCCTGCTCCTCCTGCGGCTACGCCTCCCACTATGCCTCTGGATCCACTTCCGGTTCCGCCTCCTGAGTCTCAGTTCCCTGCTCCTCCTGCGGGTCCGCCCGCTCTGGCTCCGCCTCCAGCTCTGCCTTCTGAGTCTCAATCTTCTAAGCCTCCAGTGGCTCCGCCCCCTGACCCTATGCCAGTTCCATCCTGGTCTCCTGATTCTCTGCCAGTTGCCTTTCTGGGGCCGCCTCCCAAACCGCCGGACCCTGCTCCCTTCCTGGAGCCGCCTCTCAAACAGCTGGAGCCATCTCAAACCGTCGGACCCTGCTCCCTTCCTGGAGCCACCTTCCTGGCCACTGGACCGTCCGCCTGCTCTGCCCTGGCCTCAGGACCATCCACCTGCTCCTTACTGGTCCCCTGTTAGTCCTCGAACTCCGACTTGGGCTCCCAACTTTCCATCTTTGGGCAAAAGTCACCCACTGTCATATCATCATCCCTTCATGTTCACAGACTCTTAGTTTGATACTTTCATGGACTTTTATGTTGTAGTTTTTCCCCACACTACATTTCCCAGCATGCACCTTCCACATATCATCATTACGTTCACTTGTTTTCCATCAGTGTTCCCAGCTGTTCCTTGTATTGATATTACCTGTGTCTGTATATATTCCCACTTGTTTCTTCAATCTTGGACTAGTCTCATCTATAATAGCATGTAACATTTGTTTCATTGTATTTATTCTTGTACATATGATCTTCCAAGTTATATTTCAGTTTGTATATATTTGTTGCGATGATTGTAAACATTTACAATACAACAATTATAGTATAGAAATATTTAATATAGAAAATAAAAAGGGTGAATTATATAAAGAAAACAATTTAGGCATTCTTTTTTTAAATATGTCTTCACCAAAGAATTAATATCACATGTTTTTAATGATAAAAGCAATAAATATGTATTAGTGGTCAGCCGATATAGTTTTTTTTTTTTTTTTTTTTTAATGGGAAAGGGATATTCTCATTCTAGAGAGCATTTTATTGGACACAAATTTGTATAGACATGTGAGCATTATCAATGTTTCTGGTGGAGAAAGGTTGTTAATTTTAAATGCATATATCTGTTAAGTTGTATCAGTATCTGCATGTATCTGTTGACTATACTAGCATATAGATTGCTGCATAGCTAACAGACATGAGGCCGTGCTAGGTGCAGTGCAACATGCTATGACCATGTGCTACTTCTTATCTAATTTTCATGAGCAATTTTCATGCCAGCTCAAAGTGCAAGTGGGCGTGGGTGGGAGTGTTTGTGCTATCTGTAGGTTTATGTGCGTAAACTGAAATTAAGTGCCGCAAAGTGCAATTTCCTGAGAAATAGGTAATTGCGCTAAGACTTTTCTGAACCATGTCTGTTTTCAGCGCAAAGTCTAAACTTATTTCCTGCATTTGCAGTTTTAAGATTTCACCAGCAGGTGGTAATAAAGTCCATGTCCAAACTCTGAAAATATAGAGAATTCAAACTGTGTCCCTGACAATCACTGTTGTAGCCATTTTATGAAACAAAAATGTATAAGATTTGTGTTAAACTTTCTAGAGGTTGTGTTTTAATTTAATTTTCAATTATTATTATTATTATCATGTTTATATTTAAAAAAATGTTATGATCTAATTTGTATTGGTATTTTTCCACCTGTTGTCATAGAGAGATATTGACGTTACTGCAAAAGGGGCCAGTGGAAAAAGTTGGAGAGGCAAACATTTTTGGATTTTACGGGAGGTGGTTATATACTTCGTTATTTTGAATATATTTACATTTCATTTGAAGTGTAATTTCATTTTTCATTCATTTATTTTTTTTGTATTTCAATAAATGAATTTAATTTTTAAAGCAAAATCGACTGGTAGAAGTGAAGTGTGTGCAAAAATTCCTCGATCCACAGCCTAACCTGAAGGCAATCACTGTTAATACTAGCCATGATTTGTGTGGCATTTAATCAATACGATTAATAATACTTGCATTCTGTTTAATTTAAAGGAGCCTATATCCGAATTCTGACAAGAAACACATTTTCCATGTGTATATAAGTGTCACTGTCATAGAAATATGCACAAAAGAACGTAAGTCCATATATCTATTATTCTAATTAATTGCATTCAGACCATTTACACTACCAACTTCTAACGAATGTGGTGTCTTTGTTTATATCACTGATGCTAGACAGAGAATGGACTATATAATAGGACACAGATGCAGCAATAACTGGAGAAGAACCTCAGAATTAAATTGCAATTGACCCAGCCCCTTAGCACTTTGCATGCACAATTTTACCAAACCCACTTGCGCCTAGATTTAGTGCAGTCTTGCATGAAAATATTAAAACTTCATGGCCATGCCCACTGACTTTACGTGTTATTTATGATCAAGTCAAGTAATTTGTAGTTGTATTGCGCTTTTCACAACACACATCGTTTCAAAGCAGCTTTGCAGAAAATTATGCTATAACAGAAAATTAAACTGTAACTAATGTAATGTCTTAGATTTATCATTGTGTTGTAAAATAAAAATGTGATTTGTAACATTCTGAGATGCTATTCATCTCACCACAATTGTACAGAGCCTGAGTTACTGTAGAGTTTGAACCAGTCTGGCTATTCTCTGTTGACCATTTCCATCCACAGAACTGCCGCTCACTGGATGTTTTTTGTTTTTGGCGCCATTCGGAGTAAATTCTAGAGATTGTTGTGTGTGAAAATCCCAGGAGATCAGCAGTTACAGAAATACTCAAACCAGCCTGTCTGGCACCAACAATCATCCATGCGATTATCTAATTAGCCAATCAAGTGGCAGCAGTGCAGTGCATAAAAACATGCAAATACAGGTCAGGAGTTTCAGTTAATGTTCAAATTAACCATCAGAATGTGTACAAAATGTGATCTCAGTGATTTGGACCATGGCATTATTGTTGGTCCCAGATGGGCTGGTTTGAGTATTTCTGTAACTGCTGATCTCCTGGGATTATTACGCACAACAGTCTCTAGAATTTACTCCAAATAGTGCCAAAAACAAAAAACATCCAGTGAGGGGCAGTTCTGTGGACGGAAATGCCTTGTTGATGAGAGAGGTCAACAGAGAATGGCCAGACTGGTTCGAACTGACAAAGTCTATGGTAACACAGATAACCACTCTGTACAATTGTGGTGAGAAGAATAGCATCTCAGAATGCTATTCTGAGATGCAGGTTGGCGCTGTATTGGCGGCACGAGGGGGACCTAGACAATATTAGGCAGGTGATTTTAATGTTGAAGCTGATCGGTGTATCTGGTTGGCACAGGCTGCAGTTAATTGTCATCACTCAGTGACACATAGCAGTAGGAGTCGGAGATCAGGCATGACCGGAGCTGGGTCTGGTAGGCTCTGGTAACCTCAAGATATGTATCCCGAGGTTGAGACAGGGAAAAAATAGAATAATATTAGCATAGATGCCATTCACTTTAGAGCAGATTTATAAAATATGAGAAGTGTTTCTGGTCCCGGAAGACTTAACTAATCCAGCATAACTATGAGTTGATGGATAAATTAGGTGTATTCCTGGCTGAACAGGTGAGTCTTTAGCCTAGATTTAAACTGAGAGAGTGTGTCTGAGTCCCGAACAATGATAGGAAGACTATACCATAGTTTAGGAGCCAAATAGGAAAAGGATCTACCTCCTTTTGTGGATTTTGATATTCTAGGTATTATATGGAATATAGCCTGATAGAAGGTCGCTTAAGTACTGTGGAGCTAGACCATTTAAAGCTTTGTAAGTAGTTAACAGAATTTGAAAATTAATACAAACTTCAACAAGAATCCAATATAGTGATGATTCAATTGGGCTGATATGATTATATTTCTTGGTTCTAGTCAGCACTCTAGCTGATGCATTTTGAACCAGCATATAAAGTAAAGCAAAGATAAGCTGTCATATATGAGTGCACTTACATGACACAAACACAGTTATCCGCTTCAGAAAACAAGGACAACAACACAAGAACACATGTGAAGTCAAGCAGAAAACAGGCTGTAGGTCAGGTGTGAATGAAGTCTTCTGCAGCAATAGAAAGAGAGAGAGAAATCATTGTCATCTGTCTTTTAAGTATAAATCTGAAATACTACGGCTTCTCTTTCTACATTCATTTGAACTTTCCACCAAACAAGGTTGCCCGTTCATTGATCCATGCAGCCCAGGCGACTAGGAAATCATGTATCCTCTCAATACACAAGGTTTGTGCAAAACTACATGACTATTTGACTAATTCAGTCTTAACGAAACCCTATTTAATTAGACTGGATTGGGGTTCACCAGACTTGTTTCTAAAAACATATAAGACATGCTTTTATTCAAAAATAGCTAGGTGGAGCACAACAGAATGGACAGAACATCAGAGGTCTGAAGACATGTTAAAAGATGTATTATATTTAACATGATATGCATTCTTAAAAATACAACATTCATGGTGGGACTCTCAAAAACAATGTGAGATGTGACACAACAGCGTTCACACAACGTGACGATGTTTACATATACAGCAATACACTGATAACTATAAAATCAGCTTTTTAAAATAAACAACAGATTATTATCTTCTTTTGATGCTCTGAGATCATCCATCCTGACTAATGAATGTTTTCCACCCTGACAAGAGTTTAGTCTAAAATCAAAAACCCAGTCAACATCAACAGCTTGTTATGTAACTGTAACTTTTCTACCTGCCCAAAAGCTAGGCATAGGAAGCAGAGGAATAGAGCAGAAGGCAGGAGACAAAGTGATGTTAAAACTGAACAAATTGTTTACCAACATAGTTCATCGATTTGGTGTTTCCCGAAAAAGCTCGAAGTTCCAACGAACAATCGCATACAGCATTGCAAAGTTGTGTGGTTGGAACTACAGCCCTTTACCTGTGTTAAGAAGCATAGTTCCTTGTTAGTTTACTGCGTGGACATAATTTGATTTTGCTGAGGCTTCTATATATTTTATTCCATATAAATATTTTATTTTGTCAAGACTTTGACCACATTTATATGCAATTAAATAAACCGATTTATTCCAGGGTTTTGCAGAAAGCGGCATTCTGAAACATGATGTAAATTTGAATGCAACTGTTTAAGGGATTAAAGGCCGTTAAGAGAAATTGCTTTAACACAGCTTTTATGTGTTTATGTTAAAGCATAAATGGCTTTAATATGTTTTTGATGAGTGCCCAAGTGCATCAGGGGAACACCAAAGTCTAATGTAAAGGGAAACCCCAGTATTGCAGCGTATGTACCTGTTGCATTACAAAGTGCATGCCGCTTTCGTGTCTTCAGCAGCTTTCTCGCATTACATGGCTTTCTGGTGTAGGTGTAAATCTTTATAATTATAATTTAATATTTGCGGAAGTTATTACTCCACCCCCTGTGTAACGTCATTAACAACAGCTCAACCAATTTGGTTCGAACGATGGATGTGCGACATACAGTAGTTACAATGGTAACGGAAAACAGTTGTGACTAGCTAATTAGTTTCTACAGCGATGCATCGTACTATGGTGGTTATGCAGTGAGTTACCCCAGTCTGACTTCGTCTGATCAGCACAAACTCAACAAGTGTTATTATACCAAGCAAAGACAATGGAACATTTCTGCTTCACAACATCGTCTCGTGATATTGAAGATCTTGAATTGAAGACAACTCACTTTCCCTATCTGTCACTCACTCGACGTTGTGTCGATGTAGTGACACTAAGGGTCACTCTTGGGAGCCCGAAACACCACTGGTCTTTGATAAAAGGCCAATAAAAATTGGTGAGTGGTATTTGCATGCGGACATACGGGTATAAAAGGAGCTGGTATGCAACCACTCATTCAGATTTTCTCTTCGGAGCGGAATGATCATGCTCATTGAGCTGAATTCTCATGACTGTTCATTCACCTCTGCTGGATCTGATGGCGCATTTCAGCGGCTTCTGCCTCGTCTGCACTGGTGCACTGCAGAGAATGCCCCTGGGCACTTTGGCAGAAAAAAGAGAGTATACTTTTCTGAAAGAGTATATTTCTCTAAAAGAGTGGCACACAAGGAACGTCTTTTTAAAGATGCGTCTTATTAAAGATACCTTTCCGATTGTGTGTTATTCCTGGTTGTGGTCATTACCTCTCAACTTCAGACAGTCACGATCGCTGTCTTTCGTGTCTGGGCGCGACCCACACAGAGGCAGCATTCGTGGATGGTTCATGTTCTCACTGCGAGAATATGACCATGGCAACGTTGCGGTCGTGGCTTGCTTGTTCGTAAGAAAGCAAACCACCCCAGCGACTCCCCGCCTCGGTCCTTCTACCTACGGGTTTGAGGCCAGCATGGCTAACACTGGGGGCAATTTGGGGACTCCAATGGGATCGCCTCCTCAGGGTATCCCCCCGCAGACCTCCCATTCCCCAGCATGCTCATCTGCCCCGATCGGGCTTCCGGATGAGTCCACCGGCTCGTCTTGCGGTGAGTTCGACCTCTTGTTTGGAGCCCGCGAAGCTGATGAGCTCTCGAGCGCAGCATCAGAGAGCGGGCTTGTCCAGTCGGACGCAAAAGCCTCAGCTGGGCTCCCCCCTTCGGGGTCGATTGCCCAGTCACAGGCTGATGCAGAGATGACAGACATGCTTTCCCGGGCGGCTGCGAGCGTCGGGCTAGAGTGGAACCCTCCGCTCTCCCCTGAACCCTCGCGGCTCGATGATTGGTTCCTGGGCTCGCGGCGTCGCTCGAAGCAGCCACGCCCCGCACCAGTGCCATTCTTCCTGGAAGTGCATGAGGAGCAGACAAAATCGTGGGAGGCACCTTTTACTGCCCAGTCCCGATTTCTCAGTTTCCCCGCCCTCACTACCCTTGATGGCGGGGCGGCCAGGGGCTATATGGTGATTCTCCTGGTGGATAAGGCGCTCGCGGTGCACCTGTGCCTGCAGAGCGCCGCCACCTGGTGCGGATGCCCAAAGCTCCCGTCCAAGCCCTGTAGGTTCATATCATCCCTGACGGGCCAAAGCCTACAGCGCTGCTGGACAAGCTGTCTCTGCCCTGCATGCCATGGATCTCCTGCAGGTCCACCAAGCCAAAGCGCTAAAAGAACTGCATGAGGATAGTTCCACCCCAGATTTGATGCAGGAACTGCGCTCGGCGACCGACCTCGCTCTCCTAGTGACGAAGGTCATGGCGTGGTCTCTCGGGCGGACCATGTCCACATTAGTGGTCCAAGAGCACCACCTGTGGCTCAACCTGGTCGAGATGGGTGAGGCCGACAAGACACGGTTCCTTGCTGCCCCATCTCCCAGGCTGGCCTGTTCGGCGACACCATCAAGGACTTTGCCCAGCAGTTTTCGATGGTGAAGCAGCAGACAGAGGCTAAAATGGTGGCTCAAGATCCCGCACCCCGTCTGCTCATCGCCAAGGGTGCCCCCTGCGGTGACTGCACCGGCTCCGCCACAGCCCGCCCGTTGGCCCACCGCAGGAAACAGATGCCACCCATCTCACGGCTGGCCGCTAAGAACCCACGAAGGTTGTCAAAGCGCCCCTGAGACGGGCGACCCAGGATCGACGAAGCCCACTGCAATGGAGCTGGTAGTAAGACCACTCCATCCCCCTGTGGAGGGCCGGGTGGAGAATCTTTTGTTGCTTTTTTATTTGATTTCGCCACATGCCCAAGTGGCTACGGTACCCAACAGTTCAGCAAAAGAGCAGTTTCCTCCTTCCCTGGGTCACATACCCAGTGTGCACAGTCGTCATCACGACCACTGTCCACGGGTTTTTCCTTGCAGGATTGGCGCTCCAGCGGCGGTCTCCCCGCCCCGCGCGCCCAGCTGTGGCACACATCCGCCCCTGATGTGACAGTCTCCACGGGTTACGAGGACAGGCCTCTTCCTCCCCCATCCCAGGCTGTTCCGGGGGTGGTCACAAGGAGCCAGGTAAGTGCTTCGATGTCCCTAGATTCAGCACGGCCACGACATGGTGTGGCACCTCGAGCTCCGCCCCGCTGCGAGGCGATGTAGTCCCTTTGGTCCCCCTGGCGCGGAACTTGGATGCGTGGCTTGCGCTTTCCAATCCGTTGCGATGACTGGTCCGGACCGTCCGACTTGGCTACGCGATTCAGTTCGCCAGGCGTCCGCCCAGTTTCAGCGGTATCCACTTCACCTTGGTGAAGGACAAAAATGCTGCTACCTTGCGCGCAGAGATCGCTACCCTCCTACGGAAGGGTGCGATAGAACCTGTCCCTCCGGCCGAGATGAAGAAGGGGTATTATAGCCCCTACTTCATCGTATTGAAAAAAGGCAGTGGGTTGCGGCCAATTTTGGACCTGCGAGTACTGAACCGGGCTTTACACAGACTCCCATTCAATATGCTGACGCAAAAATGCATTCTGGCGAGCGTCCGGCATCAAGATTGGTTCACGGCGGTAGACCCGAAGGACGCGTACTTTCACATCTCGATTCTACCTTGACACAGACCCTTCCTGCAGTTTGCATTCGAGGGTCAGGCATATCAGTTCAAGGTCCACCCTTTCGGCCTGTCCTTGTCCCCTCGCGTCTTCAGGAAGGTCACAGAGGCAGCCCTTGCCCCATCAAGGGAAGTGGGTATTCGCATTCTCAACTATCTCGATGATGGGCTAATCCTAGCTCACTCTTGGGACATGTTGTGTGCACACAGGGACTTGGTGCTCTCGCACCTCAGCCGATTAGGGCTTCGGGTCAACTGGGAAAAGAGCAAGCTCCTCCCGGTTCAGAGCATCTCTTTCCTCGGTTTGGAGTTGGACTCAGTCTCTTTGACAACACGCCTGACGAACGAGCACGCACAGTCGGTGCTGGCCTGTTTGAAGGCGTTCAAACAGAAAACAGCGCTTCTACTGAAACTCTTTCAGAGGCTCCTGGGGCATATGGCATCCTCAGCGGTGGCCACCCTGCTCGGGTTGATGCATATGAGACCGCTTCAGCACTGGCTTCAGACTCGAGTCCCGAGATGGGCATGGTGCCGTGGGACACATTGTGTGGTCATCACGCTGGTCTGTCACCATCTTTTCCCCCATTGGGTAGGATCTACCATGAGACTCTCCACATGGTCGGCAAGACCATGTGATGTATTTTCCACTTAAATATTCTCCCCTCTCTTTGGGCGAGGTGTGGTCTCCGTGGTGTCCTGCTCTTGGGAGGGACACCCCCCGACTAGACCTGGCGGCCCAGCCGGATAATCCCCCTTCTTTTTTAGGGAGTGGAAAAAAAGAAGGGAAAAAGAGGCCATGACTGGGTTAGCCTGTCTCTATCTTTTGGGTAGTCGACTTTTCCCCAAGGTTCCGTTCAACACTCATAACTATGTTGGGGGAGGTTTTGTGTCACCCTGGTGCGCTGGCTACGAGGCACACAGTGGTCTGCCCGTCACACACCGCCAGTTTACGTAACACAGTTCAGCCAGTTGCGGCATTTTGTATAGGGACCCCTAGTGTCACTACATCGACACAGCGTCAAGTGAGTGACAGATAGGGAATGTCCTGGTTACTTGCGTAACCTCCATTCCCTGATGGAGGGAATGAGATGTTGTGTCCCTCCTGCCACAACGCTGAACTACCCGCTGAAATGGCCGGACCTTGTCTTGGCTCCTCAGCATAAAACCTGAATGAGTGGTTGCATACCAGCTCCTTTTATACCCGTATGTCCGGGGGAGTGGCATGCAAATTTCATTGGCCTTTTATCAAAGACCAGAGGTGTTTCGGGCTCCCAAGAGTGACCCCTAGTGTCACTACATCGACACAACGTCTCGTTCCCTCCATCAGGGAACGGAGGTTACGCAAGTAACCAGGACGTTTTCTCTAACTTGCAAAGACAGTACAACACACAATGCTGTATGCCATTTAAGATGTTTACATGACCTTACACTAGGGCTTCACATTATGGCAAAAACCATTATTGCTGATTATTTCCCTTGATATTAATCATGATTTTTAATGTTGATTAATAAAAGGATGCCATATTCTTTATGTAGACTACACATACAAAACTAGTTAAAAACTGTTAAGCCGAATTACTTTATTGCTGTTTTGTACAACACTAAATCAACTTCATATTGGCTCACTTAGTAGCAAGACAAAACAAAATTATACACAGAAATTGAGCAATGCAGAAACTGAGTTCTGCACTCTCGCGAATGCTCTTATTATAAATTAAGCTGTCTACATTGCACAATAAACACCTTGTTGAATATAATGTGACCTGTGACGAGGAGGAGGGTGTGGCCGGGCCGTGAGGGTGCATGGCCGGCGCTGAATCAGCTGATCAGTGGGAGAGCGAGATAAAGAGGTGCCGGAGATGCCAGTTCGGGAGAGAGAAAGACGCAAGAGGGGGCGCATTGCATGTGTTTCTGCGTTTGTTTATATTTGTTTTAAGTTAAGTTTGACATTAAAACTTTATGTTTACTGTTCCCACCTCCTCCATGCCCATCCTTTACCTGTTACATGAGCATTCTAGTTTTGTTGCGTTGCTCGTTTGCACTGTATTTACCACCTTCATTGCAAGTGAGCAGTGCAACATGTAACAAATCCAGTCATTTTAAATTACAGAATATTGTTTTCATATTTGTTCTAAAGCTTCTTTTTGAATGGTTATGTTTCTTAAGCAATAATTGTATATAATATGGAGAATCACTGATGGAGATAGTGTAAATTTGGTGTGTTACAGCAAGTCTACTGCAGGTCAGCAAATTTACATAAACGAGAGGGAAATCAGAATTCTCTGAATTTGAGCATAGCTGAACCATACCCATCTGTTACAGGACAGATCTTAAAGACCTGATTTCAGTCATTAATCAATTTTGATTGTGTAGTTACTGTGTTTTGCCTTTGCATTGCAAAATAGACCATATCTGTCCAACACTGAGCACAGACTGCCCAGCATACTCACATTACACACTCCTACCAGCCTGCACCAAATGCAACAGAGGGAGAAACATGTAGAAAAACAGAGGAAACAACAGAGGAGGGAACGGAGTGAGGGAGCAAAACGAGCGGTCAGCAATGAGCAAATGGACAGCAAAAAAAAAAAAAAAAAATGTAAGGAAACGCAAAAAGCAGAAACGGGGTGGCACATCTTTAAATCATGCACATATATCAAAATACTGGGAGGCTGAAACGGGTGAGGAAGTGAGTTCCCAATGAGGAAGGACTTTGATGGACAGGAGGAGAAAATGAAGCCTGGCTTTTGATGGATGGAGACACTGTTAGTAAATATCCACGGGCCCCACCACTCCCCTTCATCCCTGTTGGCTCAGCACCAACCAAACCATGTACCTCTTCTTCTCCACACCAGAAAGGTTAAGTCACAACAATATTGCCCCAGATCATGAAAATATTAGCAAACCTTCCTTCCCTGTCACCCAGGGCAAACCCATCCATCTTCCCCCTGGATAGTGCAAAGAAAAGAGAAGGGCTTAAAAAGCGGAGGAGATCCGTGCAAGACTACTTTTCCGAGAGATCTGTTTGTATAATTCCTTGAAATCTCTTTCCTGTGGAGATCGCAAGAGACTGGAAATGGGATTGAGAGGAACTCTGCTGTGGAAGCACGTGACACATGGAGGTGCCATTGGCCCGCTGTGTCCATTTTCAATACCTGTGGTTATCGGATAAGAAAGCTGTGCTTGCCTGAAGTAAATCCTAACCAATCCAAAATTGAATTATATTAACGAACAGCCTAAAACATCCATATTCCAAAAACAGCATGGGCTAAAACTAGTTGAATATGTCCTACCAGAAACTGCAGCCTTAAGAATAGCAGAAAACCCAATATATTATCAGATACATACAGTAATACAGTATATCTATACAACTATCCATAATGCTAATTTTCTTTCTTTCCCAATGCAAACCATACCCCATAGGATACAGAGAAAATGTATCTGCCATTGATTTGTTGCATGAAAATTTATAGCCACCATATAGACATCCTATGTAAATTTTCTCTATACCGTGGCAAATCTGAATTATTTTCCATGCAATTACAACGGGATGATGCAAAAAGACCATAAAGGTATCATAAAAAATAGTCCACATGACTCATTTACAATATTCCCAGTCTTTTAAAGTCTTACAATAGCTTTCTGTGAGAAACAGAAATCAAAATGTACATCTTAATTCAATGATAACCTTCCCATGCAGTGAGCTGTTACCTGCTGCAATTAAAGGAATATTCTGTGTTCATAAGTTAATTTAGACCTGCCCTCCTTTTCTTTAAAAAAGCAAAGATCTGGGTTCCAGTGAGGCACTTATAATAGAAATTAATTACAATATGTAAACATTAAAATACTCACTGTTTTAAAAGTATAACCACAAGACAATGTGCATTTTAACATGAGTTTAGTGTGATAAAATCACTTACTAACCTTTTCTGTGTAAAGTTATTTACAATTTTACAACTCTGTTGCCATGATGATGTAACGCTGTAAACCCTAAAACCCATAAACGACCTTAAAAATTATGATTTAAACAACTTCACATTTTTGCCTTTAGATTCTCCAAAAATTGTCCCTATTCACTTCCATTGTAAGTGCCTCACTGTAACCTCGATTTTTGCTTTATTTAGAGAAAAGGAGGGACGAGTCAAAATAATGTTGGTAATCAACATTATGCCACAAATGTGTCGATTGAGCTTAACTTGTATTGAACTCAGAGTATTCCTTTAAACATTGAGTTAATCAGTCAGTTAGGGAGTTGAACTTGAGGCCAGGACCATTTTATGAACAAATCATTTAGACCGGTTTTGTGAACCGGATCAACTGATTCATTGAGAAGATTGAACTCAAAAGAACGATTTACTCACAAATCAGACATCACTACATCTCGCATGAACATGACTAGGAAAGCTAGGGTGGTCCAAAGACTTAAATTTCAGTCTGTTTCTCACACAAAGATATCATCAGCTTCAGAAGACTTGGAATATACACTGCCTGACCCAAAAGAAAGTTGTGTACTCTAATATTTCATTGGACCGCCTTTAGCTTTGATTACGGATTCGTCGTGGCATTGTTTCGACAACCTTATTCAACGTCACAACATTTATTTCCATCCAGAGTTGCATTATTTTTGGCCGAGATCTTGTATTGATGATGGGAGGGTCGAAAAGTGTTCTCCAGCACATCCCAAAGACTTTCAATGGGTTAAGGTCAGGACTCTGAGGTGGTCAATTCATGTGTGAAAAAGATTCCTCATGCTCCCTGAACCACTCTTTCACAATTTGAGCCTGATGAATCTTGGCATTGTCACCCTGGAATATTCCTGTGCCATAAGGGAAGAAAAAATCCATTTATGGGATAACCTGGTCATTCAGTACATTCAGGTAGTCAGCTGACTTCATTTATTGCCACATAATGTTGCTGAGCCTAGACCTGACCAACTGAAACAAACCCAGATCATAACACTGCCTCCAGAGGCTTGTACAGTGGGCACTATGCATGACGGGAGCATCGCCTCATGAGCTTCCCTTCTTACCCTGACGCGCCCATCACTTTGGAATAGGGTAAATCTGGACTCATCAGACCACATGAACCTTTTCCATTCCTCCACAGTCCAATCTTTATGCTCCCTAGCAAACTGATGTCGTTTTTTTCCGATTAGCCTCACTAACATGTGGCTTTCTTGTCAATGGCAATTTATTTATATAGCACAGTTAAAACAACGACAGTTAACCAAAGTGCTGTACAATCATTGCAACATAAAAGTTGAAATATAAAAAACATGAATAATTTATCAGTACATACAGAGGTACACAATGTATTTAAAAAAAAAAATCAGAAATAAAGTGCATTACACATCAAAATACATCTAAAATTTATTTAAATCTAGTGAAAATAAATTAGTTTTTAACTTTGATTTAAAATTATGTACTGCTGAGGCAGTTCTAATGAAAACAGGTAGGCAGTTCCAAAGTTGTATGTTCGTGTTTACGTACACCTGTCAAAAGTCTGGCAGCAGCATTTGGACCATTTGCAACTGTGCAAGAGATGACTGGCTCATTCCTATATAGAGAGAATTACAATAGTTGAGTCTAGTTGAAATAAAAGCATGAATCACCCTTTCAAAGTACTTGAAGGAGAGAAAAGACTTGACTTTAGCCAAAACTCGTAAATGGAAGAAGCTAGATTTGACAACAAAATGTATTTGTTTATCAAGCCTAAGGGCACTATCGAATAAAACAACCACGTTTTTCACCAATGGTTTAACATAAGGAGATAGTTCGCCAAAATGAAGATTAGGAATACCAGAGGCCTCAGAACGGCCAAACACAATAATTTTAGTCTTAGTCTCGTTCAGGTTTAAGAAATTTAAAAACATAGAAGATTTTAGATCATATAAACAGGCCAGTAAGGGTTTCAAGCCACACTTATCTTTTTTCAAGGGCAAATAGATTTGGGTGTCATCCGCATAAAAATGAAAGATTATACTATTTTAACAAACTTCACAGCAGAAGGGAAGGAGAACACAGGGAAGTGGGCTTTTCCAGGCTCAGGTAAGACTTTTAATCGGTCACTTCAGTGCTTTTCAGTTTCACAAACTCATCAGCTTCACAGGCACGTAGTTACTTAAACACATTAGGTTTTACAGGCACGTAGTAACTTAAACACATTAGCTTTTACAGGCACATAGTTACTTAAACACATCAGCTTAACAAATACAACAGAATGAACACAACAGCTTCAGGAGCACCGTGGCCTTCCTTGTGCCAGACTCTCTCTTTCTCTCTGCTGGTGGTGTGGCTGCTTATATGCCCATCTCCCCATGCTAACTGGAATTAGAAACAGGTGTTAAACATAATCTAGCTCAGGTGCAAGCGCCCTTACCGCTTTCTCTCTCTCCGGACAGACGCTTGACCACGCCCCCACTGCCACAACAATGTTTCTTAAAAATAGAACCTAAAGGAAGCACATGGAAAACAAAATAGGAGCTAGAATGGATTCTTGAGGAACCCCACAGGTAAGATGAGCTTTAGAAGATGAAAATTCACCCATTTTTTCTTGTGGCCACATACAAACATAGCTGTTAGTTCTACTTTCGATTTTTTATGATGTGACTTCACCAAGCGTTTTAGTGATCTCCGATCATGATCATTCAATATTTTTTTCCGACCACATTTCTTCACCACTATCCTTCCAGGTTTTAATAATGCATTGGACAGTTCTTAACCCAATTCCAGTGATTTCAGCAATCTCCTTAGTTGTTTTCTTTGCTTTATGCAGGTCAATAATTTGCCCCTTCTGAAATACAGTAACATCTTTTCCACCACCACAAGATATGTCTTCCGGCCTGGGATTTTACATAGCTGTCCTTTTCTGCATATCGCTGCCCCCTTTGGCATATCGCGGCGGCGTTTTGTGGCCCGTTCTGCATAACGCGGCGGCCCATTTCAGCTTATCGTGGCCCATTCGACCCCGTTTCGCAGCCGGCCCATCGGGAAAAGTCCTGGTTCTCCTGATGGCCAGTTCGCCCCTGCCAGGCAGTGTAGCTCACTAGTCAAACTGACCACTTTTATTAAACTTTTATGAAGCTTTTTGAGCTATTACATAAGTGTCCAAATACATTGTGGAGCCAGTGTGTGTCCTCCATATAGACGATATCTGCATTAGTGATGAATATTATAAGTACAAAAATGACTTACAGCAATGTCATTTCAAAAACCAAATAGATAATGTTTGCTAGAACATTGAACAGTTCGTTTTAATTAGATTTGACTGAATTTGGCACCAGATGAGGACTTCAAAAAACGGTCAAGGCTTTCTGAGGCATAAAATCTCTCTTTCGTAATATTTGGATGACTTTGCCTCAGGAAATGACTTCTGTCACAAATCTACTGCCCTAATCATAATCTATCACCCACTACTTTAAATCGTTGTGTTTTCATTTCAACTATATCCCCGAAAGGAGTCCGCTGCGAGATGAGTTGGGCTTTTAAAATCCGTCAATGTGCACTCCTGCCTGATAATTTCCTTACCTACCTAAAATGAAATAAGCAAAATCTCCCTACCCATCAATTCATCAAGAATTACTTTTTAATCATAAGCGTCCTTGTCCCTCCTCGCTTATTGTGTGTAGTTATAGGACTGTCAATCTCTCTCTGCACCTCGTCTAATCGCTCAAGCCACAAAATAAGTCTCTCAAAATATGAATTTCTGGCGTAACAAACACAGGCTTTTAGTGTTACCTGACATTTACCTTTTTAATTCAAGAATATCCAACTATCCACATTTTGGGTGCCCCTTACTTTCAAAGCCTAGCAGCTCTTTGTGGAGAACTTTACTCTATTTTAATGTGCATCTGGGAGAATTGTTCAGTTTGAAGAACCTTTATAGTCTGTTTACGAGGAAATCTGTCTTTGTCCCCACCCTGCAAAGTGTAAAATGATACATCTCATTTAAAAACAGGACAAAACGCTTCACAAACACAGTTTTTCTTCACATCACATTCCTGCATTAGTATCCTCCTATGCCTTTGTGCCATGCTGAGAAAAAGATGTGATAAAATAAAGAAAAATACAGTAGGGTGCAATAAATTAATAACTAATGGGTGCAGTAGCATACAATAAAATGCAAGACTCAGAAAAATCTGAATTAACTAGAAAAAGAAAGTTTGTCAAGACAAATTTTGAATGTTAACTTGACAAAGTCTTGTCTGAAGTTTACAACACTTTGAAGGTTATGCAAGTCTTTTGTACTTTAGTTTGAATACTTTGGCAGTTTGAAGACAGAGTTAAAGTTTGAAAGTGGTTGCTATGGTGTTCGGAGTGGTTGCTAACCATTTGCTATGGTTTTCTGGGTGGTTGCTAGGGCATTCTTGAATGTTGCAAGGTGGTTAGGTTATTCTGTCTGGCTGCTAGGTGATATTACAATGTTAGGTGGTTGCTAGTGTATTTTGGCTGGTTGCTAAGGTGTTCTGGGTGGTTGATATAGACTTTTGAGCTTAATATCAATGTTTTTTGTGTGTCACATGACTGTTTGTGAGTTTGACTATATGCTACTGCAAATGAGATTTACGAGCTACAGCAGAGGAGAAGATTATCAGTGAATAATGACTTGCATCATGGTATGTTTCTCATAATAAGCCATATGGCTCATTTAGGGTCCCAGACTGCGACTAAAATGGTCACAAATGTGACAAAATATAAATAATTGTGACAATAGTTTAAAATATAGTCGCCATTGGCAACAGTCAGGAACACTTTTTGTGCATCAGATATCTTATGAGTTATCTTGTGACATCTTTAGAGTGCGCACCAGTGTGTCTCACCCTTTCTGTTGAAATGAGCTCACTGCAAGCAACAATAAGCACGATGCGAGAAATGATGTCCAATTCGCGAACAAATGATTCTTCTAAACCGGGTCTTTTTAATTAATCAGCCGAAAAGATTCACGAAAAGGGTTTGAATTTTGGAGCTCAGGTTAGCAAATTGAATCAGAGTCACTTTCTCAGTGAACCATACTGTAAATCAGCCATCAGTGATTTCATAAATCACTACCGGATTAACGGACAATTATAACATGCGATCGCGATCTACTGTTGATGAATTACTGCTTATTTTGTTATGTTCACTGAAAATGATCACTTCGTAGCGTTTATATTGTAAATGGTTGCAAAAGTACCTAATATGTTTTCCTTATCTGTTTATAAGAGCACATGGGAGCGCAGACATTTTAAAAATAGAAGTACCAAGTCCATTTTGGGCTTGTTTTTTATTAAAAGTCCAGTTTTATGTACCAAGTCCAAAAAAAATTATTTCTTTCTTTCTTTCTTTTTTCTGGTTATTATTCTGGTAGCACGAGAAACTCCATCTGGGATTTCATTAATTTGGACTCTTGTAGCCTCTGTGTCTGGGCCACCCCGTAAGTAAGGAAAGAATATGAATATTGTATTAAACATTTTATGTATATCTTTTTTTGACTTTCTATCTTGCTTCTTAATCATTTTAATCAAGCGATTCTGTAATTTGGAAACTAAAAACAGCCATTTAGCTCCTAAATGATTTAGTGTATGAGCCAATGACTCTGTGGTATTTATTTATTTTTTGTCTTGAGTCCTGTGGCTTCAGAAGAATGTTTAAACTACTTTTATGAAGATTTTATGGTGTCTTTTGTCCTTTTTGGAGCTTGGAATATAAATCATCATCCGCTTTTCATTGTTTTGGAAAAGGTCAGCATGACATGGGGGGCAAGAAAATGAGGACTAATATTTTTGGGTGAATCCTTCCTTTAAGAGTAAAAAAAAATAATAATCTATTTTTGGGCCTTGTGTTATAACCTAGTACTTGACTTTAAAACCCACATGATGCACCATAGGTGCTTTTACACGTACTTGGGTTAATGAAAAATGCAGCAATTGGTGGTAAAGTTTGATTACAGTATTGTAAAGCTTCTTGGCAGAAATAGTATTTTGCTGATTGCTCTGCTGATATTAGTTTTCAGGGAAATATTTTTCAGTGTACCAAACCTTTAAAGCATTAAAAGCAGTGGGGTAGGGGAAAATAATCTAGGTAGCATTGTTCTCTGTGCAGTCAGTGAGTAGTGCTTTTTATTCTTGCATAAAATACATTGATGGCTGCCCGCTCTTTCATTAGAACAGCAGGTTTGTTAGCCCCTACAAAAGCTGAAGTGAAAGACACTTATTAAAATAGGTATATTTTATTGGAGTACTGTGACTGCACTGCAAAGAAGAAAATGGACTTGCTGGTCCACACATACCATCAGTGCAAAGCTATACACACATACATTGACTCTCACTGAGTAATTCATATCTCAACAATTCCTACTGCCTTACAGCTAGTGGGAGCTGCTGCAAACATTTATCAAAATGACTTGTAGCATGTAGAAGTTCAAAATCGACCTCCTTTACATCCCATTTCTGCCAACAACCTGCCCCATCAATAGACACTCACACAAATGTACAATCTTCAGTTCAAAAGTAGACTGTCATAATTAACAGTTAAAATAAATGAACAAGGAGTCCAGGTCCATTTTTTTAACCTGTTCCTCCAAAAGACTAAATATAAACATTCCAGATGGAACAATTAAGGGTTTACAGCCATAGAAGAACCTTAAAAAGAATAGTTCACCCAAAAATGAAAATTTGGTCATCATTTATTTGCATTTTCAAAACCCACTTGACTTTCCTTCTTGTACGGATGTCATATATGGGACATTTCCTAGCATCCAGTAGAGGATGCTAGGTTTCTTGTGTGTCTTTTATTTTGAAGTTCTGCTTGTTTCCTGTTTCCCTTTTTGATTTTTCCCAGGTCTTGTTACTAATCTTGTTAACCTTGTAAGTCTCTGTGTATACAATGCCCTTATGTTCTATGTGCCTTTGTCAGTTCTTGTCCTTGTAAGGCTGTTGTGTTGGAGTGTTCTGTTTTGTATTTTTTTGTGTTTGGTTTGCCTTTTATTAAAGCTTTACTTAGATCCACATCTCGCTTCTCAAGACTCCGTCATTACAGAAGAACTGACTAAGTTCTGGATCTAGCAGCTGTGGAACTCATGTCTCTCTGGCAGGAAACTGACTCCATTGAGGAGTATGTTGAACTGTTTTGTGCCATAGCTCACAATATAGGCTATATTGGGATTATATAGCCCTCAAAGACATATTTTGATTCTGTCTAAATGAGCCAGTTAAATCATGTCTGCCAGGAAGCAGATGGGTGGACTAAATTAATTATGCTTTGAGGCTCAGCTTCTTTTCCTTCAAGGTGGGTTTCAGCCAAACCTTCACTAAGGCACCCAGTTCTCTCTCGACGGAGGCGGCACCAAGTGCTCTCTCACTGGAGGCAGCACCCAGCGCTCTCTTGCTGAAGGCAGCGAGTTCCAGGAGGCGAAGGAAGACGTCGGCTCCGATAGTCCCATAGGTCCCAACCATGGAGATCACTCTGCTCCCTGCCACAGAGGCCCTTTGCTCCGTGCTCCGATGGTCCTGGAGGTCCCCATGACGGAGGTCCCTTCGCTCCCTGCTCTGATGGTTCTGGAGGTCCCCATGCCAGAGGTCCCTTCTTTGCCTGTTCCAGTGGTCTTGAGGTCCCAGCAACAGAGGCCCCTCCGCTGCCTGCTGCAGTCATCTCAGATGGTCCCTGCTTTGGAGGTCCCTTCACTCCCTGTTCTGGTGGTCCCAGAGGTCCTAACAATAGAGGTGCCCGTTATCAATGCTGCAGCCCCCTTCTTCGAGCATGACCCTGCTGCAGCTTCTCTGCAGGCGCTCACCATCTCTACAGTTCTCTTGATGATGTTTGTCATCCCTGCAGCTCACTCACTCTCACCTGAGTCTCCTAGTGCCTTGACCTCACCAGTGTCCCCTTTTGCCTTGCCCTCATCAGAGCCCCCTGTTGCCTTGCCCTGGCCAGAGTCCCCTGTTGACTTTGTCTCATCAGAGCCCCCTGTTGCCTTGCCCTTGCCAGAGTCCCCTGTTGACTTTGTCTCATCAGAGTCCCCTGTTGCCTTGCCCTTGCCAGAGTCCCCTGTTGCCTTGCCTTGGCACCTCCATGGTCTCCAGCTCACCCACAAGTACCCCTGTGGTTTATGCACTTTCTTGATCCCCCGTGGTTTCCCGCTCCACTGTCGGCTGTCGGCATAATTCCCTAGTAATTACCAGTTTGTAACCTAAAAAAAAGTCCTCGTAAACCACTTAAACCTGCCCACACACACACACACACACACACACACACACAAACCTTTAAAATACTACTGCTTTAAATAGCTAGAAAGGTTCTTAAGGGTGATGCCATAGGAGAACCCTTTTCAGTCACACAAAGAATATATTTATTGTAAAATAGATCTCTGAAGATCCACTTACTAGCAAAGACTACCAAATGTTAAGTCTCTTCCCAAAATAAAAGGGTGTGATCATTTACAAATAAATACATTAATAAATAAATAATCTGTTGCAATAATGTAATCTGTTTTATTAAAATACAATCATTGTGGTAACACTTTACATGAATGTTCCCTTTGTTAAGGGTTTATAAAGGGGTTCATTAATTACTAGTTATTAATAATTAATTTACAAATGCATTATAGATCACTGATATGCAGTTATGACAACATATAAAAAAGGGTAACTTCCATGCAATACTTTCAAATAGTGAGCCATTTGTTATAAATGCCTTATAACACATATTCATCTTCATTACCTATGAAAATATACCTTGATGTAAAGTGGAAAAATATACATATAAAGTATTTATTAAGGAGCTGCTGACATTAGAAACCTATGTACATAAAGTTCTGTATGGTGTAATGGTCCTCAGGCTTTAATATATTATATATGCTGTGAATGAGCATGATGAGCTAAAAAGTGTTTTTGCAGAAGACTTTACATAATTAGGACTAGGTAAGTTGGGACACCACTCTGAGTAGCCAAGTTATTTTCATTTATATGGCACTTTTCACAACACACATCATTTCAAAGCAGCGTTTCAAATTATGCTGTAACAGAAATTCTGAAACGTCTTAAAATTCCTCATTGTGCGGTTTAAATGAATAAAGCATTTGAAAATCCAAATTTTACCCTAAGGCCCCCAGTGAGCAAGCTAAAGGCCACTGTTGCAAGGAACACAAAACTCTATAAGACGTTATGTATTGGAGAAAAATAATCTTGAGTGAAACCAGGCTCAGCTGGGGGAGCCAATTCTCCTCTGGCTATACAAAATGAATATAATACCAATATTAGTAGAATTCATGTGTTTTATTATAGTATCTATGTATAGTACATGTCATGTTTTATTTGAGGGAACTTAGCAGATATTGGTGGGAAATGTTTAAAACTAAAGGATTTTGTATAAATTGTAGGATTAAGGATCTTTGAAGTCCATCCCAAATTGACTGCGGGAGCATGCAGATTAAGTGTTCTTTTTATTTGGCTGATGAAGGCTTTAGCACTATTCTTTTGACATCAACATTACAAAGAATGTGCCAACACAAGTAAGTCAAAACATTACAGTAATTAATATAAACATGAAGCAGACTGTAGTAAATATGACTGTGAAATAAATCATGAATTAGAGCATTTTATGTTTTTGATCAATATAAGCATGAATACGTTTATTTATTAAGCACTGAAAACATGTAAGTTAAAATGCTCACTATTTGGCAAGCATTGCATGGAAGTCCCCCTTTTATTCATATTGTTATAACCACATATCAGTGATTCATAATGCATTTGTAAATGACTTATTAGTCATTAATAAACCTCTTTATAAACCCTTAACAAAGGAAATGTTATTGTAAAGTGTTACCATCATCATATACAGCATGCATACATTTAGCTCATGAATACTGCACATTGATTCATTTGAACAAGTAGGCATTCT
Organism: Myxocyprinus asiaticus; assembly: GCF_019703515.2. Lineage (NCBI taxonomy): Eukaryota > Metazoa > Chordata > Actinopteri > Cypriniformes > Catostomidae > Myxocyprinus > Myxocyprinus asiaticus. Next base: position 38,199,273 of record NC_059357.1, on the reverse strand, counting down.
TTAAAGATGCAGTAAAGTGGCATGACGAGAGCAGTTCTATTTAGTGTATTGATGTTTTTACTACTGAAACAGGAATTGGGGAAACAGCCGAAAATACACCTCTTCACCATCTCTGCATTTGCTGCTACCACGGCAGGTTTGTGTACATGACAGGCTCTGGAAGGGTTTAAACTGACTATAAACTTTTTACTATTGGCATAACTGCTGAGCAGTCTCACACACATCAGCAGAGAGGTGTCAGTCATTTCAGCGGAAGAGCAAGTTTTTATATTTACATTTAAAGGGGTCATGAAGTGCTATTTTTTGAAATTTAATTATCTTCCCCGAGGTCCAATGATAATGTTATAAAAGTTTTGTTGCACCAAAACAATCACAATTTAGTAATATATTATAATTTTCCACCCTGTTGTCAGCCCTCTGTCTGAAACGCTTGGTTTTGGCCTAAGCGCCTCCTTAAAACTTCAATGTAAATACCCACTGTTCTGATTGGCTAACATCATGCAGCTCCTCAAATTCAGCAAACTCAGTCTGAAGAGAAGGAACATGCCCTTCAACATTATAAAACAAAAGCACATAATGCACATCCGACACATTGCATCCGAATATATTATACTGTTAATCTCAAGCACAACTGTCAACACTCAGCACCATAAACTACCAAACAGTCATGACATTTGAAATATTCATGAACGAAACTATTTACTTAAGTTTTTTATAGGTTCCAAGTGTTTTTAACTACCCCATCCTTCAATAACAGTTCCTTTGCAAAGCTTGAATTGTATTATGTCTGGTTCACAAGTAATCCACGATGACATGAGCCGAAAAAAATGTGCACACATAGTCCAGAGCAGTGAAACTAGATGCAAATACATACAAAATCAAACTGCATTGTGGCGCACAAAGACGGTCAAAGATGTCCATCTTTGTACATGTTTACATACACTGATGAGCCAAAACATTATGACCACTCACAGGTGAAGTGATTAACGTTGATCATCTCCTAACAAGGCCGCACAGAATTGCCTTTCAGAGTTGTAACTTGACACCGCGTCTTTTAAAAGCGGTAAGATACATGGCAGCGGTCAAAGAGTCTGCATAGTTCATGTTTATATACAAAATAATTCAAAATAGTCCAGATGGGTGCCCTTAGGTGTTATGTTAGGAATAGTTAGCCACGGAAGTCCTCCTCTTTCGAACTGCGTGCCAGTTGGCAGGGCCAAGGGTGTGGTGACGCATGTTGTGGGATGTGTAAATACAAATGAGCAATGTGTCGTGACGTCACGAACAGACAGATTTAAAAATGAGACATTTCAGCAGGGTGGCAACTATAAATGCTCTTTTTAGACTGGGGAGGAAGTTTTGAGTTCTAAAATGTACAGTATGTTTTAATAGTACAGTTACCTCTTATATGTCTAAATATCAAGGAAAATCTTATTCTCCATTTCATGACCCCTTTAAGCTTACGAGGTCATTTTTTTAATAATAATAATAAAATAAAATAAAATAAAATAAAAAGTAATATATATATATATATATATATATATATATATATATATATATATATATATATATATATATATATATATATATATATATGCATGGATAAATCATTCACAATAAGACCAGTATTATGTATTAAGAAAATACTGTAAATAGGGTCAATTTTGATTTCATGCCTACATAACATTTCCTATCTGTATACTGTATGTGAGGTGGTGACCCTCCAATACACAGTGGTGTTAATTTGTGCACAAGTTCAGACATCCTCCTCTACATTGAGGAAATCACATGCTTTTCTGTCTGAGCACATTTTCCTCAACAACTGCTGAAGTGAGAATATAGCGTCTCTATTGCTGATACCAAGAAAACTCAACAGCAACAAAACTGGCATGATAATTACAACATATTGAAAGGGACCTCAAGCCGACAAGGTCAGTAATACAGTAATTACAATTAAAACCACACATACAAGCACAGGTGTCTCTGTGGCTCCCTGGTGAAGCCATGGCTGATGGGAGAGCAGCACTCTAATTGGTTGTCAGGTTCTGAGTTTATGGGTCGAGTTTATGGACATGGTAAGATTACCTCAGCTGCGTCTAATGAAAGAAAGGTTGAATAATTTGTTATCTTGCAGTCAAAAGAGCTACCGCTAAGATGTGTGTACACAATAGAGGAGATTTATAAGCTACGTTCACAAAGTAATTGTATGGGATTGATAACCATATTTACTAGCAATGCGGCTACTCTGCATTCACTCGTGTTTATAACCTAACTGTGTGTAAACATAACCGTATTTAACACTCTAAAACAGGAATGACAGCAGTATTCTGCTGCTGTGTAAATATCACCATAGTTTAGTTAAACATAAAGAAAGATGTAGTGTGGACTGTTGAAAAGAAACTACAGTACCTACCTCTGTTTAAGTCGTTTTGCATATTCAGCACCCATCCAGCCCACATAGATGTTAATGTACACCTACACAAACACATTTGTGCTAACATGCTTATTTTCCTGAATCCTTTTGTTCTCTGTGGAGTTCTCACTTCCTAAAACCCACACGCTCGAGTTGCACACACACACACACACACACACACACATTCACACACATCCCTTGGCTTTGTAGGCAAGAAGCTCCCAGTGCAACATCAGCTGAAATGGAATCCAGTGGTCAGATCCAGTTGTATCTCTCACACACATACGCCCTGATCACAGTTCTGCCAAGTGTTCTTCTCTGGCCTGGTCTGAAGCTTAGGGACAAAATTCTACCAGCCTGCACTTTGTCTAATGGAGGGTAAAACGGCCCTGGCCAAAGCAGCGTATCACTGAACTGCTGACTTAAGTTAGCCTGAAAAAACTCTGGGAACCGTCATGTACACGTTTGGAATTTGCTATCAAAGACACATTTGTGTGTGTGTGTGTGTGTGTTGCTTTCTAACTTCATGAGACTTTGTTACGGATCTCCAGGCCCAGATGGAATATACAGACTTTTTTTTTTTCACATTTTCAATGCTGATTTTGGGGTATATTCTGCAAAAGAAAAGTAGCTAAAAGATGTTAAACAGTGTTGAGATTACTAGTACACTTTGATTTCCAAAAACCTTTTTTTTAAAGCATTAGAGGCACAAATCCCATGATTTTGAATTGAGAACTATTAAATGTGTCACATCTTAAATCAAATTTCTGTACACAAAATGTTGATTTTTGCTTATTCCAACTATCTCATAATTTTGACATATTCTGTTGAATTGGCAAGTGTTGGGTAAGTTACTCAAAAAGAAAATTCATAGCAAATGACTAATTACTTCTTTAAAATTGTAATCAGATTACTCATTTATTACTTTGTCGAAAAAAGTTAATTAAAGGTTTATCAAATTAATAATTACTTTTACAACACTAGTTACTTTCCAACACACTTTTGACATAAAAGTTTAGTCTGTCTCTAATGTCTATATATTTCCTTCATAGTTTTGAGGAATGAAGGCTATACAATGCTTGAAATTGCCAAAAAACTGAAGATTTCATACAAAGGTGTACACTACAGTCTTCAAAGACAAAGGACAACTGGCTCTAACAAGGACAGAAAGAGATGTGGAAGTCCAGATGTACGACTAAACATGAGGATAAGTACATCAGAGTCTCTAGTTTGAGAAACAGACACCTCACATGTCCTCAGCTGACAGCTTCATTGAATTCTACCCGCTCAACACCAGTTTCATGTACAACAGTAAAGAGAAGACTCAGGGATGCAGGCCTTATGGGAAGAATTGCAAAGAAAAAGCCACTTTTGAAACAGAAAATCAAAAAGAAAAGGTTAGAGTGGGCAAAGAAATACAGACATTGGACAACAGATAACTGGAAAAGAGTGTTATGGATCTTAACCCCATTGAGCTTTCGTGGGATCAGCTAGACTGTAAGGTGCGTGAGAAGTGCCCGACAAGACAGCCACATCTATGGCAAGTGCTACAGGAAGCGTGGGGTGAAATGTCACCTGAGTATCTGGACAAACTGACAGCTAAAATGCCAAGGATCTGCAAAGCTGTCATTGCTGCACATGGAGGATTTTTTGATGAGAACTCTTTGAAGTAGTTTAAGAAGTTCTGAAATTTTTTTCAAATTGTAATAGTAATTTTTCATGTTATTAATGTCCTGACTATACATTGTGATCATTTTAATGCCACTTTGGTGAATAAAAGTACCAATGTCTTTACATAAGAGCAAAATATGTACATAATTCCAAACTTCTGGCTGCCAGTGTATATATTAAAATTAGCCGACATTTAAATTAGAAGCCCAATTTGCGTGCTCTCCCATTCACTCAGTTAGGCTTCTGTCTAATTGTCTGGCGTAATAGCACTGGAGACTACAAGAGGGTGATATCACATTTACTGGTCGCGGTCACAATCTCTCTCTCTCTCACACACACACGCACCGAGGGGGACTTGAAGCGGCACAGGAGATGGGAGTCCAAAGTAATGAAAGTTTTGGTACTTCTTCAAGAATGAACAAAGTGACGTTGATTAGTTTGCATGATGAGGTTAGTGAAACTGGTGTAAATGCACAAACTGAATGATTAGAAATGGCAATGTTTATTATGCCATTTCTCTGTATGTAGGTAGGTCTTTCATTCAAGCTGTCAAACCACAAAACAACATACTTGTAACTGAAAATACATTGTGTAGGCTATATGAAAGATAATTATAAACAATATATCATCCAGTTATACTAGAATAAATAATCTTTGTCTTTTGACAATGATTTGGGTAGAATTTAATGGAAAACTATACAAGTTGCACTCTGTAGTACTTCAGAATGTTGACGCTGAGCATTGGCAGTGTGTGCGTACCTTTTGAAAAAAATAAATAATTGTTTTGAATTTTAAAATGGACAATGACCTCTGCCAGACGTGTCTGGTGTGTGACCCTCTTTAATTTACCATGCCGCTCACACTTTATTAAAGTTGTGTTGAGAATATGTCTGAAGAGACAATGAGCAGCCATATTTATATCTGAAAAAATAACGATTTATCGATAATCATTGTGAAAATCGTCCAATTATCAATGTGTGAAAAAGGCATCAATCCCAAGCCTACCGATTACACCATATTATTATTGCCTCATGATAGCTGTATTTACTGAGTGATAGTTTAATTTAGGCTTAAACTGTAAACCTTTGTAACGAGTTCAGGATGGGGAAGGAGGAGGTTGGAACCAGCTGAGCAATCAACATATCTTTAATTACATAAATGAACTTAAACAAACATAAACACACACACACACACACACACACACACACACACACACACACACACACACACACAGCGGTGTGTCTCTCTCTCTCGAACTGGTGCTCCCGGCTTGTCTTTATCCCCTCCCAGCTGATTAGGATAATTCAGCATGCATCATCATTGCCTGGCCACGCTCTCCTCCTCGTCACACTCCTCTGCTGCCCGATTCAGGCCAGGGAGACCTCCGGCATAACGTACTCCCCTCCCTTACTGGAGGGGAGGTTTATCCCTTCCGGCTGTCCTTCCGCCAGCAGGTTTTCCCAGCCTCTCTGCAGCCCTGGGAGAGATGAGGGGAGGGAGAGGGGAGAGGGAAAGATCGAGGGGAAGAGACAGAGAGAGAGAGAGAGAGAGGAGAAACAGAGAAAAACTCACTTACCGGTCCCCAGACACGCTGTCGCCAGGTGGACGACAGCCGCTCCTCCCCTGGTGGACGGCAGCGAGTACTCCGACCCCTGGCAGACGGAAACGGCTTCTCCGCTTCCTGACAGACAGCAGCGAGTCCTCCGACCCCTGGCGGACGGAAATGGCTCCTCCGCTTCCTGGCGGATGGTAGCGAGTCCTCTGACCCCTGGCAGACAGAACGGCTCCTCCCCTTCCTGGTGGATGGCAGCGGTTCCTCCGACTCCTGCCGGCTGACAGCGACTCCTCCATCCCCTGCCGGACGGCAGCGGCGAAGACTCCACGATAGCGCATCCTGGGTTTCGGCACCAGTGTAACAGGTTCAGGATGGGCAAGGAGGAGGCTGGAACCGGCTGAGCAATCAACATACCTTTAATTACATAAATGAACTTAACACACATAAACACACACACAGCAGCCCCGTGTCTCTCTCTCTCTCTCTCTCTCTGTCTCTCTCACTCGAACTGCCACTCCCGGCTTGTCTTTATCCCCCTCCCAGCTGATTACGACAATTCAGTGCCGGGCGTGCATCATCATGGCCCGGCCACGCCCTCCCTCTCGTCACACCCTTTTGCCTAGTGTACACTACATGATTCAAGCTCATAGCCTTTGATGTTTTGAGTCGGTGACTGTCTGCGAGAAGTCTCCGATCTCACAACGAAAGGTCTTGTTGTGTGCGCACTCCTGCGACAGGCTGAGACGAGTCCCAGATGCTACAACAGTTTTTAAAACTGCTTGATATCTAGATGTCTTGTCGTCATGTGTGCGCACTGTTCTTTCGTGTTTGTTGAAAGAGGAGAGCAAGGTATTAGGTAGCAGAAGACAAAAATAATAAAATATCTCCCTATTTGCTGTATTTATTATTATCAGCTGTTTTTATAATTTTTTCCTTTGCAAATGGTGCCAATAAATGCGAAAATGGGCAAAAGCTGTTCTTTCATGTTTTTTAAAATGTTATCAAGAATAAACTGCGTGAGGTTGTTAATTAATTTCGTTATCCTAATTTTAAGATTTTGGACGATCCTTTAGAAACAAGATGACACTAAAGGCAGCTGTAACGGCCATTTTTTTTCGCCATGTATGTGCAAATTTAAAGGGAAATACGATCAGGAAATGTAAAAAATCGAATGCATGAACATGCAAAATAGGGACACAGAAAAGTGCAGCACGCACGCTCGAAGCTCAATTACAGGTACTGCACTAAAATAACTCAGAATTCTGCTCTAAACATCATGTTTGGTAATATTAAGAGAAACGGTGCTCTGGTTTTTAGCACTTTCTTTCTTGTCTTTTACTTTTTTGCACTTTATTATCATTCAGTAAAACATACATAATGATTCATGTCTGTCCGCAGAGACTCCCTCCTCAAAATCTGAACACAAATGGTCAAAAGAGATGCCCAGGTGAAACGGTGATGTCTCGCTTGTACACTTGTGATCGGATCACCCAAAACTCATCTTAATACCAGTATACACATGGTCTTAGTCGGGGGCGAAAGGACTGTGAGTCGCAGGGCATCGACTGCAAGTCGTGTAGTGTATGCTTGGCTTTACTTACAACCCTGTTAGAAAATAAAACCACACAAAATCAGGGTTTTTAATTGTATTTATACATATCAAATTTTGGCAACAGGGTTTGTGAAATTTGCAAAGATCATATGAAATTAATGTAGAATAAAACATAAATATAATATTAAGATTGGACACCTGAGTTTGACAATTTTCTTAAGAGTTGCGGGCCCTAATTTGTATACTATTATTGGAAAGTGCGCTCTTATTAGTGTCTTTAATCATAATAAATTTAGCAAAAATATTTGATAAACAACCACACAAGATGCGGGGAATGTGTACAAAATTTCAGTTCTGTGGAAATCTGCCTCTGTTAGTGTTCCTCTATCTTCAATTGGCTCTTGAATGATTTCCTCCTCATTAAATGCAGATTCTCATGACTAATGTCCTGCTCTTTCTGTGTTGTATCTCTCTCCCTATCTCTCTCTCTCTCTCTCTCTCTCTCTCCTCTGTCATTTTGATGATGTGTAAATATGGAATTATTGGTGAATTGATCACACTGCTCTGGCCTGTCCACTGTGGTCTCCTCCCATTAATCAAAGATGACTGCAGAAGGACCTAAAATCCATCACTTGCCTGCCAGCAGACGATTGTCTAAAGGACCCAGTTCATCCAAACTCAGTTATAATCAATGCAGTACACCAAAAACAGGTTTAATTAGAGATGTGTATAAAAAAAGAAAGGAATGGAAATAGACAGAGATGGACCTAGAAACTGATGTGTGGTCATTGTGAAATGTCTAAATCAGCTGACACAGATTTCTCTTCTGTCACTGTCCTTGTAATTGTCTATAAATGAAATCCCTTCTCCCTATACTATTTAAAAAAATACATAAATAAATAAGAAATGTGCCCTATTTACTTTCTTAGTAAATATCACTGATTGTATTGTGCACAGTACCTCAGTGCATATTGGAAGGCAACCTTTGGTTAGCCCAAGGGAAGGAATAGGAAAGAGGGCTTGCAAGGGCCATTTGAGGAGGTATGTGGGGACTGGAGACTGCAGTATTTTGGTAGAATGCCATGGAAGGAGCATCAAGAGGAAAGGAGGAGGGCGAAGGAGAAATGGTGACTTTGTCTTCATGGCCGGAGTGATGATGCTGCAGAGAATCGGACATGGTTTTCTGTATGGGCGTAGCCAGATGCTCTAAAGACTTCAAAGGAGAGGTAGGCAAGCTACAGTTTATATAGCACTTGAACATGATTGATTAATAGGATTATATGAACAAGCTCCTGCCGAACTTGCGTTAGGAACTTCAATTAAATGACAACTTACATTTCTGTCTGTTCCTCACAAAAAGCTATCATATTACTTGGTTGAACTATCCCTTTAAGACTGAAAACAATATGTAATTAAAATCCTAGTTGAGCGTGCATCAGTGTACAATAAACCAAATGTTCAATGTACTGTATGAACCAAATCTACTATAATTTTCAGCTTCGAAATATGGTCCTCTGCCCAGCTGGCACTCAGTTTAATGCTGAGAATAGAGAGTGTTCCGTCTTCAGGCTGCTAAGAAACAAATCAGTGTGACACACAGGAACAGACTAAGATTTAAATGACCAAAAGTGGTAATGTTGAAGTGGTTGTGTTGAGTACTTTGTAATCAGTCTGTCCATTTCCACTAGTTTGACCCATTTATGCTGATCTGCAGACCAAACGCAAACATGAAAGGAAGGCATAATCCTGTTGATAGGTAATCAGCCAAACACAGCGATGCTCAGGTATTTCTTTGTTGCCACTCTCACATTCACACCACATTTTTGGACCTCAGTGAGAACTCGGTAAGCTCAAGGGAGGTGAAAGAGGCGCTGCCTCCCTCTGAAACTTGGTGTCGTGTTTGGAAAGTACTACTTTTGAAAAATGAATGATTTAAACAGTTTTTTTTAAATCTTTTTTTTAAAGGTGAAGTGTGTAATATCTGTACTTCTAGTGGCACCAAACAGAATTACAAAAATAAAGTATGTTTTCAAACAATGTTTGCCAACATCTCTTAGTCTCATCATGCCATTTCACACTCTCTGAATTCCATTGAATAAATAGGCCATACTAAATAAAAGGTGATAAACTTTTAACGTCGTAATGAACAATTTCACTATAACATACACACTGGACTGAAAGCATGGCAGAGGAATCGGGTCGCCCAAAAACATCGCCAAATTGAACGGCAGCTGGGTGTGTGGGGGACTTGTAACTAGTAAGCCTAACAATGCATTTTCCAGGTATCTTATGAATTTATCTGGAGCTTGACAGTAATGAGCTAACTTGTGTGGTGATACCTTGAGTGTAGCTTACCTGTTGAGAAGAAAGTCGACAAGTTCAGCGTCTCCATCGAACCCCAACAATTCCCTCAAAGTCTTCACCTAGTAAATGCGACCCAGTGTTCACTCTGGTTTTACTCCGTTTTCTGTCTCTGTGACTTTAAGTAAGTCTTTGAATTTTGGCAAAGCTAAATTTATTTTCATCTGTACATGTCTGCCATTGATATTCATATTGCCCTGGCTGAACAAGTAGCCAGGCCCCAAACTCATGCTATAGGTTGGGCTAGAAAGGAATGTGCGGAGCTGAGTGGGCCGCTCAAAATATAAACATCAGTGTTTTGATAGTGCCAGGGAGGCTCAGTATTTTTACTTTTGGGGGAGTTGAACCCACGAATGGCTTACACTTAGTTTTCAATGAACAATAAACTGGGATAGTAGAACATATTTTGACATAAAAAAGTTACATACTTCACGTTTAATTTTTTATTTTATTTATGTTTTACATATAATTGTTTTGTTTTATTTCTGAACTGTCAACTATTTTCTCATCTGATTTTCTCAGGCTGCATTTAAAAGTGTGTAAAAACAAATTTTCGTGGTATAATATAGCACAGGCATAAGCAGGAGAAGTCTTCCCGTGGCCACGGCATTATTATAAAGATACATACAACGTGGAATGATCGCTGACAGTTTGTGCATCCAAATTGCTATGTTTTAAATCTGCCTGTAACCACTGCTCTAGGATCAGTTTGCATCCGAACTGCTCTGTGTTAAAGCATTTAACATTCAACATTCGGTTGAGTGAAACGTGATTGAATCATGTGTCAATACACACTGCATTAAAAAAATCAGTTTAGGCAGAGGGATTATAAGACAAGTCTTCCACTGGCCATGTTATGATATACAGGGTGAAATACTCACTCAGTTCACTGACTAATGCAGCCGAACTGCTCCGTGATATAGCTCCCCTGTAACTAGGAGAATAGGATGAGAAAAGCTGACTCTGGATCAATGGCTGCGAGCAACGTTCTACATGGTTTGTGTACACTGACAAAAGGTCTTCATTTCTTAAAATATTCGAAATTTTTGTTCTATAATAAACAAAAACGTTATGTTTCACGAATCAAATAACTTAAGACATTTTGGTAGCATTAAAAATTATTCCATTCAAGTTGTATCAACGTGTGTTTGAAGTAGGCTGTACGCAGTACTCACCGTGGATCAACTCAAAACAAGCTTACACTGAGATGACTTAAGTACAAAATATTAATTTATTCATCAGACTTATTCTTTAAACATGTTAGGTTGGCATTCCCCACTGAAATTTATCCTGACTTTTGAAAAACATCCCAAGTTGACTGGCATTGTCGATGGGCACCGCATATGACATATGACTGATGTTTAACTTTGCTGCTTTAGGCAAGACAGTGGTTATTCTTCATTATTCATATTGGCTGCCATGTCAATGGTTAAACAAATCATGCATATTCTGTTACTTAGTCTTTATTTTAAATATGACGTGAAGACCTACTGATTGTATACTTTATAAATATCTGTTTGTTTAGAATGTTGTTTTGACATGAGTGTTGCACAGTAGCTAGCATGAACTGTATTATCTCTACATATCTCTTGTATTTGTATTGAATGCATAGCATAGCATAGCAGAAGAGAGAGTGGCGGTGAGAAAAAAGTAATGCAAAAATAGCACAAAAGTAATGAAACACTTTATATAAAAAGTAACTTTTTAATTAATGTAGTTACTTTTTTAAAGAGTAACGCAGTATTCTAACGAGTTACTTTTAAAAGTAACGTTACACAACACTGCTTGTGTTTATGTCTGAGGCATGGCGGATTGAGAGGAAGAAAAAAAAGACTTGAGAGACCAGACTGTCATGTGTATTTTGCTGGTTCATGTTTTTCATGTCTTTTATTTTGAAATTCTAGTTCCTGTTTCATGTCATGTGGTTCCCTTGTCGTGTGATTTCATGTTTCCCTTCATGTTCATGTGTCTTGTTTTCATTAGTTGATTGTCTTATCTTGTTTAGAGTTCTTTGTGTTTATTGGTTATCCTTGTCATGTGTTCTCCCATGTTCATGTATTTAACCCTAATGTTTTCTATTGTCAGGTATGTCTGTATGTAACTTTGGTTGAGAGTTCAAGTCTATGTCAAGTCTATTTATGTTAAGTCAAGTTCATGTTTATGTTTTATTTACATTTGTAGTTAGGGTTTATGAATATCACGATTTGAATACATTTGCACTTGGGTTCTTTACTCCATCGTCATCGTCTTTGTCACTGCCAGTGCCAGCAACGACGTTACAGAATACCTGACCCACAAAAATGAACCCAGCAATCCAACTCCTATGCCTATGTCAGGGGAATCATCCCCTGGAGGATTATGTGGAGGACTTTTGTGCTCTGGCATGCCGGGTGGACTTTAATGAGGTTGCCCTCAAAGACATTTTCCGTTTTGGATTAAATGAGCCAATCTCTTTGCTGATGCCAGGCGGTCAGAGTACCCACAGCCTGGCTCAATATATCGACCTCGCCCTGCAGATTATTGGTTCCACGTTCACTGTGGGGGAGGCAGATGCTGAGCCAGAGTTCCACGACATGGCCACCGAGCCAGAGTTTCACGTCAAGGCCGCTGAGCCAGTGTTCCACGTCAAGGCTGTGGATCCTCAGCCTGCTCCATGCCATGTCTCAGCAATGCCTCAGCCTGCTCCATGTCATGTCACAGCAACGCCTGAGCCTGCTCCATGCCATGTCACAGCCACACCTGAGCCTGCTCCATGCCACGTCACAACCACGCCTGAGCCTGCGCCATGCCACGTCACAGCCACGCCTGAACATGCTCCATGTCATGTCACAGCCATGCCTCAGCCTGCTCCATGCCACGTCACAGCCATGCCTGAGTCTACTCCACATCATGTCATGGCCACCGCTGAGCTATTGGACCTGGAGATGGTTCCCACCCTTGTACCCACCCTATGGATACTTCCTCATGATCAGACAAGGGGAACTTCCGACCCTCCGAATTCGCCTAGACCCTCCGAGCCCTGGACTCCGCCTTGGTTCTCCGATTCCTCAGTTTCACCTTGGCTCTATGTCCCTTCAGGTCCACCATGGTCCTTCGGCCAATCGGCTTCTCCGGGGTCCCTTGTCCCTCCAGCTCTGCCTTGGTCAGTCAGTTACCTGGCTCCGCCTGAGCTCTCCTATCCCACAGCTATGCTTCGTCAATCCGAGCCTGTGGCTCCACCGGGGACCTCCTACCCTATGGCTCCACCTTGTTCCTCAGTCCCACCGGCTCCGCCCTTTGTCCTCCGATCCCCCAGCTCCACCTCGATCCTCCGAGCCTTGGGCGCTACCTCAGTTCTCCGCACCTCCGGCTCCATCATGGTCCTTCGAGCCGTCGGCTACTCTCCGGGCACCAAGTTCCCTGGTATTGCCCCTCAAATCTCTCACGGCCCCGCCTTCTATGGCTCCGCCCCTCGAGCCTCTCAGGGCCTCTCCATTGACTCTGCCAGGCCACGTCCCACGCCACACCATGTCTTGCCTAGCCATGCTTCAAGAACCCCCCCCCACTCCCTACAGAACTTTGGGTTTATGCCATGTTTAATGTGCTTTGTTCATGTGTTTGGGCATTGGGAGCTGCCCCATAGTGGGGGGGATATGTCATGTGTATTTTGTTGGTTCATGTTTTTCATGTCTTTTATTTTGAAATTCTAGTTCCTGTTTCATGTCATGTGGTTTCCTTGTCATGTGATTTCATGTTTCCCTCCATGTTCATGTGTCTTGTTTTCATTGGTTGATTGTCTTATCTTGTTTAGAGTTCTTTGTGTTTATTGGTATTTATATATATATTATATATGTATTTAACCCTAATGTTTTCCATTGTCAGGTATATTTGTATGTAATTTTGGTTGAGAGTTCAAGTCTATGTCAAGTCTAGTTTATGTTACGTCAAGTTTATGTCAAGTCAAGTTCATGTTTATGTTTTATTTACGTTTGTAGTTAGGGTTTATGGATATCACGATTTGAATAAATTTGCACTTGGGTTCTTTACTCCATCGTCATCATCTTTGTCATTGCCAGTGCCAGCAACAACGTTACACAGACTCCCACATGCTATTTAGTTTGAGATATACTGAAAAACAATGAGGAACAATGAAAGGTGAGGGGATGTCTGTTGGAATAGATATAAGTTACACACACATCAGAGGATGTTTTGTGTGAATCAGTTCGCATTTTAATGTAAATGCGATCTTCCTTCTCATGTAAATATGATTTTGCGATGATTAGGTTTGTAATAGTTTGCAATGGCCCACTGCCAATAATTATTTTATAGTTATGGCCATTATCACAGGTAAAACTCAATATGGGAATCCAGGGAACGTTATTTACTGAGTACAGTTAAGCTGCAACTCTGTAGGCTGTCAGTCAAAGCTAAACATGACTTTGCCGTCAAAGCCACACAGATGTGTGCCTCACGCCCCACAGACACAAAATGAATCAAGCTTACCTGAAGGAGTAATGGCTGGTCTTCGCATGTGAATGATTAACAGTGTTCATTCAAGTAGGAACTGAATTTCCAGAGGCTTAAGAGTATTTAGAGGATATGAGACAAGCAACAAGCTTTTGCAATCTGGCATTATGTAAATATTGTATTCCATGTTAAGTGATGTAATGGCTTACATCATTAAGTGATGTGATGGCTTACATACATAAAGCCATGTAAAGGCTTTTGTTTCTCCATAGTTTAACCACGAATACACGTAACTCATTCACAATAAATGAGATTGGTGGGCAGACATTTTTTCTGAAAAGGTAAAATATTTTGCACAATTGTTTTGTTGTCATTATCTTTCAGATGTGGAGTACAACTAAAACACATTTTAGCCGCATGTGATTTTACATCAACAACATTATGCAAGTATTAAATAATTTTTCTGATTACTCGATTAATCATCAGAATAAATGTCAGATTACTCGATTACAAAAATAATCGATAGTGACATCCCTAGACATGGGCATCGCTTTGTTTTAAGAAGACATGGGGACAGAAGCTGAACATGTGATGAGCCCTCCAAATAATCAGTCACTGGGCAAAACATCTACTATAATATAATGAAATGCAGTATTTTTATGCTGCTTGTGAATAAAATATTTTCTCAGAACTAGTGGTCAACCGATATGTTTTTTTTTTTAATGGCCGATGCTGATATCCAGAGAGCAGGGTGGCCGATAGGTAGATACAATGCCGATATATCACACAATTTAATATAGTAAATAACATAAACATAAAATTGCTAAAAAAAAATTATAAACTCTTATTTAGCACTATATTTTACTCAATTTTGTAAAAAATAATCTAAAAAAATTATATTGTATTTTAAATGGATAGCAGTTTCTTCTGATTTCTGTTTAGTCATCACATTTTAGTAATTTATTTGCACATGAAGAAATTGTTAATATATTAGGAAGAAGGAAATAACAGTACATACAGTAGTCCAGCAACCATGGATGGCATGTCCACGTTAGCCATCTCATTTTCTAAAAAAAAATACAGAATCGAAACAATTGTATATACAGTGCATAGCGAATAAGACATTTACTCATAACACACATGAAGCGCTTTTACTTTGAAGTTGCACTCACACACTCGTGCGGATCCAGCACGAGCAGTAATCTCCTGACAGTTTTAACAGCCTGGATCACCTGCTTGGATTATCACAGACTGACCGTCATGATTTATAAATTAGAGGAACTTCTGGCTGATAGAATACGTGCTTCTGAGGAATATATTAGATGAGCGTTCGACAGGAAGAAAACGCTGGATTTTCGTGAGGTTTGTGAATTACATCTGAGGAAAGGTTGATCGAATATGTACTTTAGAGGTAAATAAATGACCGCTCCACAGGATGCTGGATCAGCTCAAGTTTTGTGAGGTTTGTTTATTACATCTGTTTAAACAAGATATGTGCATATTTGCAGACAGTATATGATATTTTGTATTGATATTTGCCTTTTTATCATTTGACAAGACAGTTAAAAGTTACAAGTTCAACTGTTGAGGAGAGAGATGGAGAATGAAACAGATGAGCACTTTAGCATTATGAGCTCAAACGCATCTGCCACGGCTCTGATATGCAGACAGTCTAAATGAGACTGTGATGCACACTGGTCTATTATTGTAATAACATGATGGCACCTAACAACAAAACAAACTGTTTACATGTCTCAGTCGCTTCACATGCAAGCAGGCGACTTTCGGTGCCCTCAAGAAACAAAACGACCAAACTGGAAAGTTTTTGGCCAATGCCAATAATTCAAAAAGTCATAATATCAACCGATAATCAGTCGACCACTACTCAGAACATATGGCTACTTCTGAATGGCCGTCAATGGAGAAACATGCTTTTTGGATGTGAAATTGTGTACTCAGGGGCAGATTGGCCATAGGAAGAACTGGGACTTTTCCCGGTGGGCCGGCCACGAATTGGGGCAGAACGGGCGGTGATAAGCTAAAATGGGGCGCCACTTTATGACAAACAGGCTGTGTCTGGCTGAAGAGGCCTGCAAAATGGCCGGTTTCTATGTAAAATCCAGGGCCGATTTCTCTTCCCAGCCCTCCCCTGGGTGTAGTTACAGTATGGCATCTGCGAGCAGTGTTTGAATTGTGTCAGAGCTCTTGGAGGGTCCCAATCATGGACTGGACAAATTGTTATGTACATTACCTAAAATGACCTGTATGAAACCTGACTCTTCAGCACAAAGGTAAACACAGAGATAATTATAGTAACTTAAGTTATGAACATTAATAAATAAACAAAGATTTGTAATTTTACACTTACAATGTGAAGACGAGGATCTGCATTGTCAGTCCCATTCTATGAATGCCTTACAAAATGAAAAGTTGCATAAAGGAAAAAAAGTAATGGAAGGCCAGGCAAATAATTTGACAGATTTTCTTTCTTTTTATGATTCAACGAAGCAGAACGAGACTCCCTGATTTAAACATTTTTGTCTGGTACCCTCTAGCCTCCCCTCAATTTAAACAGTGTGGACAAAATTAGCTATGGAAATAAAGTGGTGGGGTCACAATCTACACTGTGAATGATGCCTTTTGAGTGAGGAAAACAAAGGGAGGGAGGGAGCAAGGACAATGTTATGTCATTTCATGGAAAGCATGTGAAACAGGTGACATGTGGAATTAACAGAAAACAGATGCACAAAGAGCAAGACAGAACAGACAACATGCATATGAGACAGTGAAAAAAAACCAAAAAAACAAACAAACAACAACAACAAAGTCCTATGAGAGGATGCTGAGGTTTGACAGACAGAGACAGAGGCAGCATGAACTCCTTGTTATATGTAGAGGAAATGAAAGTTGTGAGATGAAGGCAACCAGGAGAGGTGGAGACATAAGACTGAAAGAGATGACACCAAAAGATGGAGGGGAAGGGTGAACGAGAGATACAATGTATGGATTAGATTGAGTGATATGGGAAGCAAGAGGCAGTATATAATCTGTGAGGATGTGCTGCAGGCCAGATGTGACAGAAAGAGATAAGAAGAAGAGATTAAATGGCAGGTGTGTGTGAGAAAGAGAGCATTCAATGTCTCTCTATACTGTAAGTGAGTGCATGAAGAAAACCTAACAGCATTGACGGGTGTCAGAGAGAACATGGGGGTACAGAAGGAGTGAGACAAAGACATGACAATTGCTTTAATCGGCTACTGAAAGTCATTTGAAGCCATTCTGAGCAACAGGAACTGATAAAACATGATTTGGAGAGACGTGAGAGAATAACGTCAGAATGCAGGGAATATAAAGGACATGGGCAGGGAAAGAGGTAGGCTATGATGCAGAAAGTGAGGCAGGGATTGGAAGTAAAGCAGGGAGTGAGACAATGAGTGTGGTGATGAGTGAACAAGAGCAAGAGGCAGGAAGTAATGTAGGGAGTGGGGCAAGAAGTGAGACAGGGAATATGGCAGAGAGTAAGGCAGGATGTGTGACAGAGTGAGCAAGGAAGCCTGATGAGGATGCAGAAAGTAAGGCCAGAGGTGATGTACTGAGTGTGGCAGGGAGTATGATAGAGAGCAAAGAACAAAGCAGTACAAGGAGTGAGGTAGGGAGTAAAGCCGTGTTCACACCGCTGGCCCATTCCCTGCATTCTGAAGTTCTTACTTCTCTCATGTCTTTCTAAATCATGTTTTTTTCTGTTCTGTTGCTCAGAATTGCTTCAAATGACTTTCAGTAGCTGATGATAGAAATAGTCAAGTTTTTGTCTCGCCCCTACTGTTCTCCCATGTTCACTCTGACACCCGTCAATTCTGTTAGGTTTTCTTCACGCACTCACTTACAGCATAGAAAGCCATTAAAAGCTCTCTTTCTGTCTCACACTTGCCTTTTAATCTCTTCTCCTTATATCTTTCTGTCACATCTAGCCTGCAGCACATCCTCACAGATTGTATGCTACCTCTTACCTCCCATATCACTCAATCTAATCCATATATTGTATATTTCGATAACACTTACACTCCATCTCTTGGTGTCATCTCTTTCAGGCTTATATGTCTCCATCTCTCCTGGTTCCCTTCATCTCACAACCTTCATCTCCTCTACATCTAACAAGGAGTACATGCTGCCTCTGTCTCTGTCTGTCAAACCTCAGCATCCTCTCATAGGTCTTTGTTGTTGTTTAGCACTCTCTCATATGGATGTCTGTTTTCTATTAAGTCATGTTACCTGTAAACTTTTCTGTGAGCAATTTCACTGTTCTATATAATTTGTCTGTAAAAATACATGATCGCAGAGTCTAGCAGAGTCTAGAAGAGTCGAGAGTCTTGTTTGCAGTGTGAACAGGGCTTAAAGCATATAGTGAGTCAGGGCATAAAACAGACAGTGAGACAGGAAGTGGTAGGAAGTAAGGTAGGAAGTAAGGTAGAGAGTGAGGCAGGTAGTAAGATGGGAATTGGGGTGGGAAGTAAGTTGAGAAATGGGGCAGGAAGTAAGTTGGGAAGTGGGGCAGAGTGTAAGGTAGAGAGGATGGCAGGGATTGGGACAGGAAGTAAGGCAGTGAATGAGGCAGGAAGTGACACAGGAAGTGAGGCCGTAAGTGAGACAGGAAGAAATGCAGGAGGTGGTGCACTGAATGAGTCAGGAAGTAAATATGGAGCAAAGCAGAGAGTGCAGTAGGAAGTGAGGCAGGAAGTAGGAAGTAAGATTGGGAGTGGGGCATGAAATAGGATGGTAAGTGTGCAGGGGGTAAGATAGAGAGGGTGGCAGGGATTGTTCCAGGAAATAAGATGGGAAGTGTGCAGGGGGTAAGATAGAGAGGGTGGAAGGGATTGTTCCAGGAAATGAGGCTATAAGTGAGACAGGAAGTAAAACAGAGAGTAACATAGGAGGTGGTGCAATGTGTGAGTCAGGAAGTTAGAGAGCAAAGCATAGAGTGTGGTAGAAAGTGAGGCAGGAAGTAAGCCAGGGAGTGAAGCAGGGAGTAAGACAGAAAGTGAGGCAGGGAGTAAGATGGGAAGTGGGGTAGGGTGTAAGATGGAGAGTGTGGCAGGATGTAAGACAGAGAGTGAGAGGCTGAAACGAACACACAGCCAGTGAGGAAGGCGGCTGAGAATAAGAGATCAAGGTGTGAGGTTGGCGTGAGGGACAGCCCCACATCTCTAAGTGTGTTACAGAGACAGAGTGTGTAAGAGTGTGTACAGGTGTGTGTGTGTGTGTGTGTGTGTGTGTGTGCGAAGGCCAAGGAGATGCCAAATAGAGATAGAGATGGAGCGAACGGGGTGAGACTTATTATTGTGAGAGTTATTGCCCATAATCGATTTGGGGGTCCACTGCCAAATGGGGGGTGTAATGATGGGTAATGAGATGAGTCTACAAAGATAGAAAGGCATTGTGTGTGTGTGTGTGTGTGAGGTGATCTCACTGTCCACATAACGCCTGCATTTTCATTAATAGAACTCATTCATCGCACATCACAAAGATGGTTTAATACGCCCCCAGAACAATCTATGTATATAAAGTTGAAGTCAGAAGTTTACATACACCTTAGCCAAATGCCTTTAAACTCAGTTTTTCACAATTTCTGATATTTAATTGTAGCATCTGGACTAATCAGACACACAGTTATTCATTATTTAATGAATAATCCAACAGACATCTCAAGACCGTAAAAAGCAAAGGTCCAAGTAGGCCCAAGCAGACTCCGAGATGTCGGCTCTCCCACTAATCATTATGAGCTTTTACTCCCCCTTTGCTGACACTAGTCCAGCAACTAGTGGACCTCAGAGACATTCCAGGTGGGGAGAAGGTAGCCACATGCAAAGGAATGTGGGAAGTAACTCACTCCATTCCCCCATAGGAAAGACACATAAAGCCCATAAAACAGACTTTTCTTCATTAATTTATAGACAAACTGTTCTATAAATGAACATACATATCCCCAGGACATTGTGTGTATGATTATTACTGTCTCGTATAGTGTCTTTTGTACTGTATGCCATTTTATGCATGCTTTATGACAGAACCACTAGATAATGTGAAATTACTGGTATCATGCTTCCTATCAAATTAATCCTTGTGTGACTCTCTGCACATTGGTGTATCTCAACTCCTTATAGCATGCATTGTATGCTTGTTATATTAATCAGAGCATAAAGGGGCACAAACTGCCAGCTTACTCCAATCATGCAAATGAGTCAGCTTCCAAACAAAGGAACTTTTCCTGCTGGAAAATTGCACCTTTCTCATTAGTTAAGCCAAACTCGAGAGGAGTGAGCTCCCTCAGGAGTTAAAGGGCACTGTTGGAGTGACCTCCCCCTCTCTCTCTTCCCTCTTCTTTTTTCTCCCTTCTGCTCATGGTTGCTGCTCGTGTGGGGCCGGAAACACCTGGTCCGACCGCGAGGTCGCGGGCCGGCAGGCCTTAACACATCAAGCCATATGTAACTTCCTCGACCATAATGGTGTCAAACTAACACCGCAAGTTCATCATCATTTCTTCATTCAACACGGAAGAAATTGATTGCAACTTCAACACCATCGATTCAAGGAACCATCAAGACTTTCTCCTGAGACTGCATCTGGGCTCTCTCTCAACAGCCAAGGCATTGCAAGTATCGTACAATTAACTAACTAAACAGAGGTTTAGTATAAGCTGTGAACACCTTTGTTAACAAAGTGCTTTGAAGTAAGAAACTGATGGTTCTTTCAGATGGTTAAATGACTCTTGTCATAGGTTCTTTCCCCTGTTCTGTTCCGGTTTCATTCACTTTCACTTTTCCATTTCCCATGTATGCGTGATTTGTGTGTATGTGTTTGTTTAGATTAGTTATGTGTTCGTGATTTAGTTAAATAAAGCTTTTGTGTACATTCTTGCGAGTTGATTCTGGTCTGCTTGTAAATCAACATCAATTTAACGATCTGATCACGGCTATATGCTAAGAGAGAGTTATTTTTCTGTGGCCACAAAAAAATGTCCTTTCTGTGAGTTGATAGACGATCAATACTGAGTGTGCGCTGGACGAACAGATTAATTGATTGTAATGTTAATTGAGCTACATGAAGTTAATTCTATTAACTGATCCAAATGTTTATAATTAATTATAACGAGTTATGATTAATTATTCATATTTCTATTTTAAAGATAATTTAACTATGGTATATTTTGATAAATAATCTCATCCCTGTTTTTAAAAGATTTTGCTTCAAAGCTGTACCTAATTATGTGTAATATTATTTTCAATAAGCCATGAGAATAATATTACTCCAATAAGAGAATTAATCAGAATTCCCTTATTAAAGCTAATTCCTTATGATAGAAATTGTGAGCGGATACAACGAGATGTTGTATTATGATTTTAATGGTGGAGAGTTTTATTCAGACAAATAATCTAGTTATTTGTCAGTTATATCATTTATAATGGTTGTCGAACGCGACTAATTCCATTATAAATTCCCTTACATAATAATGTAGAATAAGGACAGTTTAATTTAATTCATAGCTCACACATACTGTTTCCCTACATATAATGGTGGAGGTACGCGGGCACTTTAACCCATCCCGTGTACATTTATACTACCAAATTCGCTACATAATCGTAGAAAACATTCCCTGTCTTAGGTCAGTTTGGAACACTACTTCATTTTAAGAATGTGAAATGTCAGAATAATAGTAGAGAGAATTATTTATTTCAACTTTTATTTCTTTCATCACATTCCCAGTGGGTCAGAAGTTTACATACACTGTGTTAATATTTGGTAGCATTGCCTTTAAATTGTTTAACTTGGGTCAAACTTTTTGGGTAGCCTTCCACAAGCTTCTCATAATAAGTTGCTGGAATTTTGGCCCATTCCTCCAGACAGAACTGGTGTAACTGAATCAGGTTTGTAGGCTTCCTCGCACATGCTTTTTCAGTTCTGCCCTCAAATTTTCTATCAGATTGAGGTCAGGGCTTTGTGATGGCCACTCCAATACCTTGACTTTGTTGTCCTTAAGCCATTTTGCCACAACTTTGGAGGTATACTTGGGGTCATTGTCAATTTGGAAGACCCATTTGCGACAGAGCTTTAACTTCCTGGCTGACGTCTTGAGATGTTGCATCAATATATCCACATAATTTTCCTTCCTCATGATGTCATCTATTTTGTGAAGTGCACCAGCATGGGCCAAAATTCCAGCAACTTATTGTAAGAAGCTTGTGTGAGGCTACCCAAAATGTTTGACCCAAGTTAAACAATTTAAAGGCAATGCTACCAAATACTAACAAAGTGTATGTAAACTCTCTACTATTATTCTGACATTTCACATTCTTAAAATAAAGTAGTGATCCTAACTGACCTAAGACAGGGAATGTTTTCTACGATTAAATGTCAGGAATTGTGAAAAAGTTTAAATGTATTTGGTTAAGTTGTATGTAATCTTCTGACTTCTGACTATATAAACACACACACATCACAATCACTCTTTCTCTATCATTTCGCTCTGTCTTTGTCCAGCTACATCCCTTTCTCACTCATGCTCTCCCACTCTTTTTTATTTCCTGCTGCCTATCTCTCTCACGATCACATATCTATTACTTGTTTATCACCTGCTGTGCATCTCTGTGTTAATCTGTTTTTCAAATTAACCCATCAAAAGTCATTGCTCTGGGGTAGACAAAGCCTTGAAATGGTAAAACAAACGCAAGACCACAAATACACATGAATGCATGCTCCCACAATAGCACAGATCTGTGCACACACACACACACACGTGCATACATACATTATCCATGTGCCCACCGCCGATCTACTGACTCTTAAATAGTTACCACAGCAACATAAAGAGGATGGGAATAATGAATTCTGCAGCACTGCTGTGTGATTTACATGTGCCTTTTCTTTCCATCCTGCAAAAAAAAAAAAAAAAAAAACTCTCTATACTCTGCTCGCACAAATATGCCATTTGATAATCAAATGCTTGCTGTACTCTGACCTCCATGGTGAAATAATGATAGCTATGGCCATACACTGTCAACACACTGCAAGTCAACTGTGCAGGAGCTGATAGAGCCATGGATAGATTTAGTGTTGGGAGAACTGATGGCGAGAATGGGATCGTTAGTCAATAATGGGCAAGGAGGTCCGCGGTTAAAGCCAGTGGGCTGCCAATCAAACCACTGGCCAATCACGACAGGCTTAGGAACAATCTAGAATGTGGGGGAGCTCATTATACAGCTCATTATGTGATATGTGCATTGCCATTTAAATCATATTCGACACTATCCTTATTATGAATAAATATCCAAACACTCATGGTTTGATGCAACAGAAGTGGTCTTGTCTCTAACAGCAATCATTACTTAGGTGAAGTGTATAATTTTTTCAATGTTTAAATGCTAAATATGCAGAGACAATAAGTAAGCCATTTGTTGGAAGATTTCCCAGAAAAGTTTTCAAAAACTGTGGCTCTGTGGTGCTTTCAATAGTATTTGTTTGAACACCCTGACTAGTTTTAGTGATTTTCTAGCACCACAACACAAGCATTAATAACTTGTTGTTCAGTTCTGTATACACAAATTTCATGTAAATTCGGTTGTCACAACTTGAATTTTTCAGGAGTGAACTTGATTGTTGAATGCAGTTGTCACACTAAATACTGAATAGGATTAAGCACTCAAAAGAGGAGTGACGACCATATTTAGGAGGGGTTTGTACATGGCCACATTGTGTACACCTTTTGATGCCACATAAGAAAAGAAAAATATATTTTATTAATTCCATGGTTCCATTTCCAACACCTTTGCGCCACTGAGTACATTGAATTCTCAAAGCTGATATATAAGTCTCTGGATTTCACAGGCAGTATTTTAAAATGCCTCCGTGTGGACAGACAGGCAACAGAGGCCCCAGGAAAGAAATAAGAGGAGAGTTTGCTTAATGTGAAGAGCTATTTTTACAACTTTGATGCTCTGCGTACACATAGGCGCACAGCTTAAAAAAAAAAAAACAAATTATAAAAGATGACCACTTCAAAGAAACATTAAAAACATATTAGCAAAATAACTGTTTGAAGGAGGAAGGGAGTGAGTGATAAAGATAGAGAACATAATTTTCTTGAATTTGCTGCTCCAGTTTGAACTTCATAATGATATAGCACACTTTTGACAGCCTTTATATGCTTAGCCCTTATGTTTGTTTGGGGTCTGAGAAACCTCAAGGCCCTTTTTACATTTTAAATATCCTTAAAAAGGTATTTCACCCAAAAATAAAAATTCTGTCATCATTTAATCACCCTCATGTTGTTCCAAACATCTTATAATTTTAACTTGATAACATGCTTCAACCGCCCTACATGAAAAATATAGATGAAGAAATAAAACTGTCTAATTTTTAGTTGTCTATTTTTGTTGTCTACAATGTTTTTTTGTTCGGGTCAAATTGACCCCTAAACAGAAACAGAATTACTATATTGGATAACAGTCACATTTCTGTGTATTACATTTTGACAAGATAAGAGGAATATATAGAATTTGAAGGTAAAATAAAAGATTGATTTTGAAATGACTATTATTTATATTTGTAATCTACACATAAATCATATGGGTCTCTGGGATCCCAAACATAAAGACAGTAAAGTCAGTCTCAACAGAACACTGTATTCACAAACAACAATTCACAATACAACATTTATTGTATGTTGGAACAATCAATAAAAGTACTAGTAATCAAACACCCTGTGTGTGCTGTGTAAAGATTTTTAAAAGACAGTCTCTTCTTTTTAAAGTCTGTGGTAATCTCAGTCTATGGTATACACTCCGCAGGAAACCCATATTGTAAAACACGGGGAAAGGGAAAAAGGTCAAGGTAACAGATTTCTTCAGTGAGAAACCATCATTTGTTTGAATTGAGCTCTGGATTGATTTTGGTGTATGTGCTGAAATACCTCTGTAATTCAAAATAGAGATATTTACGACACAACTGCAGGGAAAACATTTCCTAACCACCTCTGAATTCCTCAATGCATGCATCTTACCTTCACATCTCAAGCTGTAATTTTCGGCTTCAGGACAAATCAGACCATGGAGCTTTTTCTTGAATTATGGTTAATGTAAGTTTCCTACCTTTGATAAACAGTACAATAAAATTCATCATTCATCTTAAAACTGTAGTGAAGGAAAAAACAGAAGAATAACCATCACATTTTGAAAAAATCTGTGAATTGCAATTAGGTTCCAGTACAGTGATGTGCAAAGACCTTAGCAGGGACAGGGTTGGAAGGATAAAAAAAGAGCACAGATTTGTTTTTTTGTTTTTTTGTTTTTTTTTATTATTATTTTTTAATGAGTAGGAATTATAAATACTTAACTAATTTCTTTGCTTTTTGAGTATTTAACTATTTTCTTGAATAATGTACAGATTTTGCTGTTTTGGAAGGAAATTGGTATTTAATTCACCAAAGTGGTATTCAACTGATCACAATGTATAGTCAGGACATTACTGATGTAAAAAACAGCAACATCACTATTTGAAAAAAAGTCATTTTTTATCAACTCTAGACAGGCCCCATTTCCAGCAGCCATCAATCAACACCTTATCCTTGTCCTAATCATGTTACATTGCTAATTTGGTACTAGAAAATCACTTGCCATTATATCAAACACAGTTGTAAGCTATTTGGTTCGTTAAATTAAGCTTAAAGTTGCAGTATGTAAGATTCAGAAACCCTTGTTATTAATGACACCTGTGGCCGTTAAGTGAACTGCTGCCAGCTACCTGTTGCTCGTGCTCGTGCTTGTGCTTGTGCACACACTCCATAGGCACGTGAGCGAGCGAGCATCGGCCAAAACAATGACGTAACGTACAAAGAGACTGAACGTGATTCACCGGTATCATGCTGACAGATGAGGTAGCATAATTAAAATTACACAGTTATTATTGTTTTACTACAAACTTTTGAGACATGGTCTGTGATAACCTCATGTTTATGACGTGTCATAGGAAAACCATGGTATTTTTTAAAGCACCTTGGAGTACCATGACAGTATCATGAAATATGAACATGATCAATCATTCAGTACCATGGCATTACCCTGGTAACGTGGTGCACGGTGCAAAGTTGCGATGAGAAAGTGAAAGCGTGAGAAGATCGACTGTGTTCCGTGAACGCTACCGAGTCCTTGAATAACGTATAACATGCGAGTAAGGGCAGCTGGTGGAGTTTCTGGTGCCCCCCTAGGGCATAATGGTGCCCCCCTAGGGAGATGGTGACCTTTGCAGACCGTATAATATGTGTATAGGGAGTTGTGGTACTGTGGTAGCCTAATGGTATTTTTCTGAAAGTGATTAGTCTAATGGCTTATTAGTTCCAACAAAACCAAACTGGCTTTGGCTGAACTGGACAGCTCCTTCAGTTTATGTCAATATTCTATAAAAGACTAATTGAATTTATATCACTGAAAGCGATGTGACTGCTCCCAATATAATTAATACATTTGTCTACACTAGTGGTACGCGATATCGGAAATGCGGTAGCAATCGAGAATTATTCTTTTGATGAATTTACAGCACAATACATAGAGTGGACCTTTTATCTGACCTGTTACTCATCTGAGGTAATGGCACTTCAATGTTCTGGGGCAAATTCAAAACAGCATTTTTTGCTTCCTTGAAGGGCACTGCTGTGGGAGGGGATGCCACTCGAAAGCTCGTTCAAAACGAAAGTGAGAAAAATATTTATTTCTCGGAGGGCCCTTCCACCAGGCTGTTAGCAAAGGGTAAATTCATGCAGTAATGCCATGTTTCCTTCAGAGTACCCACTTCAAGGGCTCTGCAGTTCGGAGTGAGTATAGCGCATAGGAAGGATCACTTGTGATTGGAATACGTCCCCGATCTGCTGTAGCACGTGCTCTTGAAGGCACCTCCGCTTAATTTTCTTTAATACGCCAGCGATTTACAAAGAAATCTCATAATAACACATTAGTACTGTTATTGTAACTTTATGACGAGATTTTAATTTAGTTTTAACTATTTTAATTTAATTATTAAAATTTCTCCCCTTTGTCTGGACGACCAAAAGGGCACCTTTAGATTTGCGCCCCTGCTGCCCCCGCTCTGTGCACTTCAGTGTCCCAGTATATCTTCATCTGACATTAAAAGAAAACTCTAGTGGGTGATAATTTAAACATCTAAAATTACTGAGTGCGATTCAAATTTCTGCTGCGTTTCATTAAAAGTCAGAGGTGGGATATTCCTATTTGATAACTCCAGCTTCTTACCATTTTGTCAGATGCTCCGACAATGTATAGAAAGTGGCAACCCTGCTGAAAAAAAAAAAAACAGCCTTAAGGCACGGTCACATTTACCTTTTCACAGAGAAATTCTGAGGGCGAAGAAGGCGTGGGTGGAAAAATGTTATTGCTAAGCTGTTATAATGCTGCACTTTATACTCCATGAGAGGGAAATTAAAAAGAAACTTGACTCTAAAATGATATCCTTGACCATTGTGAATATTCAGTGTAGCTGTGTACAAAGCACCACCCACACAGAGGTCACTGCCAAACCAATTAACTTACTATTGGTCTACACAGCGAATTCTCCTGTCAGAGTTCACCTAGTCTGGTTGAGCTTATTGGTGCATTCAAATCCTCCCGGGAAGTTCATACTTACTAGGTCGTAAATCGTAAATACGATGTGATGTGCGTTCAAGTGATTTTAGTCAGAGAGAACCGATCCATTTTGCAATTCCATATTTCTTTCTCTCTTTTTCACTTACTGGAGAAGGCAGGAAACTTTTTTACTGCAAATGCAACAAAATGAAGAGCAAAGCCATGCATTAGGTGTGTAATGAATGTTACCTATTAATCTACCTATTTTATCTTTCTTGTGCGGCCACATATAATGATGGGAAATGGGTTGGCTTTTGTTGCAGACGCTTGTCGCTGCATTATCCAGATAAATGGATCTTATTTTCTGGCAAGTTTCATTGTTATTCATCATTAACAGTAAAAAAAATAAATAAAAAAAAATGCATAAAAACTAAACTGGTCACGTTTTAGTGGTGGTGGTGTAGTGGGCTAAAGCACAGAAGGTTTGCCGGTTCGTTCCCCACAGCCTCCACTGTTGTGTCCATGAGCAAGGCACTTAACTCCAGGCTGCTCCAAGGGGACTGTCCCTGTAATAAATGCACTGGAAGTCGCTTTGGATAAAAGTGTCTGCCAAATGCAGAAATGTAAATGTAAACTGCACAGTCATAATCCTCAAGTAGATGTGAATTATTACCAATGACAGTTTGCTTCCACCATGATTCTTTAATTGACACACCCCCAACTCTGAAAGTCGGGGCTCAAAGAAAATCTTGAGTATCCCACTCATAATTACAACTTTGTGGTGCCATTTATGTGCATTCAACTTGTAAATGCAATCATTCCGACATGACTTGACCTAGGTCTGGGATCTATCACAGCTTCAATTGGCCAAGAACTGACCATTTAGACAGAAAAAGCCATCTAACCAAGCACAGTCGGTTTTGTCACTACGGGGTGTTTAGGGGCGGGGTTATTGGAGATGTATCTGTTATAAGTCTCTAGCTCTTTTAGGAAGGAGGAAGTGGGAGCTGCATACATAATCCAATGTAAGTCCTTTATTTTCTATACTTTCAGTATAAACACACACTAATTGCTTTTCAGCACTGCTGATCACACGCACAGTCAGGTTCGTATGTCGCTCTCTCTCTCTCTCCTCAGGCAGTCTGGATTGCCCTTTTATCCCTCTCCACTCTCACAGCAAACACAGAACAGCTGTTAGAGGTGATTTCCCACAGGTGTCAATCCTGAAAAAGAAAGTGGTTTCCGGTTTTGTGTGCTATAAGCATCAGATGGTTAGAGAATGGACTGTGGGCAGTCCGTGGGCTTGCCATCTGCGGCAGAGACTAGTGTTAACCAAACTTCACCAAGGGAAGTCACGATCAATCGGATTCCCATTGAGATGGCTATATTCTGTCCATGGAATTTTGCCGTGCAAAGGTAAATGTGTCCGTAAAGTATTTGCTAGTTTAAGCTGTTTAAAATTTAGTTGAGATGGTTTAGCTGGTCTCCCAACCTGGTCAAGCTGGTGTTCAGGTGGTGTAGCTGGTCTCCCAACCTTGCCAAACTGGTATTTAACTGGTGGGCCAGCTGGTTTTGGAGACTGATCAGATTACAAGTAACCAAAACCCCTCCATAAAAATAAAAAATTCAGCCTAACCACCATAGGCTGGTTTAAGATGGAGTTTTTTCAGCAGGCAATGCTAGCATTTGTTTAGCAGATGTACAATTATCAACAGAGGAGTTCATTAACTGTTTTACACACCTGTATTTTATTTATTAGCCCTTTATTTAACCGGGAAATAAAACTCACTGAGATTAAGAATCTCTTTTACAGAAGTGCCCTGGCCAAGACAGACAGCCGCAGATGTTTACAGTCTTAAATAACATATAAAGATACAAATACAAATAAAAATACATTCTCAAAGAAGTTAAAAGAGAAAAAAATATTTCAAAACATTTACAAATTGATATGTCTTTCTCAAATTCTCGAAAAAGATTTTAAAAGTACACATTGATACCAGCCTTTTTATCTTTAAATCATTTTGTAGAGTGTTCCAATCACAGGGGGCAGCACACTGAAAAGCTTGTTTCCCTAATTCTGTTCGAACAAATGGAACCTAAAGGGTATAGAAATTCTGAGAACATAAGGAATACTTCACAGCAATTTTCTGTTGGGTAAGAGAACAGAGATATGATGGCAATAAGCCCAAAATTGATTTATAAATGAACAGATACCAGTGCTTTAGTCTACATGTGGACAATGAGTGCCAAGTGACCCTATTATACAACTCACAATGATGAGTAGTAAAGTTAAAATCTCTGTCTTTGCAAACATTTTCTTAATAGGTTTTATTGTCATGAAATGTAGGAATTTTGATGTGCATTTGATTTGCTTAAAAGTGAACCACTGGTAGATATCAGGGAATCTAGGAAACTTGTTTGAAAAAGTAATTATTTTGGCACTGCCATTTGGTGACACTTGTGTCGCAGAAATTATACACTGATGCATTAATTCCACAAATTAATAGCTAGATTAAGAAATATAAATGCTAACCAAACAATGCACAGGACAAGGAAACGCTGCATAGCTGATTTTGCTGCTTCAGCATGTTGTGAAACGGCGGACAGCAGGTTCATGTTTGCTTGGGAAAGTCTGAGAAATGAAGTGTCAAAACTGATTGTATAACTAGATTTTTTTAAACGACTTGTGTGACTTTTCCCTTGACACTTTCTTTACCCTTGTTTATCGATTTACACTTCTAATTTACATTTCTGATTAATCTAAATATTAAATAATTTACAAATGATGAAATGAGTTTGAGTTTTGGAAAACAGCCTGGGAAACAATGGAGACAAGAGTAAGATGAGAGCAAAAGCGAAGGTAATTTCAGGTGAAAGCTGGCAACAAAATGGATGAGTAAAAGACAAAGGGGTTATTTAGTCAGAAAAAGTGCTGAAATCATAGCAAACAAAATGACTGTAGTCACTCTGCACTGACCTCACACCAAAGTCAGTCGATTTGGATTTCACTGCTGGGTTATAGATATATATTTATATACTTTATATATTTATTTACAAAGTGCTGGAGACTGAGCACACAACTAATGCAGCCAGAAGTATATATAAGCACTCACAAATGCACATTTTTGCAAGACACATACTGTCGCTCTCTCTCCATTGAGATATTAAATTCTGTTGTGTATATTTACCAGCACAAGATCACAGCACTAATGCATTTATACGTGCCTGGGAATGTACATGCACACACACATATGCACAAACAGCACAACTGGGTTTAATCTGCTTCACCATTTTTTCCACTTTCTTCCAGGATAGAATAGATTGTGACATTACACACACTGGCTGCCGTAGCATCATGCCTGCCTGCAGCTTCATTGGGTGGGTGGGGGCAGCAAGGTTGCAGGCAGCAATATTAAACCATCAATCACTTCCCCAAATTAGGGCTTTTACGTCAAAGCAGCATTAAAAACACACCCACCCACAGGTACAAGCTGGGTGCGGGAACAAAAACTCATATCATCACAACTCTACTAAACAGCAGCCCTCTCATAGACACACACACATAGCGCACTCCCCACATAAGCGCAAATAACAGTAATTAGGAGCAAAATTAATCATAATAAATCATTAGTAGTAGAACAGTTGTTTTCGACTTGAGTGAAAAAGACAGTCACTAAATATAATAAATCTGTTTTGACATGAGGTTATTGCAGGGAGAACTTTACAATGGCAACATTATAGTGGGCAATAAATAGCAAGCAACTGCCAATCGCTTGTCCTCTTAGGCGTATACAGCGACATGCCGGGAGTGTTTTAAATATAATCTGCCACTCACTAACATTACCCGCGAGTCAGTAATGCATTTGTTTTGCTGTTTTTCATGTTTCATCATAAAAACATCTGGGCCATCAATGAGCCAACAAACTATTAAGAAGCGTGCAGTAGACAGGAAGAAATGAAATAGGAATGGATAGACAGAGCGAGCTGGAATGGGAGGGGGGCCAAACGAGCCATTGAAATACATTCATTCTAATTAGCAACAGCAGGGGGACGAGCGCAAGAGCCGCGTCAACATCATCTTCCATTAACACTGTTTACTTACGGGCTCAATTGTGTGCAGGGGAGTAAAACCAACTACAGAAATCAAGCGACACTCATTCAAACATATTTGTCACAGCCAAACACTTGTCTACATTTGAGAGCAAAAATTCAAAAGCTTAAAGGTGAAGTGTGTAATTTTTGGACCACTGGCGCGTTTCATGCACAAACTTACACAGATTATGCTTAATAAGATGGCAACATATAAGGTCATGTAAACACCTTTATTGGGGTAAGGTCATAAATGGTTTAAGCATTAATCGATTGCCACACATAGATTTTTGCCCATTATCCCTATTCCCGTTGCATGTAAACACCTTTACCAGCATACTTACTGCCGTATGAGCAATTGTTGTATGCATATCTGTTCACGTTTTAACGTCAAAAGCAGAGAATAACCTGATGATTTCAAGACATCTAAGATTTAATGTGAACACGCTTTTCTTGCAACTTGTCTGATATTTTGTCTGGTATTTTGAATAAGCTTGCTTTAGGTAGTTATCAGCATTTTGGTGTGCATGTAAACACTCTCACTGTCAACGCACTTCACGGTACATTCATATCGACCATTTATTTGCAGCGACCCAAAATAATAAATTTTCAGTTAGAGTTGGCAATTTGAGACAACATGAGTGACAGTGACTGTTGGAAAAGTGACAAAGCTGAGCAGATTAACTGTATGCAAATGAGCTGTTACGCAACATGGAGACAACCAACAGGAGCGCAGACAGTGGAGCTCAAGTGATTCACCTTATGATACAGTTGGATATGGCAGTCAAGTAGAAACGTCTACCAGCAACCAACAATACAGCAACTTGTTGACCTTTAGAGCTCATGGTACGTTCACACTGACAGCGATTTGCACAGTGCGTCTTTCATTTTCAATTAATCGCTAAACTCATGTCACCTCAAATCTCCAGCTCTCATTGCAAATGAATGACTTCTGGATTGCTTTGTTGCTGCTAATCGCTTTCAGTCTGAAGTCACCTTTAATCAGTTAACCTGTCTATGTTATGTGCTCACAATGTAGCCAGCTTCGTTGATTATTACGAAAGCATTCTAG
The DNA here is from genome assembly GCF_019703515.2 of Myxocyprinus asiaticus. Classification (NCBI taxonomy): domain Eukaryota; kingdom Metazoa; phylum Chordata; class Actinopteri; order Cypriniformes; family Catostomidae; genus Myxocyprinus; species Myxocyprinus asiaticus. Next base: position 38,166,492 of record NC_059357.1, on the reverse strand, counting down.
TTTTGTTGCTTCCCATTGCTTGCTTGCAGTGTAGACACAGTGCCACGTTTATATCTGCTGTCTATGTCTCATACTGACAAAAAGCCTTGTTCAAGCGCTTAGACATATATGAGCTTCCTGTCTCTCTCTCTGTCTCCCTTACACTCTATTTTCCTTTATCACATATACATACCCCCTACCTGCCTTTGCCTCACTCCTCTCAAGCGAAATTGATATTCTGCTTTCTCTTGTCACACTGTTTGAGACTAACTTAAAGGGGAATGAAAGGCATATTTTATGTCCCCTATTCAAGAAAGTCTCCTCCATCCTCTCCTCTCCTGACTCTCTCTGTTCAGGCGCTGTGATAATGAAAGTTAATTAGGCTCCTATGTCCTGCTGCAAAGCCCACACTTGCCAGAAGAATTGTGGAGCACAGACAGACAGTGTCTAAGTGCCAGGATCAGATATGTTCCACCAGACTTCACAGTAAACAAAACTTCAGCCAAGCATTTTTGGGCAGATTCCCCATCAGCACAAGCTAATCAAGACAAAACCAACACTATTGCCAGAACAATCCTCAAACACTATGGAATTATTTCGATATAATTCTTTAAAAGCACTGAGATGTTCTTTTGACTTGTTAGATAGGCAATTACAGTACTGTTTTTAACTATTTTATGCAATATTGTGGTCTACACTGTAGAAAAAAACAGCTTAAGGTAGTTTTGATGGTCTTAGCTGGCCACCAAGCTGGTTCACAGATGAGGCTGGTCTAATTTTATGGTTTTAAAGTGGTTTTGGGTACTTGTCAGCTAGACAGGCAGGGAGACTAACTGGCCAACCAGATTAACCGGCTAAACACGAGGTTAGCCAGGCAGGGAGACCAGCAAGCCCACCTGAAATCCAGCTGGACCAGGTTGGGAGACAAGCTGAAACAGCATAAACCAGCTAGCCACCTTAGTCTTGTTTAAACTGGTCTTTCCAGCAGGGACAACGGTGAAGAATTTTGAAGAGTTGTAGAAAGCTAAGTTTAATTTATTTTTTTTATTATTGCCACAGTTCTATATTATATAAAAAACTTTACTGCATGGCGGTTATGTAACTTCTCACTGAAATTAGAGAGACTATATTTGAAGTTACATATTAAAACCCCATGGAATAGTGTGGTGAACTATTTTTTTTTCTGTGAATCTGTAAGATGTATTTCCTAGGGCTGGGCGATATGGCCAAAAATATTATCACATTATTTTTCATATAAACGTCCTCTCACTTTCAACTGCTTTTATTTTCAGCAAACTTAACATGTGTACATATTTGTATATAACATAAAAAGATTCAACAACTAAGAAATAATCTGAACAAGTTCCACAGACGTGTGACTAACAGAAATGGAATAATGTGTTGTTTAACAAAGGGGGCGTCAAATTTAACAGTCAGTATCTGGTGTGGCCACCAGCTGCATTAAGTACTTCAGTGCATCTCCTCCTCATGGACTGCACCAGATTTGCCAGTTTTTGCTGTGAGATGTTACCCCACTCTTCCACTAAGGCACTTACAAGTTCTTGGACATTTCTGTGGGGAATGGCCCTAGCCCTCACCCTCCGATCCAACAGGTCCCAGACGTGCTCATTGAGATTGAGATCCAGGCTCTTCGCTGGCCATGGCAGAACACTGACATTCCTGTCTTGCGGGAAATCATGCACAGAACGAGCAGTATGGCTGGTGGCATTGTCATACTGGAGGGTCATGTCAGAATGAGCCTGCGGAAGGGTACTACATGAGGGAGGAGTATGTCTTCCCTGTAATGCACAGCACTGAGATTGCCTGCAATGACAACAAGCTCAGTCCGATGATGCTGTGACACACCGCCCCAGACCATGATGGACCCTCCACCTCCAAATCGATCCCGCTCCAGAGTACAGGCCTCGGTGTAACGCTCATTCCTTCGACGATAAACACGAGTCCGACCATCACCCCTGGTGAGACAAAACCGTGACTCGTCTGTGAAGAGCACTTTTTGCCAGTCCTGTCTGGTCCAGCGAAGGTGGGTTTGTGCCCATAGGCGACGTTGTTGCCGGGGATGTCTGGTAAGGACCTGCCTTACAACAGGCCTACAAGCCCTCAGTCCAGCCTCTCTCAGCCTACTGCGGACAGTCTGAGCACTGATGGAGGGATTGTGCATTCCTGGTGTAACTCGGAAAGTTGTTGTTGCCATCCTGTACCTGTCCCGCAGGTTTGATATTTGGATGTACCGATCCTGTGCAGGTGTTGTTACACGTGGTCTGCCACTGCGAGGACGATCAGCTGTCCTTCCTGTCTCCCTGTAGCGCTGTCATAGGCGTCTCGCAGTACGGACATTACAATTTATTGCCCTGGCCACATCTGCAGTCCTCATGCCTCCATGCAGCATGCCTAAGGCACGTTCAAGCAGATGAGCAGGGACCCTGGGCATCTTTCTTTTGGTATTTTTTAGAGTCACTAGAAAGGTCTCTTTAGTGTCCTAAGTTTTTATAACTGTGACCCTAATAGCCTACCCTCTGTAAGCTGTTAGTGTCTTAACGACCGTTCCACAGGTGCACGTTCATTAATTGTTTATGGTTCATTGAACAAGCATGGAAAACATTGTTTAAACCCTTTACAATAAAGATCTGTAAAGTTATTTGGATATTTACAAAATTATCTTTAAAATACAGTGTCCTGAAAAAGGGACGTTTCTGTTTTTGCTGAGTTTGGTTCGATATTGATATTTATCACAATTATTTTTATATTTCCTTACATTTAGATAGCAAGTATGGGGACATAGAAGACCTTTTGACTGAGGAATGATACTGAATGGGGGTTCAGGGGTATCCCCTGAGAGAAAATTTAGAAAATGTAAAAGTCTGAATGGACAGTTTTTATATTTTCATTAAAGTGACAAAAACTAGGCTACAAACTAGTTATTTTATTGTCTTTCCTTGTCATCCATGTCAGAGATGATGACATCTGATTAATTTCACAAAATTAGAACAGAAATCTATTTGTTTATTATTAAAAGCTTGTAACGTGTTGATTAATAAGGCTTCATTTAAGGGGGTTCTGGGTAGCTCAGTGAGTAAAGACACTGACTACCACCCCTGGAGTCGTGAGTTCGAATCCAGGGCATGCTGAGTGACTCCAGCAAGGTCTCCTAAGCAACCAAATTGGCCCAGTTGCTAGGGAGGGTACAGTCACAAGGGGTAACCTCCTTGTGGTCACTATAGTGTGGTTCTCGCTCTCGGTGGGGCGCGTGGTGGGTTGTGCGTGGATGCCGTGGAGAGTGGCGTGGGGCCTCCACACGCGCTGTGTCTCCGTGGTGGCACGCTCGGCAGGCCACGTGATGGGATGCGTGGACTGAAGTTCTCGGACGCGGAGGCGGCTGGGATTCATCCTCCGCCACCTGGATTGAGGCGAGTCACTACACCACCACAAGGACTAAGAGCGCATTGGGAATTGGGCAATCCAAATTGAGGAGAAAAGGGGAGAAAAAATAAAAAAATATTAATAAAAAAATAAATAAATAAAGCTTAATTTAGAAGCAAAAAAGTTATGGTCTAAAGTAAATGTCTACTCACATGCGGGGAAAAGAGGCAACGCATGCTGAGCGGGACAGGGCATAAATTAAGTGTGTTCGGTTGAGTATTCAAAAATACAGCGCAGAAAGATCAGATCCGGTGTACACAGCACTGTTGTTTTGTCGCACTGCTCACTAGAGACGATTAGCAATTCAGCTAACGTTGGCAACATCATACAGTCTGAGAAAGCCGAACTGCTTGCATTTTTAGCAACACGCACCTGATCCTTTAGATGTAGAACACATGCTAAATATCAAAAATTACTCAATTCTATCGTGGATTTTATTTTTTTTTAATCACAATAAATATTAGGGGTGTAATGGTTCTCGGTAAAAAAATGAACCTTACGGACCCCATGGTTCGTTAAGCATTTGCTCCACGGTTCATCTCTAGTTCAATAACTCATCTGGATCATACAGTCTGGCGAAGAAAATAAAGAGCCAAATAGACATGCACAGTTGTAACCTCCGCTAATGAACCTGTATGGCTCTGTAAATGGACACACTCCATCTGTGTTTCACGTGGGTCAACTTTCTGCAGGGAGAAGCTGTCCTATAAACTGTTAGTATGTTAAATCAGTTGATGACATCACAGTTCTGCATGTGTTAGTTGGCAAAATGGCAAGCGGAAAATACAAGAGAGAAGCCCCTGTGTCATTTAAATCTCCTGTCTGGGAACTTTTTCTTTATGCAGTCAATTACAACAGCAATGGTCAAAAAACATTTACAAAACAGGCACTATTTGCTCGACGCGAGTGCTGTATACTGGTAATACACCAATATTTGATTAGCTATTTACACTGACATCACCTGAGGATATATAGCGTGCAGTGCTCAGAAATGCAGGTGAGCCCGAAACTGCACACAGACACTCTCCCTTCCATCTTTAAGCAGGCACTTGATGCCAGTTCAGACAGACATGAAACAAGAACTTAAGCACTTGGGGTGTTGTCATAGCCAAAGTTATGTTGCCCTTACTCCGTTGATGAAGATGTGGGATTTCCACGTATGTTTAAAATACTCGAGTCACATTATAACATCCATTCTCGTATTCATTTTAATAGCAAGTTTATTTCTTCTATAGTGATGTACAGATTCTGAATGTTGAATATACATTGAGTTGAGTTTGAAATGCACTTTATGTTGCTGGATGTCACGTAATAATGCAGGTGTTAAGTTAAAATGTTAATGAGTTAATAATTCAAGTTTTTTTTTATTTTTTATCTTTTTTAAGGATCCTAACAAAAATTAACCATGGTTTTACTATAGTAATATTGTAGTAACCATGACTGTAATAACAAGAACTGCTGTCACCATGGTTTTCTTAGCAGAAATCATGGTTTTTGATAGAATTAACCATGTTTATTGCTACCATGCTACTACAATACTGTACTACAATACTGTAGTAGCCATATAGTAACCATGGTTTTACTATAGTAATATTGTATTAGCTATGACTAAAGTAACAATGACTGCTGTCACCATTGTTTTCTTGTCAGAAATCATAGTTTTGATACAATTGACCAATGTTATACAACAGTAGTACTGTAGTTTCCATATGGTAATCTTGACTTTACTATAGTACTGTAACCATGACAGTAACCATGTTAATTTTGTGGTTACTATGATTTTACTACAAATACAATATTTAAACTATGGTTACTGTAGTAAAACCATGGTGATCTGTAGTGAGGGCAAATCTCTTGAAGTGTCTGTTACCAAATAGTTTATTTTTACTTTGGACTTGGCAGTAATATTTTTTCCCTGACCATAACAAATACCAAACTGTACTGAAACCGTGACCCTAAAACCATGATACAAATCGAACCGTGAGAAATTTGAACCCTTACACCTCTAATAAATATCGAGATAGTTTTATCACCTGGCCTTAGTATTTCCAATTACACCGGAAGTCTCATAAGAGTTTTTTTTTCATTAGTCACCTTTAGTTTACATCACAACCCAGCAAATTCATGATTTACTTTTTGCTATATTCTGAGAGCATTTTATTGGACAAAAATGTGTATACACCAAGGGGTCAAGGTTTGGCTGGTTAGCATCAACAGATAGCTACTGCTGGTAGCTGCTGTAACAACACCATTCTGCAGACAAAAAAATCATCTTTCTCCACTGACAACATTCAATTAGCTGTGTATTCTTTTTTTTATTATTATTATTATTTTTTTTTTAACATAAAAATCACCAGAAATTAGTGCCCATGAAGGAGAAATGAGTGCCAGGATGGCAGCATGCACTTACTTCCAGGGAGTCATACACCAGCCGAGCAACTGCCATCAAGATGAATGGGAACACTATTAAATAGTTTTCTCCAGGTATTATACCTCCGAGGTATCCTTCTCTGCATTCAAGATGAGTCATCAATATGTTTTGTCCATTTACTGGAAAAAAGAATAAATGTAAAATACACCAGCTAAAAGTTTGTTCTGTAAACTTGTAGGAGTACACAAGCATATAAATGACATCAAAGCTAACAAACATGGACTAAATCTGACAACTTCAATGTTGGGGTCTTTAATGGTTGACATGCACATTTATGACTGGAGCGGTGACTAAAACGATGTGTTTTTCCACTTTATGTATCTCATTATGATCTTATGCACAGCAGGTAAGAGTGACTCCAGTAACTAGCATGGTTCTGCTAAAAATAAAGATCAGACATGAGGGCGAGCCAATGAAAGCTCCCTGATAGCTTTCACAAATTATCTAATGAAGTCTCAAAGCACAAAAGACCTATGGACACAAAACACTTGGAAGAGAGATACAGAGAAGCGGTGCTATTGTGTAAGATAGTGAGCTAAATTACACAGAGCGTAGATGGTAAATCTTGCTCTTCATGACCCCTTTAGCCCACCTGTCTGAGGAAGAGTGTCACCTAGTGGATGCAGACAGAACTTCAATCTTCACCTCAAGGCACAGACTCAGTACAGCTATAAAAAATGCACTTCTTCAGTTTATTTTAGCTGGTTTATGGAAAGTGATTTCCTTCATTTAAGTAGCCTGATTTATTTGCGTATCTCACACAACATGTGGGAGGTAGATGAACCAGTTCCAAACATCGCAAGCATTTTCCAGAAACCATTTGAAAAAATGAAACTAATAAGCTCGTACAATGAACAGCACATTTAAATCCTGAGATTTCAGCTCCTGTTATGAGATTATTTCGCACAGATGAAGGGTTGCGCAGATAGCATCAGACGTTTGCAGGTATGCAAATGTCACTGCCGCATTCGGCATATCTGCAAAACTGTATTTAGCTTGTCAGCTGCCTCTTTCTGAGTTTCTTTTGGCTTTGTTTCCACTGAGAAAATAGATTTTTAAAAAGTTTTACCCATGTCACAGTTTGATGGATTCCCTTGTTATGGCTGTTTCCGGCCCCAGCTTTATGAGACAGTTAGCTCCCTCTACACACAACAGAAGGCTCGGAGATGGGTGTCATTTGGAATCCAAGCACAACTGAGCCTTTCCACATGCACACACTCCCTTTCTTTCCAAATATCCTGCTGTCCTGTCCACAAGCTGGCTCTGTTTTATTAATTAAACCCAAATCACTCCTTCAAATTACTTTTTCTTTCATTTTTTCCCAAAGGAGTGGTGATGAGGTGGTATTACATGGCCGGATCCTAATCAGAGAATGACGATCCAATCAATCAATCTGTTATCTCCTCTCTGCGCTTCTATTACTCACATGGCGGGCTACTAAGTCCTGAGTATATGCATGCATGTGTGAGTGAAAGTGGCACTTGCCATGCCGATAGCGGAGCTGTCATTTAGGTGTTGTAGATTAATGGGGGACCCAGCACAGTGTTTAATGCGTTTAATACGGTCCGTCGACGAGGCTGTCACACAAATGCCTCCTCCCGTCAACGACACCCATTTGACTGATGAAGTCACCTGTGGGTAAACCTGCCAGGGTGTCGGGGTTTTGCTGGTTAGAATGGCCTATTTAGACCCTGCTTGTAGATGGTGTAACAGAGCCTTTATGTGGGCAAAATGCATGTTTTTCAATTGACAGCCATTCAAAAGCAGCAGTGTACAATGAAATGATTTTTTAACACACCAAACATAAATGCGAAATTAATATTATAGTAGATATTTCAACAGTGCCTGATATTTTGAGGGCTCCTAATAACATGCTGCTTTTGACATCACAGCTCATACACCAACAGGATAGTCGCTGATGAAGGGTAAGCCATTTTCCTAAGACTCTTTTCCTAAGATGTGAGTGTTTACTCAAATGGAATTTAGGGCTCAAGTGGAAGTGCTCGGACAGCGAAATGTTCAAGGTGGCACTAACATCAGTTGATATTGCATACACTCCCGTAAAGAGGACTCTATGCCCCTGTTGCATACTACCCAGGCTGAATGCGCCAGCCAAGCAACTGCAAATAAGATCAAGCCTCTTCACCCAACATCAGTACCTGACCTCAATGATGCTCGTTTCTGAATAGGTGCAAATACCTGGAGCTGTCCAACATTTAGTGTGGGGGGGATTAGGAATGGATGTCTATGTATATGAGTTCTGTCACCCCTGTTCCTAGCTACAAGCCTCTCCGCAATTGATTCGCCACTCAGCTACACAAGCAAATATGCCACCACTGGAAAAGTACACACAAACACATCTACACACCCACCGCCCACTCCATGAGTAAAATTAAGTTTCAGCGGTGACCTGTTAGGCGGACATTTTGACCTACCTCCACGGAAGAGTTTGAGTTGAGGTGTCAGAGAAAATGGGAGCGATCACGGAGCCGTGGCAGTTTGTAGCGCAGGCAACAGCTGCCGGAGGTGTGATGAGTGTATTTCTGTATCGGAAGAGCTGTAATGGGAGATACTCGCACCTTTCAATCATCTCTCCATAACAGGGCCCGGATAATGAATGTGTCAACTGTTAACATTCCTGCAATCTGACTCTCCTCTCCTCCACCTCCTTCTCTCTGTTTCTGTCTCTCATATTCTGCCTACCTCCTTATCCTATTCTCTCTCTCTTGCTCCCACTTGCTAATTTTCACTTCTTTCTCTCTCCGCCAGCCTCCCACTTCCTCCCAGCACATTTCACTCTGTGTCTCCACTCTCCATCTATCACCTCCCCCTGCAATGTTCTCATTTAATCTTTCCCTCCAGAAATGCGTTCAGCCCCAATCATGTGAGAACACCTTAGATGACTTAGTGCTGTTGTTGCTGCTATTATGGCTGATATTACCTGTGCTCTGTCTTACCTGTTGATAAGTGTGTTAGAAACCTCTCTCTGTCTATGTGTCAGGACCTCTCCACAGGAGAAAAAAACTGCTTAAGGCGCAACAAAGCAGAGCAGAAGCTCATTTCTCTTCATTTGCATCGTTACGTCGAGAATCCGTGAAATATTGTGCTCGGTGTGTGATACACACCTGCGTGGATGAATCTGTCCCTGTTGCCATTTCTCTTCCACTTTCTCTTCACCAGTTGCTTCTGAGAATTAAATTTTCCTTTTGTTTTTGCAGTGGGGAGTACTGTCCTATCATCCCCCATGAAACTGGGCCAACAAACTTATAACATATTACATATTACTTAACAAAAGTAACAACTATATCTTATTTATATTATTATTAATTATTTTTTTTAATTAAAACCATTTTATGGATATGTATCTTTATTGGTGAAGTGTCATTTCTTTGCCACTAACATCACTAAACAGAACAGAAAAAAACACAACTTTCAAATAGATTTCCCCAACACTCTCCCCTGTTTTTATCAAAAGAGATAGTGCTGCCCCAAACTCCAATGTTGCTATGTTGGACAGTGTTTTAAAAGTGTTTTGGTTCTGAATAATAATCTGAGCCAATTCAGTGAGGAAGTGAGTCGTATGACTGATTCAGACCGAGATTTAGACCTGTGACTCCTGAATCGGTTTCAACTTAATCATTAAAAAGAACCACACCAATTGCATGCATTGTATGTTTGTTTTTGCATGCAGTCAGCAAGGACAACGCAATAGCAACTCAGCTAACCTATAATTTTGTATTTCTGTGGTGCTGCAGATTCGTTCCTGAATAGCGGCATAGGAAACACAGTTTCAGACTTTGCAAGAGGTCTGTTAAAAGTAAAAAAAAGGCAAGGTGGGGAAATGTTCTTTAGGCTAAAGTGTGACAGTTAATATATCTTGTTCTCAGACGTGACATGAGCCCCCAAAGAGCAGGTGCTAAGTGCGTGCTGAGTCACCATTGACTTGTGCGGGTGGGCGAAAATGGCATTTACCTGAGCCAATCATGAAGAGCCTTTCTCGCCTTCTCCCAGGGGGCAGCCCAGACTCATTTAACAGCTGTTCCCCCTCTGTCTGTCTGTCTTTCTGTCTGGAGAATCTAGCTTTTCTACAAGAGATCCATCAACGGACCCGACACCTGCAGGGGCCACAGGTTAAGTTTGCATTATAGCAAATCCTCCCAATTCCGGCTCACTGAGCTCCATCCTGTTTAATATATAAAGATAGGCTTTTTAATTATCTACACATCATGTTACATTTCCGCCGCAGCACCTGGGAGAGAAAAGCAATGCGTCAGTGCACTTCCCCATTTTCTCCTTTATTCTTTTCCATCTTGCTCTCTTTGCTTGATTTTACGACATTTTCTTCATTTGACTGTCTCTCCGCTTATATCCCCCTCCCCATCTTCCTTTGTCATGTCCGATCTTCCACTTTCCCATTTGTGCCGCAATTCATGCAACACTTATTCAGGCCGAGGCTGTTAATGCAAGTGATAATGAAAGAAGTGCAGCCTGGCATACAAAGCCCAAAAATCATGTGAAACAGTTTCTGTCCTAACACCTTGTATCGCACATTCTCACAAGCCCATTTTCCTGGGCATGGGGCGAGAGCATGTGCTGATCACTCCCTCCTAAGAATTGTATCATAACACTAATTACTTTCAGCTCTGGAATGACGGTATTCCCCACTGTCAGGGGAATAAAGGGAATACCTGGCTAATTATGCTCTGTATGCCTAGCCCTGCAGAGGGTCTAATGAGCTTACATGCATGTACCGTTGAGATCTGATTTCTTATGAAGAAAAGGATTGTTGAGTTAGCTGGAGTGGACCAGAGGAGGTGAACTTGTCTCCTTTGATGTGCACATAATTGACAGGAAGCCAATGCATGGGATAAAAATCCCCAAGAGCAATTATTAATAATGGAAGAGAAAAACCTGATCCAACGGCTTTCCTTTCGCTAAGTCATCTGCCTTGAACACGAAACATCCAGTAATGTCTCTTGATCATTTCTGCTATGCAGTACATTTTCATGTCACCATAAGGTCTTAACCTTGTGCGACCCTGTGTCCACATGCGTGGATGTTATATTTTGGCTTTGCTATATGCAACGCATAATTTAAATTAATTTAAACGGACTGAATACTGTTCACAAGACTCTAGGCTTCTGCCGCACCGAGTCATGTAACACAACTGCATGATATCGATTTTCATGAAGCTCTCCTATGAACGCAGTGCCAACAAAATTGCCTCTGGTAAGAAACCTCATGAAGTTTTTTCATAGAAACCTGTTTGTGTGTAAAGAGTCTCTAGTTTTGTTTGATATGCCGCTTTAAAAAAAAATCTGTTAATTTTTTTTTTTTACGTCAGCGTGCTGATAATAATGATGTCTACATATGTGGAAAATGGCACATAATTTCCTCAAAAGTAGAAAAAACATGTTAGTTATTTTCAACTCTAACACATCTGTGGTTCATTTTGCTTCATTTTAATATATATTTTGATATATTTAATTTTGTTATCACTGTACAATATGGTTCTATTCATTAACATTAGTAATTGCATTCTTACATCCACTGTGCATTATCACATTGAGAATAAATGGGTTCATCCACAAGCTGAAAAATGTTGCTTTCAGAGACTTTATATGGCATTAGGATGAAAATAAGGTGCATTTTGAACTGTTCTGAGACCAGTGCAGACAAACAGCACACTGGAGGTTAAGTTATTCACTAAATAGGGAGCAAGGGAGCATCCTATAGCTGTCTATGCAGCCAAGAGGATTCAATCCTAAAATCCAACCAAAAGTTAGGTTTCAGGCTGCAGATGATGTTTGGACCACTCAACATGTTTGGCAGACATGGGACAATGATAATCAATACATAGATTCAGAATTTTATAATGCTAAATTTTTCTTTAACATGGTTGGCAGTGATTGGATGATGCTGGTCATTACTTTAAATAAGAATGATTTATTCAGCTTTACAGTAAAAGTCAAAGTGGTGATGGCATATTGGGCTAAAGCACATAACTGGTAATCAGATTGTTGCTGGTTTGATCCCCACAGCCACCACCATTGTGTCCTTGAGCAAGGCACTTAACTCCAGGTTGCTCCAGGTGGATTGTCCCTGTAATAAGTGCACTGTAAGTTGCTTTGGATAAAAGCGTCTGCCAAATGCGTAAATGTAAATGTTTACAGAAAATCAGCTGTAATTTCTGTAATGTCTCAAAAACATGAATAATCAACACTCCTAGAAACATAAACAATTTGATGAAAAAACCTTACTTTCTATAGCTTGTGTTATTTAAAATTTCTCAACTCAGTCCAACTATACTATAGGAAAACTATATGCTCTAAAAATGTTTTTGTATTTGTATTTATTTATTTATTGCTTGTTTATTAGGTGCTACAAGTTACAAATCAAAATGGGAAATGGAAAATGCACACAGTAGTCACACGGGGGTCTCAGGAGGTTACTATATTGTAAACAAATATTAATTCACAATTTATAAAGATGGAAATCATATTAGTTAGCTGTCTTTTTGAAAAATATCACAATTAAGTTAACATAGGGGGAATATGCCACTTTTGCCATGTCCCTGGGTGCAATAAACATGCTTTTGAATGCTCATGTACTCTAAAATCAGTCTCATAATACCAAATTACTGCCAGACGGCATCACCACAGACATTTTTGCATCAATTATGACAAACACAGAGGGCAGTGGTTCAAATTTCTGTAAGCACAGACTGATTTCAGAAGCAGATTTTTCGTCCTCCCATCACCGAATTCACAGTGTTATCATTGTGGTGCAAAGCACTTCTAACATAAAAAAAAAAAAAAAAAAAAACACCAATATATTATGAAATATTCCAGTTATAGTATTTATTTTTATTTTTTCTCAAATGTAAATGTTTGAAACCAATCATGTTTCTTTGGCAGTATTGTTTTAATTGGTGATAAATTAACAGGTTTTTCCTGAATCCTGAATTTCACTTTTTATCCTGTTAGTCTTTTGTAGTATTCCTTCAACTAATAAAAGCCTGTACATTAATTACATCATATAGCAATAGCACAAACATTAGAATGAATTAGAAATGGACATTGAAGTTCTGTGATGTGTTGTGGTATTAGTTGCTTTGTCTCACTTGAAAACGTTCCTTCCTGTTTGATAAAATTACAGAAACCATTATGAAATCAAGCAATGGCTAACGCTAGCTCTGTATTTCCATCCTGTTAGGCACCCTGCTAATTTTCTTACTATTGTGTAAGAAATCAAATTATAATTGATAACGTTTAAGTGCCTGATTTTGACCAGAGCATATTTCTGAAAGTCTAATATACCCTTTTACAGAAATACTACATTACAACACAAGCATTTTTTAAGTTAGAGAACTGAAAAGCAACAGCATAACAGGAATGATCCTTCTCAGCATTCACGTGTGCACGTCACCGTGTCGTGTCTATTCTTGTTGTTTAATGTGAAAAACACAATGGTGCTGCCCATTCCTGGTGGAAAATAGAGTACTTTGCGGGAGAGAGAGCACGGTCGATCTGTCGGGGACACATGAGAAAGCTAGACTAGTCAGCTAGCAAAGGCGTTTAACCTCGAGACACCTGAAATAGACCTGATACTCCTGTGTAATTCTGCCAGGAGAGCAGTTGAGATATTCTCTCTGAATTCCGAGTCTAAAAGTCTGAATATTTCATGCCAATTTTTTCATTCCCAACAAGCAGTCATGGAGGAAATAACTTTGCTGATTTCTCTATAAGCTTACAGGTGATGGGCGTAGAGAAAAGATGGCAGAATGTTATGGTTGTAAAAGATGTTCTGATGTATTTTGTGTTCCATTTGCAGCTGTGGCCTTACACCAAATTATAGTTTATTCTAATGGAAGAATGGCTCAATTTTCTGGGCATTGAATAGGCCAGGTGGAACAGATGTTGAATGCATAAATCAGTGAGATTGTTTATGGATTGTTTATGTTTGTTTGCTGGCTTGTTATTCTTGTTAACAGCTTTATGGTTAATGGTTTTCGTAGCACATTGTGTCCATGCAGGATTTGGAATGTCATTTCATGGTGTTTGGAATTTTATGGAAACAATCCTTTACGAGAGTAAACATCGCTATTTCTCAAAACATGATTTGTATGACCGTTAATAACAACCTGAAATCTCATCTCAGCCCACACACGGAATATTCTAGGACAATAAAGGTGGGAGTTAGAATAGTTTTCTCAACAAACAGATGAAGCTTTTGTTGGCAGAACAACACCTGCCTGCCAGTCTACCTGTCTGTCTGCCAGTCTGTCGGTCTCTTTTAAATGCTACATTTGATGCTCTGTCTCGAACATGAAAAGTTGAGTTTCAAGGATTCAAAGTCCGACTCTCCATATGTTGTTGTTAGTAAATGCAGATGTTTGTGGATAACAAGTCCTGCTTGAAAGGAATGTGTTATGAAATGTAAGGATATCAAGAGCAATTTTGACGGCAGTATGATGTGAATGGCAGCAATGATGTGGCTTGCGGAAGAAAAGAGGATGCAGTTTATAAAGGGACTTTACACCTTTGCACACAAAGAACTTTTCACTTAGTGATTTCCCTGAGGAACACTTTACAATAACATAAAGTTGTTCTCTCTCTCTCTCTCTCTCTCTCTCTCTCTCTCATCGCTCTCTCTCTCTCTCTCTCTCTCTCTCTCTCTCTCTCTCTCTCTCTCTCCCCCCCCCCCCCCCATCTTCTCTTGCTCTCCCTTTCAGTGGTAGCTATCTAATTCTGTATATTAAAAAGTGCCTGCGGTTCTTAGCTGTTGAATATTTCATGCCTTTTAATTTTTTCCTGGTGCTAATAGTAACTTTAACTTTTCTCTCCCTCCTTGCCTCCATCCCTCAAACTCACCGTGAAATTACATTTAGATTCATACATATATTTCAGAGTGCTGGTAATTTGTTAAACAAACCCAGTCCTTTATTTTGAAAATGAACAATGCAATGAACAATTGTATAGAAATCTGTGACTTAGCTATGCAAACATGTACAATTCCTGCTTGATATTTAGGGTGATTCAATGAATTTTAACCAAGTCATACTAGTTTAGAAAATGTTCAGTAGAAGTGTCAAATAACTAATGACACTTTGGTGTCCCATATATTTTTTTAAAGCATTAGAGGCACAAATCCAATTTTTTTTTTTTTTTTTTCCCACATAAGAACTATTGGTTATTTAAGATTTACTATTATCTAACATGAAATTAATATAACCTGAAAAGTTGGTATAAACACATCAAATGTCTGTACACTCCCCTTGAAATTGTGATTTTGGTCTGTCCCAGAGATGTCTTGACTTTCTCGACTTTGTCCAACAATTACAATATTCAACACTGTCACAATTTTGACATAATCGGTTGAATTGATATTAATATAATTGAAGTATAAAAATAATTTTAAATATTAACTCATTTCAATTACTAATAGCAATTTATCTCTGTCCCACAAATACCTCATGATTTTTCCCCTATATAAATGTTTTTTTGACATTACTTAATGTCAAGTCCTTTTTATTTGTATAGCGCTTTCACAACACGTTTCAAAGCAGCTTTACAGAAAATGATTCTGTAATGTAATTCTCATTGAGGAGCTAAAATGAAAAATAAATAAATAAATTGTTTTTAGGCCCCCAGTGAACAAGCCAAAAGCTACTGTGGACACCAAAGTAGTAACATTACATTGACACTTTCTAAGGTATGGTATTAAGACAAGTAAATAAATGAATTCCATTTTCACAATATTACACAAATTTTACTATTGACAGCATTTGGTAAGTTCAAACATTCAACCATGTTATCAAAGTTTTTGTATGAAAAATTATATAAAAACTTTATTTTAATTAATGAGAAAGTTTATAAATAACCCTGTAACCCATTCTGCCTTTTTAATAAGATACACTTTAGTTATTTTAATGTGTATTAATGTAAACCGTTCATATTATATTTAGTTTGACCTCTTCTGAAAGTTAAGCTTTCACTGGTATTTTGCTGAAAAAGGAAATGCATGCCTAAATAAATCTTATTAGTGGATTAATTTCAAGTCATAATACTCAATACTGAAAGAAGCTTTATGAAGAATTCTATTGGATATGCACAGGCGTCTTGCATGTGTAGGTGTATAAACGTCCAAAGCTCTATAATCACCATACTGATTAAAACGAACACTAAGTTATGCCTGGCATATTAATGAAACATGAGCATGAGTCCGTGTGTGCTATAGTCTCAGCGGTCCATCCTTTCCTTACAAATGGAGAGAAACACACCAATCAACTGAAAGAGGGGGTTGAAAATCTAATTAAAGTGCAGCAAAGCCTGCGTTTAATTAAATCACCTTTTGATACTCAAATTTCTTCTCTTAATAACTCACTTTTTCCTCTCTGTATTCAAGAGCGTTTGAATTGGACGCGCCCCTTGCTTTAACCTGTTAGCATGCTAACCGCTAATGCCATATTTTATTTTTCTGTAGTTAAAGGAATATTGCATCTTTGATTTCTTCTTGCCAGTAGTGGATTCAGTATTTCAGAGAGAGAGAGAGAGAGAGAGCAGTGTTGCCAGATCTCGCAAGAGAAACAAGCAATCTGGTCTCACACAACAAGCTCAAAATTAGTGACTCACCTCACCAAAATAAATGACCCTAGTTTACTTTTTACCCCTTGGGGCTCTTAATTTCATTGATCTACACAGAAAATATAGTACACTACGATTAAATAAAACAAAGATTAAACAAGTCTAAAATGCAACTTGCTGCAAAATAGCCAAATTGTTTTTAGTAATTATCAACATGATCACACAGAAATTCAACATGTTGCTACCGAATATTCAGATGCCCTGACATCTTCCCAATTCTGCCGAGATACTGACAAGTGGCATTTCCCATCACACATTTCCATCAGACATTTTAATGCGTTTACCTTTTCCAGTGGCACTACTAATAAGCATGCCCTCATAAAAAATCTAAACTAGCCACAAACTCTTTATTTTCACATGCAAATGAGCTTGTGATTTGCCACAAATGTTTGCCCCATTCTGCCGAGTTACTGACAAGTGGCATTTCCCATCACACGTTTCCATCAGAGGGCTGGCTTCTATTTTTAAAGACAATTTTAGATGTAGGATTCTAACGACTGATGCATATATTTGAATTCCAACTGTTGGTACTGAAAATGGACACTCCGCTGGTGATCGCAGTGTTATATCGAAAAGCTCATTTGCATCTAAAATTATCAGTGGCGAATTTGTGGCAAGTTTGCGGCAAATTTGCCATGAACTCTCAATATTTGTAAGGGTGTTGCATGAGCAGTCTCAGAGACACAGGCTCTGGTCCCATGTAAACCAGGAAGTAAACGCATTCATATAATCAATGATGAGTAAGTTGCATTTTCCTTTAAAGATGACATTTTTACTCCAATGACGGTTAGGTTTAGTTTGGGTTAGAGAGTATGGTTGATAAAATATGCATTCCCCTGATTTGGCCTTGAAGAAGATATGACGCATATAAGCAGCAATCTTTAGCAGCTCTTTCGGTCTAATTGCAGGCTGATTGATCACCTGAGCTAACAGCATCAGTTCTCCACTACAGTATATAATTACACTGTAACAATAATATTCATTGAGCCAAATGCACAGACCCCAGGCGACACGAAGACTCAGGAGGCTTCCGAAGGTAAATAACTCTGAAAGAAAGAAGGTTTTTGTGCAAAAACTTTAAAATGCAAAGTCAACTCAGTAATACAGCATCTGCTTAGCAATTTTGGGGAAGCTAATTTGATGGGCTTGCCATACTTCAAGTAACAATTTAAAGTAGTTTAACTACAGTCAAGATACCCTTCTGAAAAACTACCCTTACAAAAATCAAAAGTGCATGGCGAATTTGCTGCAAACTTGCCGCAAATTCGCCACTGATTATTTTCACATGCAAATGAGATTTGCGGCAAACTTGCAGCAGATTGTCCATTGTTGACAAGGTTTGCTGGAGGTTCACCACTACGGGCGGAGAGCTGCAAACTTCTGGCAAACATTTGTAGTGAATCACAAGCTCATTTGCATGTGAAAATAATGAGGCAAATTTTCTGCAAATTTGTGGCAAATTTGCCAGAACCCAAGATTTTTTGTAAGAGTAGTGAGCTACATTACAAGCTACTAACAAAAAGTAAATAATTTGTACATAAATGGACAGCAGTATTTAACAAAACATTTATCAACAAAAATATGTAAAATGCAATGTAGGGATTTCTGCATATGCCTAAAATGTTTTTACTGTCTGAACAAACTGGTTCACTGAAATGAATCAACCGCCCATTGTTTCATATGAGAAAGACAGGACATTCTCCAAGAGCATGTTTGATTATTGCCCATTTCCCTTGGCTGTAAAGCTGCACCTGTGATAAAAATGGTGATGTAGGGTAGCATTTTGGCATGCTACACCGCTACCTGTAGTTAGTTCCTGGTAAAGATGCATTACTTTGAAATGAATTTTGAATGCTGAGCTATTGTCACACTACTGAAAAATGTTAAATAATTGTTCAAGGTTTAATTCAAGTTAAGTTTAAGCATTTGCGACATAATTTGATTACAACTGTAACACATTCAATGGAAAGGAGGAGGCAAGAACCGGCTGGACGATATAAATAACATTTTAATGAGAAACTTAAACCAAAAGAGACACACACACACAGGTGTCGGACAGCTGTCCGTAACTCTCTCTCTCTGTCGCACTGCCATCTCCGGTCGGTCTATCCCTCTCGGGCTTCATCAGCCTAATTAGGGGCCGGGTGTGCGGAATCACAACCCGGCCCCGCCCTCCGCCCTGCCACATTCCTCCCTCGTTCTCTCAGGCTGGGGAGCATGACGTACATCCCCCCCCCCCAAGGGGGAGGCGTGCCCTTCCGGCCCCGTCTGCCGGCATGTCATCCCCGCCTTCTTGGAACTGGGAGGGGACAAGGGGAGGCAAAACAACAACAAAAAACACAGTACATACACACCGTAACGGTGATGATACCAACTTAAAATATAATAAAAACTAATATTTAAAAAGAGAGGGAAAGGCCAAAGCGGAGTGGCAGCGGAAGAGAGAGAGAGGATAGAGAGAGAAAAAAAATGTACTCGCCGGTTCTCCGATACGCCGTAGCCTGGTCCTCAGCCACTCCTCCACCCTCTGGTGGATGACAGCTGTGCCTCCCTGGGAGGATCGGAGGCAGTCCTCCGGCCCTTGATGGACAGAACGCCCCCCCGCGTTTCAGCGGCTAGTAGGGGTCTCCTCCGCCCCTGGCAGCGGCACTGACTGCTCCAGGCGGTCGGTTAGGAGCCCCACCTCCCCTCGCAGTCGGCGGCCGTTCCTCTGTTCTCAGGCGGCCGGGCTCCTCCGTCCCCCGGCAGATGGCCGCAGCTGCTCCATTGGGGTGGATGGTAGTGACGAGGACTCTAGTATGGCGCATCCCTCCTCCTTCCCGGGTTTCAGCACCAGTGTAACACATTCAATGGAAAGGAGGAGGCAAGAACCAGCTTGACGATATAAATAATATTTTAATGAGAAACTTAAACCAAAAGGTACACACACACACAGGTGTCGGACAGCTGTCCGTAACGCTCTCTCTGTCGCACTGCCGTCTCCAATCGGTCTTATCCCTCTCGGGCTTCATCAGCTTAATTAGGGGCCGGGCATGCGGAATCACGACCCGGCCCCGCCCTCCGCCCCGCCACAACAACAAAAAAATGTTTTTGAATTCTCCTTGTCCCTCATTTATTTAAACGAAAGCAAATGTCGCGGTTACAGCCAGGCAATTACAATGGAAGTGAATGGGGCCTGTCTATACACTAAAATACAAACTATTTCAAAAGTATAGCCAGATAGTAAGTAACTTTTGTTTTCAAGATGGCTCCGTTGTGTGTGGCATGCTGTCAGCTACCTGGCTTGGTCCTTAGTTTTTTGTTTTATTGTGTTTTATTTTTGTTTTAAGTGTTTAGCCGCTTCTAGCCTATGACCAGCAATCACTTTTGAACATTAAATTCACCACTGATGAATTGTTAAATCGAGCTCAGTGAGGCTCGCAGTACGCTCCGCCTCCTCTCCTGGCATCCTTACCTGCATGTCTGCGCCACCTGCCATGCTCTCTACCCCAGAGGAACCTCCGAAAAAGACGTGGGAAACAGGGAGGTACTGCCATCAAGATCAAGTCTCTTCTGGAGGCCCGATTGGAGTTGCAGCACCTCTTGGGCTCCTCTGCTCAGGAAAATATGGCAACTACTTTATTTGGCAACGTTCCTTGGAACCATTGCACTTCTGGAATATTCCAGTTGTTCCAGACTCGACACCTCAGCTCCCTCTGTATCGCCCGCCTGACATTCGCCGTGGTTGTGTGGATATGCGCCATCTCCGCTCGCTGTGCCAGGTATCACAGCCGACTGAGGATTCAGTGAGGCTGAGGACTGCCTTGATTAACGCCAGATCGATGGTCGACTTTTATCGACTTTTATCCTAAATTACTTTTTTTTGCCTCAAATGGCTTGGATTTTTTATTTGTCACTGAAACACGGTTTACGCCTGGGGATTTTTTTTAACTCTCCTCATACTTCGGGTCGGGGAGGAGGGTTGGCTTCTATTTTTAAAGACAATTTTAGATGTAGGACTCTAACGACTGATGTATATAGTAGCTTTGAACTCCAACTGCTGGTACTGGAAATGGACACTCCACTGGTGATAGCAGTGATATATCGACCTCCAAAAACACTTGTTTGCAGACTTGCAGACTTTCTTGGGGGTATTATTCCGAATTTTGACAGACTGTTAATTCTCGGGGATTTTAATGTTCATGTGTGTTGTCCGTCAAACTCATTGGACAATGAGTTTATCAGCCTCATTGATTCTTTTGATTTAACACAACTGGTGAAAGGCCCCACTCATATACACGGTCATACACTTGATCTTGTATTATCGCATGGCTTATCTTTTGGCAGGGTTAGGGAGTAACGGAATACATGTAACGGGATTACGTATTTAAAATACAAAATATAAGTAACTGTATTCCACTACAGTTACAATTTAAATCATTGGTAATTAGAATACAGTTACATTCAAAAAGTATTTTGATTACTGAAGAGATTACTTTTCATTTTATTGTCATTTGTTTCATTTGTTTCATTGTTTTCATTTAATATTTAGTCCTGCGATCCAAAGTGCATTTGAACAGTGGTGAAACACTTTCTTATGATGTGTTACATTCATGCGAGCAGACAGAGAAGTAAGTTTGAAGTAAGTTTGGAGCAGAAGAAATAGAAATAAACCTTGTGTAAATTGTCAGCTTTACGCTAAGCTAAAATGCTATTTCTAGCCATTTTACATGCACATGTTATCAGGTACGATCATATTTTTTTTATCAAGAAAAATCACGTTGGATCATAATTTCTTTTTTTCTAGTAAGACCTTTGATATTAGTTCAAAAATCATATTCTTGATAATACATTTGTTTTATTGTTTTCCTGTAAAAATATGTAAAGATCCTTAAAACAAGATCAGTTTAATTTATCTTGTTTTAGAAACAACACTGCATAAGATATTTAGGTTTTTCAGAGAATGTATTTTTAACATGTGTATTTTGTCTTACTGTACTGGAGTTTTTATAGTCAAAACAAGTGAAAAAAATCTACCAGTGCTGAAGAAGAAATCCAAAGTATTTAGAATATGTTACTGACCTTGAGTAATTTAACGGAATACAAAAGTAACCCTCCCAATCCTGTCTATTGGTTACATTGATTTATGTGATTATGTTATTTCCAATCACAGCCCTATCCTGTTCACTGTTCACCTCATATCTCATACTGACAAGCCTGTTAAATCTATGCGTTGGACTCGGATATTTCTACTACCAGTGGTGATTTTTAGCAGCATTTAAGGAGGTTTCTCAATCCTGTGTTCTCTCTACCCACAACCTGAGTGTCGAGGAGCACCTCAGTTTGTTTTACTCTGTCTGCGCTACTATATCTGATGCAGTGGCTCCTCTAAAGCCCAAACATCACAAACCTAAGTCTGAGCTCTGGGTGAATGACACCACCAGTGGTCTTAGACAGACCTGCAGAAGAGCTGAAAGAAAGTGGAAGAAAGACAAGCTCCAGGTCTCTTATGAAATTCTGAGGGATACTCTTTCTTAGTTCCAGAGAGCTGTGAGATCAGCTAAAGCAAAGTACTTTTCTGACCTCATTGAAAAGAACTGTCACAGACCCAGAACCCTCTTCACTATTATAAACGCTGTTGTAAATCCCCTCATGTCTTTTTAAAAAATTTTTTGATGTGATTGGGCCCAATCTTTTAATTTTTATAAATAGGTGCCTTGAAATGGGAATTGTACCCGATTACTTGAAGCATGCCTCTGTTCAACCCTTTCTTAAAAAGCCAAATTTATATCCTACAGTTTTTATCTAATTTTAGACCCGTTTCGAATCTCTCCTTCATTTCAAAAATTTGAGAGAAAACAGTTTTTCAGCAACTACACAGTTTCTTAGAAGAAAATAAAATCTTTGAAGTTTTTCAGTCAGGTTTTAGAAAATACCACTCTACTGAGACAGCACTAGTAAAAGTTTTAAATGATGTCTTTTTATCTACTGATTCCGGTAATTCTGTAGTGCTTGTGCTTTTAGATTTAAGTGCTGCCTTTGATACAGTTGACCATGCTGTCCTGATCTCCCGTTTAGAGCAATGTGTAGGTATTCCAGGAAAGGCTCTGAAGTGGTTTCAATCCTATTTTAATAATAGGAGCTTTTCAGATAATATCGGTGAATTTTCCTCAGGTTCGGCTCCACTTATCTGTGGTATTCCCCAAGGCTCTATTCTTGCTCCTATTTTATTTTCTCTCGATATGCTTCCTTTAAGTTCTATTTTTAAGAAATACAATGTCTCTTTTCACTGCTATGCAGATGACACCCAAATCTACCTGCCTTTGAAACATAACAAAAATTGTATGGACTCGCTTCTGGCCTGCCTCTCTGATTTAAAGGCTTGGATGTCTTTACATTTTTTAAACTTGAATGAAAGCAAGACTGAGATCATTGTGTTTGGTAATTTCGTCCCTCTGTCTACACATGTTAAATCGTGCATGAAAAATTCTTTAATAATGCTCTTTGATAAAGTTTGACAAACAAGTCAACTCTGTTGTCAAATCAGTTTCTTTCCATTTACGAGCATTGGCCAAGGTGAAGACCTTTCTTTCTTTTAAGAATTTTGAAAGGGCGATTCATGCTTTTATTACTTCAAGGCTTGACTATTGCAATGCACTTTAAATGGGTATTAGTCAATCATCTCTTTCCCGGTTGCAAACTGTACAGAATGCAGCTGCTAGGCTTCTAAGTGGTGTCAGGAAACGTGGACATATCACCCCTGTTTTTTTTAGTCTCGTTACACTGGCTTCCAGTACAGAATTGATTTCAAAGTCCTGCTCCTTGTTTATAAATCCTTAAATGGTCTAACACCGTCTTACATCACTGATCTCCTGTCTGAGCATCACTCAGTGATATCTCTGAGGTCCTCAAACCAGAGGTTATTAACAGTCCCAAGGACTAGACTAAAACTAAGAGGTGACTGTGCGTTTGCTGTAGCTGCGCCACAGCTTTGGAATAGCTTGCCTGTTTTTAATAGAACTGCCACAACAGTATACCAGTTTAAATCAAAGCTCAAAACATATCTTTTTTCAATAGCTTTTAACCAATGATGTTTTCTGCTGTCTGCTGTTTTACATGTTATGTATTGTTTGTATTGTGTTTTATAACAGTACAGGGCATCATGTACTATATTATGTACATCATGTACTGTATTTTGTTCTATTATATTTTATGATATAATGTACAGCACATTGGCCAACTGTTGTTGTTTTTAATAACGCTCTATAAATAAAAGTGACATTGACATCGACACTTTTGGTTGGCCTCTAGTTGATTGAACCGCAACAGTTGTTTGATTTGGTAGTTTGTTTGTAATATGCTGTTTTGTAAACTGTTTCAGCAGATTTATTAAAGTCATACGATATTCAAAGGATCATCCCCTGGGAACCCTCAAGGACAACATTATGAAATCCACAAACATGTTATCTCTTATCTCAGAGAGCAGTGCAGACAACACTATTGTTCTTTACTTGGGATGCAACATACTTTCTTTTATTAGTTAATCTACAACTCACTGCTAATTGTGAGTTAAGTGTGTCATCAGTATTTATACTGCCACATGGATGTAACAAGAATAAGATTTACTATCCATTTCTTATGCCTTTTCTTACAGACAGAGGTAATTATTAGTAGTATTATTTTTAAAAAGGTCTTCACTGTTGTTCTTTGGCATTTGTATTCAGCCTTCACACAATATAATTCAGGAGCAAATAACCTCATCATTAAGTCCATATCAGCCACGAACATGCTTCATTGTTTAGAGACAGTCTTTTTCGCATTTTTACACTCACAAAATAATGGAACTTTTGCTTGATAATGCACCCATTAGAAGAAAAGACGGCAAGGTGTCAAGTGAATGTAAGGATTTCATAAATGTAAATCCAAGCAAGATTATACTTTCCCACACCAGTTACCAGGGTTTGGTCCTTAGTTATGAAATTAGTTATTCATGAGTGAAACCTTTAGAAAAGGTGACAGAAATAAATTATTAATAGCCAAGGTCCAG
Source organism: Myxocyprinus asiaticus (assembly GCF_019703515.2). Taxonomy (NCBI): domain Eukaryota; kingdom Metazoa; phylum Chordata; class Actinopteri; order Cypriniformes; family Catostomidae; genus Myxocyprinus; species Myxocyprinus asiaticus. The sequence continues at coordinate 38,141,969 of NC_059357.1, read as the reverse complement.
ACCAGGACAATATATCTCCTGGTCTCCCTCTGCCACATAATTAATTAGTCATTTATGTGTCATAAATAAGCAATATGAATGGAGAGTGCGGGAGTTGCATGACTACATACTAATTACCCAATAAGATGTGTGCTAATTAATTTCTCTAATCATGTGCCTATGGATTGCAGTGTAATAAATAATGATCGGATTGAAAGGCCCTAGCTTGGTGCACAGTAGTCTCATGTAGCCGGAACGGGGTCATTCCTATGTTCCCAGGGACCTATGTTCCCCAGATATAATAGGGTTAAGGGTTAGGGTTAATATTTATGAAATAAATATTATATGGATAATATTTATGAAATATTTGAACTTGAAACGTGTCAAATTTGACCCGAACAGAGGGTTAATTTGTGTTAACAGAATATTGAACTGGGGAACTTAGAACCCTGGGAACATAGGACTCTGGGAACATAGGACTCTGGGAACATAGGACCCTGGGAAAATAAGACCTTGGGAACTTAGGACCTTAGGAATATAGGACACTGGGAAAATAGATACGCTCCCGCCAGACATCAGCATGGAGTCTGGATCACACTGAAGCTTATTCTTCCCAATTAGATGGGAATGTGATGGTTTTAGGCAGATAAATTTGAAATCAGACAGCCATGAGAAAGAAGTGGAATGAACAGGTGTGCTTAAGATGTTGACATTTAGCGACACCTATTAATTTATTAGGTGTTTTTATTCAAAGCAACATGCTACAGCATGCTACAACATAAGAAATTCATCCTAAGAAGACAGGATAACATTTAAAGTACTTGCAACTCAATGTCTCAAACAAAACTCTTGAACATCTGTCAATGATTCAACCCCTGCCCTATGCATCACAAATGCAATGTTCTCAACACACAAGCTAATAAATGTTGGTTATGTAATTGCCTTTCAAGTCATGCACAATGGTAAATGTGTTTAGATAAAATAAGAAAGCTTGTTGTGAGGAACAGGGCGAAAAGTGTTTATGTATATAATTTGCCGTTTTACTCATTATTTGTGTGTAAGGGAATAAAAGACATTGTTGTTTTTCAGACTCTGGTGTTCATTTCACCAGGAAACTGCTGTGATCCGTACACACAGTACAATGAGCCACATCAAAATCATGGTGACACTTTACAATAAGGTTCCATTTATTAACATTAGTTAACATGAACTAACAATGAACAATAATTTTACAGCATTTATTAATCTTGGTTAATGTTAATTTCAGCATATACTAATACATTTTTAAAACTTAAAGTTGTATTTGTTAACATTAGTTAATTTATTATGAATTAACAAAGAACAATTGTATTTTTATTAACTAATATTGAATGAGATTAATAAATGTATCATTCATTGTTAGTTCATGGTATCTAATGCATTAACTAATGTTAATGAATGGAACCTTACTGTAATTTGTTACCAAAATCATTCTAAAAAATGTAGGTATAGTATGAGACCAGGTTGGAATAAGGGCTGGATACTGATGTGTAAATAAGGTAAGCCAGTTGCTAATATACACTCACTTAGCACTTTATTAAGAACACCTATACACCTACTTATTCATGCGATTATCTAATCAACCAATCGTGTGCCAGCAGAGCAGTGCATAAAGTCATGAAGATATGGGTCAGGAGCTTCAGTTAATGTTCAGTTAATAATCAACCATCAGAATGGGGGAAAATGTGATCTCAGTAAATTTGACCGTGGCATAACTGTTGGTGCCAGATGGGCTGGTTTGAGTATTTCTGTAACTGCTGATCTTCTGGGATTTTCACACAGAACAGTCTCAAGAGTTCACTCAGAATGGTGCCAAAAAAACAAAACAAAAAAAAAAACATCCAGTGAGCGGCAGTTCTGCGGATTGAAACACCTTGTTGATGAGAGAGATCAATGGAGAATGGCCGGACTGGTTGAAGCTGACAGAAAGGCTACGGTAACTTAGATAACCACTCTGTACAATTGTAGTGAGCAGAACAGCATCTTAGAATGCACAACATGTCAAACCTTGAGCCAGATGGGCTACAACAGCAGAAGACCTCGTCAGGTTCCACTTCTGTCAGCCAAGAACAGAAAGCTAATGCTACACTGGGCACAGACTCACCAAAACTGGACAGCTGAAGACTGGAAAAATGTAGCCTGGTCTGATGAATCTCGATTTCTGTTGAAGCACATAGATGGTAGGGACAGAGATTGGCGCCAACAGCATGAATCCATTGACCCAACCTACCTTGTGTCAACAGTCCAGGCTGGTGGCAGTGGTGTAATGGCATGGGGAATGTTTTCTGGGCACACTTTGGGCCTGTTAATACCAATCAATCATCTCTTGAATGCCGCAGTCTATTTGAGTAATGTTGCTGACCATGTGCATCCCTTCATGGCCACAATTTACCCATCTTTTAATGGCTACTTCCAGCATGTTAATGCACCATGTCACAAAGCAAATCTCATCTCATCTCATATGAACATAACAATGAGTTCACTGTTCTTCAGTGGCCTTCCCAGTCACCAAATATGAATTCAATAGAACACCTTTGGGATGTGGGGGAACGGGAGATTCACAGCATGAGTGTGCAGCTGACAAATCTGCAAAAGTTGCGTGATGCAATCATGTCAACATGGACAAGAATCTCAAAGGAATGTTTCCAACATCTTTTCGAATCCATGCCATTTTGAAAGCAAAGGGAGGCCCTACCCAGTATTAGTATTGTGTTCCTAAAATGTGTATAACTAGGTGCTATAGCTACAAATGTATTAACCACAAGTAGGGTTGGGAGGGTTACTTTTGAAAGGTCAGTAAAGTATTCTAAATACTTTGGATTACTTCTTCAGCACTGGTAGATTTTTTCACTTGTTTTGACTATAAAAACTCTGCCAGTACAGTAAGACAAAATACACATGTTAAAAATACATTCTCTGAAAAAGCTAAATATCTTATGCAGTGTTGTTTCTAAAACAAGATAAATCAAAAAGGATTTTTAGATATTTTTACAGGAAAACAATTAAAAAATTATTAACAAGAATACGATTTTTGCCCTAATATCAAAGGTCTTACTAGAAAAAAATTAATTATGATCCAACGTGAATTTTCTTAATAAAAAAATATGATCGTGCCTGGTAACGTGCATGTAAAATGGCTAGAAATAGCATTTTAGCTTAGCGTAAAGCTGACAATTTACACAAGGTTTATTTCTATTTCTTCTGCTCCAAACTTCAAACTTACTTTGTCTGCTCGTATGAATGTAACACATCATAATTCAAATGCACTTTGGATCGCATCATTTATATGTATAAATGTTTTCCATCTGAAAGGATTAAATATTAAATGAAACAAATGACAATAAAATGAAAAGTAATCTCTTCAGTAATCAAAATACTTTTTTAATGTAACTGTATTCTAATTACCAATGATTTAAATTGTAACTGTAGTGGAATACAGTTACTTATATTTTGTATTTTAAATACGTAATCCCGTTACATGTATTCCGTTACTTCCCAACCCTGACCACAAGTTAACTCACACTGTATGGCAACATACAACTGTGTGGCATTCCATCTTAAACTTCAAATCGTTATTGTGCCAGATTGCCATTATTAATTACAGGACTTAGTTTTAGCTGATTACAAATGTATTTTAGTTGTTACTACAAAACTCAAACATTGTTGTGTAGCTAGCAGAGTTTTAGCTAACTATCCTTAAGCCAGTTGAAAGCAAGATGCACATTATTTGCAAATAACAACAACAGTTCACTTTCTTTGTCATCATGGTTGTCACTTAGCTAGATGTCTCAGAGTGTTGTCTCTCAGTTTTCAAAAACAGTTTCGAAAAATTAGCAGAATTGTCACAACTTGCTTGTTGGAGGCGTTCCCGTGTTTCGTTTCCATTTTTCTGCCACATGTTTTACACAAAGGGAAACCATCTTCAAACAACAATCCCTCTGCATTTTTATGGAACACAAAATATTTCCACACTTCCGACTTAACCCTTTTAGAAGGCGATTAAAGGGTCGGCTGCGTTAAGCCATGCATCTTGTCCATGTTGGTTTGTTTAGCATCAGAGTGCACATGTCTCATTTGTGACACATACACGCAGTGTTGTGAATCGTTGATAGGGAAAAATAAACTGCTGTGCGATCAGAAAAAGCTAAACAATTTGGCTAAAAGTTTATCTAGACTTATTTGCAGTATTTTGAAGTGCCCATGATAACAATATTGTGCAGGTTAATTACCATGATATACCATATTACCAAATACCATCCCATGCCTAGCAGTGACAAATTCTTGGCATAGGATGGTCTTACAGTATATTTTACCCTGTCTGCTGCCTTTAAGTGCCCAAGACCAAAGATTTCAAATCAAATTCAAAGGTTATGCAGCAGCCATGCATCTGCCATTGAGATAAATGGGAATGATAATGGATTGCTCTCCCTTGGCATTATAGATCTCCTTGAATTAAACATGCAACGAGATGAATTCATGTGACAAACGTACTGAGGTTATGTGTCAACAATTTGAAACATTTATCGATGCTTAATGCATTCTATTTCACATATTGTTTTACTACTTTTGTAACTAAATGTTTGCACTATACTGTTTATACCTCCTGTAAGCTAGTATTCCTTTCCATGCTAGTGAAGGGTTGAGACTGGAAAGTTATGGAATGAAATAAGTAAAGGATGGATGAGCTCACTCTAACACACACCAGTGCTGATTGAGTGGCTCTGGTCCACACACACACACACACACACACACACACACACACACACACACACACACACACACACACACACACACACACACACACACACACTCTAATTAAAGGTTAATCCGATTCCACCACAGTCTGATAGCATTGAAAGACAGATGTACCATTTAAAAATCCCAGTGCTTACTGCTGTTCACTCTACAATCATACAAGAAGAGCTGTGGTGGAAAGAGTACTGATTTTTTTTACTTAAGTAAAAGTACTGCAACTGAAGAAATAATTAACTTGAGTACAAGTAGAAGTACTGAGAAATATTATGACTCAAGTAAAAGTAAATAAGTAGTTTGCCGAAAAACTTCTCAAGTAATTATGTTACAAGTTACTTTATTAAAATCATATTATATATAGTATTCTATATATAATATAGTATGCTTCCATTTTTAGAACACAAAGTCAATTTTGTTCTTGAAAGAAACTGATGCTACATTTCACCAAGGATGCATTAAATTGATCAAAAATAGTCAAAATCATTAATTGCAAATTATTATTATGGTTTGAAATAACTGTTTTAAGTGGTAGTAATTACATTTTTTCTTTACCCATGATGGCAAACATATACTGTGTCACATATTCCTTTCAAACCCATTCTAAAGTGCTAATTTGGTACTCAAGAAAATTTTCTTGTTATTAGAACAATTGAAAATGGTTGCACTACCATGCAGAAATCACAATACAGTTGGGTTTTTCCCCATTTGCTGAGGTATTGAGTTCTTACAAGTTGCTTTACACTGGCAAGTAAAATTTTGGTTTTAAAAATAGGCAAAAATAATTATATTTTCTCCCAAAGTCTATTGTTTTAGAGAGATGAAGGCTTTTCCATGCATTGCTGTTTTGAAAAAAGAATCTCTAACCAGGATAGAGAGGGAAGTGGATGGCCAGATACACAACAAAAAGACAAGTAAATAGTTTGAGAAACAGATTCCTCACAGGTCCTAAACTAGCAGCTTCTAAATGCCAAAGACCTGCATTGCTGCAAGAGATTATTGAACAAACATAACATTTTAAGAAAACAACATTTATTTAAATAGAAATAGCCATTTGTAACATTTTAAATGTCTCTAAATCGTCTCTGAACTACATAATGTGCATTGTGACTGAAACACACTCCTATTTCAGGTTTATTCTCATTCACGTATGTCCAAGTATTTTGTCTATTAAGTTAACATGCTGTACAAAACTAATATAATGCAATATCATAAAGGACATTTATTCATATTAATATCATTTAATATGATATTGCAGCAATTATCCAGATATGGAATGAGATTATTAAGCAAACTGTTATCAACTCCTACATGCCAACTGAATAAAATTAAGGCAAAAATAAACATTTCACACAGTGTTTAGTGAGAGATATGATTGACTCAAACACTAAAAGTGGTTGTTCTGTATATGTATTATTGTCTTACAGTTGTAAAAGCGAATGGTTACGGGATTGAATGTGGGAGTACAATACCGAACTAATGCGGATTGATAGAAGAGGAGAGCCCATCTGTGCGTGTGATGGTGCGAGGAACTGGACGGCGGGAAAAAAAATTATGTTCAGTGAAAAGTCAAAAGAAGATCGCAATGTATGTAATTGTAACTATATCAGATATTATTAATAAAACATGGGAACTTCTTGCGTTTATATTTTTACTCCATATTTTGAATTTCTGGGATATATTTGTTAATTTCAGTGGCATTTGTGCCCTGAGTCCCCGTTAATTTCCGACGCTATTGGCATTGTATCATTCTAAGGTATTTAAAAGTTTGATTTAGACATATAGTAGCAAGTAAACAAGATATCCCCACATATACTGTATGTCATGCTACATTGTGTTAATGTTTGGCACAGTTAAAACATTGGCTACCTTAAAAACAATTTAAGTTTGATCAGTGGTTAAACGTGTTCAGACGGTTCCCTTGTACCTGAATGAATGGCTCCTTTCCAGAATAAAATTAAATATGCAGAAAATCACTGTATTACAGTTCTTGTATAGTGACAGGGTCGAAGTCTTGAAGAAGCTAGAGAAGAGAGGACACCGGCGGCAGTTTATGCAAGCTGCTGTGCTCATGATGCTGTGCCCTGCGGGCTTCGCACAGCGCATTTTAGTTTATAAACAGATTTAGCGCTTATAACTTTCTTCTTCCCAAAAATTCAGAAATATTATGTTTTTATTTTGTACTTTGTAATTGTGGTGAAAAATAACTGTAGTGAAGTTGAATACTTAATTTTTAATCAACACAAGTAAAAGTACCATTATTTATTTATACTTAAAAAAGTAGAAAAATGGGGAGCCTGGGTAGCTCAGCAAGTAAAGATGCTGACTACCACACCTGGAGTCACAAGTTTGAATCCAGTGTGTAATAAGTGACTCCAGTCAGGCTTCCTAAGCAATCAATTGGCTCGGTTGCGAGGGTGGGTAGAGTCACGTTGGGTTAACCTCCTCGTGGTGGCTATAATGTGGTTCTCGCTCTCGGTGGGGCGTGTGGTGAGTTGTGCGTGGATGCCGCAGAGGATAGTGTGAGCCTCTACATGCGCTAGGTCTCCGCGGTAACGCGCTCAACAAGCCACGTGATAAGATGCGCGGATTGACCATCTCAGATGCAGAGGCAACTGAGATTCGTCCTACGCCACCCGGATTGAGGCGAGTCACTACGCCACCACTAGGACTTAGAGCACATTGGGAATTGGGCATGCCAAATTGGGGAGAAAAGGAGAGAGAGATAAAGTAGAAAAATTTGAAAAACGTACTGTAATGAGAGTAGATGTACTTCGTTACTTTCCACCTCTGAAGAAGAGAGGTTGAAAGGTCCAAAAGACTAAATATAGGCTGAAAAAAGAATGGTGGACATTTCAGTTTTTTTATCTCCTCCTTAATAGCATTGTATTTCATCAGTGACATTCAACTTTCACAAACAGAGCAAAATCTTTCCTAACCTCACTTCCTTTGAACCAGAAAAACTATAATTATTTCTGTAAGGGGGAAAGAGAGAAAATTTGTTTAATTAAGTTTAGAGCTGAAACAGGCTGTACCTGCTTTATGTGGTATTTCCGTGATCCAACGTTTGTAGTTTAGTAGCTTGTTTAGCTCTTAAGTTAGTTTACAGGGGTCAGTAGTCTCTCTACATGCTGCAAGCAGTAAAACACATGCTCTATGAAACACGGTATCAGTGCAAGGCTTTAGCCACCAGTCACAGCAAAAAAGCCCCCAAGTTTTTTTCCCGTCCAGGCGGGTTTCTCTCCTGCTCTTCGGTTGTGCACTTGGATGCCTGTATTTTGGGGATTAGTAGCTTAATCGACCTTGTAATGGGGAGATCAGAGCAGCGTGGAGCCATGGAGAGGAGTTCTTACACACATACACACTTATTCTCACACAAACACACATATACACAATCTCCCCCACCCCAGTGCATCTTTAATACTTTTATGCACAGTTTCGCTCCTAAAATGCACAAAATTATAGCAAACTTGCTTTTCTGACACTGTCGTGTTCTCAGAGGGGCAGAAGGAGATAAGGTCACCACACAAACATGCGTATGAATCCACACGTCATTAGAACACATACAAAAGCACCTCTGGAGAGTCCGTGGAGGGAAAGCGATTCTTTGCCCGGAAAGCAGCGGTGTGGTTTGGGTTTGTTTTAAGGGTGTTGTAATGTTGAGGGTAGAGGCCTGGTGGTGAGGGGATCACAGTAATGCATCTCTCTCTCTCTAGTGGGGATTTGGCTAATGCCTGCCCAGGGAGCATGGGAATGCATTGTACAGTCACCCCCTCCTCTCTCTGGGCATTAATCCTATGTTATCTCATATCAGAGATGGTGTAGGGATTGGGTGCAGGCAGGATGATAAGATGAACAAACAGTGCGGCTCATTAGAGCGAAGACTTTGTGTAATCACCACTCTAATCTCCCATAATCCCAGCATTTCCAACCGAACACACTGTCACAGTGGGCCTGCCCCCTCCACCTCTTTCCCTTCTGCCCCTTCTGCCTTCTCCCTCCATTTCTTCAGAACTCCAAAGATCGGAAACAGGCCTGTAAATGATACCCTGTGACCCAATCGGACCTGACCAGTAGTCAAATCGGGCTGCGCAATTATTTGCAATTACAATAAAATTGCGATATAAGAATATAAAAATTCTAAACTGCTGTAGTCTGAACAGAAAATGGGAAGGTGAATAAGAATAAAGTAAATGAGGCTATCATCTCTCACTTATGCAAAGACTATTTTTTCCTTCCTGAAATTTTTGAATGTAAAATGTATGAATAAAGAAAATTTTTTCCAAAATTGCAATACACAGTATATACTATATATACTGTATATATTAGGGGTGTAACGGTTCTCGGTAAAAAAAGGAACTGTACAGTTCACCAACCACGGTTTGGTAAGCATTTGCTCTGCGGTTCATCTCTAGTTTAATAACGCATCTGGATCATACAGTTTGGTGAACAAAATAAAGTGCCAAATAGACATGCGCAGTTGTAACCTCCGCAAATGCACCTGTATGGCTTTGTAAATGGACACACTCCGTCTGTGTTTCACATGGGTCAACTTTCTACAGAGAGAAGCTGTCCTATAAACTGTATGTTAAATCAGTTGATGACATCACAGTTCTGCATGCGTTGGCTACATGGCAAGCAGAGAAAACAAGCCGCAAGAGAGAAGCCCCTGTGTCATTTAAGTGTCCTGTCTGGGAACTTTTTCTTTATGCAGTCAATTACAACAGCGATGGTCAAAAAACGTTTACAAAACAGGCACTGTTTGCAGACATTGCTTGATGCGAGTGCCGTATACTAGTAATCCATTGATGTTTGATTAGCTATTTATGCTAACATCACCTGAGGATACATAGCACGCGATGCTTAGAGCTGCAGGTGAGCCCGAAACTGCACACAGACACATTCCCTTCTGTCCTAAAACAGGCACTCTGTGCAAGTTCGGATAGACATGAAACAAGAACTGAAGTGCTTGGGGTGTTGTCATAGCCAGAGTTATGTTTCCCTTAACTCCGTTGATGAAGATGTGGGATTTCTGTGTATGATTCAAATACTCGAGTCATGTCACGACATCCATTCTTGTATTCATTTTAACAGCAAGTTTATTTCTTCTATAGTGATGTACAGAATCTGAATGTTGAATATATATTGAGTTGAGTTTGAAATGCACTTTATGTTGATGCATGTAGCGTAATAATGCAGGTATAAAGTTAAAATATTGAGTTAGTAATTAGAGAGGTTTTTTTTTTTTTTTTTTTTTTTTTTAAGGATCCTAATGAAAATTAACCATGGTTTTACTATAGTAATATTGCAGTAACCATGACTATAATAACAAGGACTGTTGTCACCATGGTTTTCTTAGCATAAATCATGGTTTTGATAGAATTAACCATGGATTTTATGTAGTAATACTGTAGTAGTCATATAGTAACCATGGTTTGACTATAGTAATATTGTAGCAGCCATGACTGAAGTAATTATGACTGCTGTCACCATTGTTTTCTTGGCAGAAATCATAGCTTTGATACAATTAACCATTGTTTTACAACAGTCATACTGTAGTTTACATATAGTAACCTTGATTTTACTATAGTACTGTAACCATGACAGTAACCATGTTAACTTTTGTGGTTACTATGCTTTTACAATAAATACAATGTTTAAACTACGGTTACTGTTGTAAAACCATGGTGATCTGTAGTGAGGGCAAATCTCTTAAAGTGTCTGTTACCAAATAGAATATTCCAAATACCGAACCGTATCGAAACCGTGACCCTAAAACCGTGATACAAACCGAACCGTGAGAAATTTGAACCGTTACACCCCTAATAAAATATATATATATAAGTACTGTGCAAAAGTTTTAGGCACTTGTGAAAAACTTTCAAAGATAAAAAATAATGACATAAATAGTTTTCATTAATCAATTAACGTCATACAATGTCCAGTAAACAGAAAAAGAGCTAAATCAATATTTGGTGTGAACACTTTTGCCTTCAAAACAGTACCAATTCTCCTAGGTACACCTGGACACAGTTTTTCTTGTTTGTTGGCAGATAGGATGTTCCAAGCTTCGTGGAGAATTCACCACAGTTCTTCTATCTATTTAGGCTGTCTCAATTACTTCTGTCTCTTTATGTAATCCCAGACTGACACGATGTTCAGTGGGGGGCACTGTAAGGGCCATGACATCTGTTGCAGGGCTCCCTGTCCTTCTATTCTATTCTATTTGCAAAAGTAATGTTTGGGAGTATAAAATTTATATTTCCTATTGACACACTAAAGTAGCAGATATAAATAACCATCTTAAGACAAATGTTTTTGTGAAACATCTTATGTGCCAAAGACTTTTCCACAGTACTGTATATATATATATATATATATATATATAAATAACTGTCCAAATTAATGTGTTAATGCATGTGATTCATTTAAAAAGTTTAACACGTACATTTTTCTTAATCGCGATTAATGCATTTAATGTTAATAAAGCATAAACCAGCAAAACAATGTTGCGACTAGGGCAGAACCTTTTCGATGTCTCCGCCTGGAGTTATTACACTGACGCACACACACCACAAACACACACAACTGTGATGGGAAAGGACCTCTTAATGCTATTTGTATGTTAAAAAAACAAAACAAACCCAGATGGGACTTGTGACAGAAAGCAAGTACTTTGCAGCCTCTGTAAGGCGCAATTTAATTACCACAGAAGCACGTCAAGTCTTAACTATCACCAAAACACAGAATGAGACGTCGTTTTCAGTGCTTTTCATGTGGAGATCAAAACGGCGCTTGCCACTGTCATTGACACCCTCGCGAATCATTAGTCAAACTCCTACTTAGACTTAGGGAAATGTTTAATGTTACTTGAACTGGTGCTATTTTAGTGCAATTCTATCTTTATACTGTGGAAGACTTTGTTTGGAAAATGTGAATAAACCATTATATTGTTATACATTGTTTTGCGTTCTTTCCTAAAAAGCAAATAAATGCATTTTGACAAGAAAATAAGTATATTTAGTGTCAAATTTCTGCACTTTCAAAATCTCTGATTAATTGTGATTAACTATGAAAAGTTATGTGATTAATCACGTTTAAAATTTGTAATCTACTGACAGCACTAATTTTTTTAAAGAAACTAGCTTTCTTAACTAGCTGGAAAACAATGGCTATTTTGGATGAGAGGCGTAAATGTAGCAAAATCCATCCGTTTTCAAACTAAAATGTATTACGTGGACATGGCCTTAGAGCCAAAGCAGCACTGGCCTAATAGGGCAACTGATAGTTCCATCAACTGGTCCAAAACTCTCTCTCACTGGTCAGTGGGCCATCCTTATTGCTGAGCCTTGCTTAATTATTTAGTAAATGCTTTTTCAAAAGCATCTTACAAATAAGAAATGCATCATAAGTAATTGTTCCAGTGCAATTCTAAAATTTACTTTCTACTTTTTCACTCAAATACACTTCAGTCAAATGAATACCTGAATGAATACTTTATTCACTTATAGACAAGTGAAGCAATATGTTGGTTTTGGGGGGTATGGTTCTGTTCTAGGCAATTTCTCCAATTCTTTTTTTCTTTTTTCCTTTCTTTTTTTACATTCTGACAGTGCTACATGATACAATTATTCATTTGCATAACACTTACTAGAACTTAAAATACTGTATATCAAGTTGGCAATCAAGAACAGGGCAGAATAACACACTGAAGATATGAATTCCAAACTGGCAATCAACTGTAGTCTTAGAGAACAAAACATCAAGACAGATGTAGACAAACTAAAGGCAAGCTTCAATACAGAGGTGGAGCTGGGGATGGAGGAGGATATTAAGTGCAGCTTGCATCCATGCAATGGAAAGACAGCTTAGCAATAAATGAACGAATTAATGGAGGACTTAAATAGGACTGCTCATTAAGCGTCTGAATTGTATTGGCAGACTTCATGATCAGCTGAGCGTCAGCTGACTGCAAGCTTGACTCAAGCGACCTGACTGAACTAACACTACGCTTGATTTTTGTTTAGTAAATTTGACTTTATTGAGTAAACTTACATACACTTTCACTGTGCTTTTTCCACCCCAGCAGTAGGCCTCTATCCAAAAACACTTTAGTCTTCCATACCAAACGGTTGCCATGCATACGGGAAATTTACATAATGTGCGTACAAAATGCATTTCTAGTAGGTGCAGTAAGGTACAATGCCACTGCGAAAACGTCCCATCAAATCTTCTGCTTGTCTTGTTTTCTCCTCTCCCTTCTTTTTTGCTTTTTCTCATCCTGCACTCTCTCTCTCTCTCTCTCTCTCATTGTCTTTCTTTCTCTCATATATGCCATTTTATTTCTTTTTTTTCCCTACTGTAAACTAATAACAGAATGGGTACTCGTGGGCAACCCAGTGGAAAGAAAATCAATACTCTTTCATACAAAATCAAGATTTCTTTTATCCTGCCACTTTTGTTGCTTTTCTTTCTCTCTCTTTTCTCCTACTTCTCTTCTGAGACTTCTCATGCCAGTCCTTGGAGTGCTGCGGAACGCTGCCTTGGATTCTACAAGGTTCTTCTTTCACTGGTATTTGATTGATTGAAAATAATCAGATCATTTCCCTCAACTCATCTCATCTGAGCACTGGTCTGACCTCTTGGCTCTTCAGGTAGTTTTTCAGGGCTGGGCACATACGTGTGAAGTGCCGGCGGGGGTGTCGAGCAGGTCGGCCCATCCGCCTTCCCCCGCAAGCCACCCTATTATACACACTCAAGCCTATTACTCCAACATGGAGCCGGAGTGAAGAGAGAAGAGGTCAGATTCAAGCCTCACACACCCTCTGAAGAGAGAGAGACAGAGACAATTATGACGCGTCGAGCAGAGAGTGTTTTAGGGTGCAGTTTGGCAGTTTGTGCAGGTCTAATGGAAAGCACTGCTCCAGTATTACTGTCAGATGGCGCAACGGAGGGAGAAAAGACTATCATAGACAAGGGAGAAAATGGGAAAAGGGGAAGGGAGGGGGAAAAGCGTGTTCTCTCACTCGCCGTCATGATTACATGCTGGCAGAACAGGGGCGAGGAAACAGGGAGTGGACTTCCAGAGACGGATATAATGTGCCATTTTTTTTTTTTTTACTAAAAGCACTGGGGGATGCCATGATGCCACTGCCATGCCAATAATGCCTGTTTGAAATGGAATAAATTGACATCGACAGGCAAAGAGAAAAGAAAAAGAGAGGAGAGAGATATATGAAATGCTCATTATAGGCACGGCTCTCTTTTTTTCATACATCACTCATTTTGTCTCAGCAGTTTGTTTTATTTATTTGAAGTTAGTGGCTTAATGAGATCCCAGAGGCATAGAGATGAGAATGAGAGAGAGAGAGAGAGACAGACAGAGAGAAAGAGAGAGAGACAAGAGAAAAAGAAAGAAAAGGATGGGAAATAAGAAGGATTACATAAAAAATTATAGAAGGGAAGATAAAACTGAGAGATGTATAAAAGACTAGAAGGTGACTGAAGGGTAAATACCTGAAGGGTGTCAAGGGGTAAATATCACAAAACCTGTTCGTGTCCAAGTCCAGGTCCTATTTCACTCAAAAAATGAATAAATAAAAAAATAATAAATAAATAAAAGCACATTTACCACCAAAAGTCTCATTACTATAATGCAAAAGAAAAAAATATATAATTTTTGTATTGTAATATAATGATATATTATTTCAAATACAAATTATTTAAACATCATGGTTCTTTATACTGCCTTTAGTTTATGCTGATTTAAATTGTATTAATGTAACGTCAGTATCTAATGGGAAATGCAAAAAACATATGGATGCATTATGATAATTATTATTATTATTTTAGATTTTTTTCAGGTGGTGGGAGGCACTGATTGCCATAAACAATGTGATAATGGTCCTAAAAACAGGGGGGAAATGTGACTGTACATGTTCACGTAACATTTACCCAGAGAGAAAAGAGGCACCAAACATCTTCCCATAGTAGCCTAATTTCTTTACAGCACAACACACACCTTTCACACACACACACACACACACACACACACACACACACACACACACACAAGCTGTGCAATTAAATTTGAGCTACTAAGTTACCAGACATTCAGAACTTCTACAAGAAAAAACAAATATATGATATAAACCAGATTATTGTTATAATAACAAAGTCACTGCAAAATATGTTCATTATTAATTATGTATTTTACATGAAATGAGTAGTTCATATTATTTAAAAATATAAGATATCTCTGTTTCCCGAGTAACATCCCAGAGCTATTTGCTCAATCACTGTAGACACACTGTCACACATAATTTTACACAAGCACAAGTAACTCAGTCTTTCCATTGATTCAGGACAAAAACGTAGACCTAGTCCATAGTGCATGCTCGCCAAGACAAAGGCATCTCTAAAGCAATTATTCACATGGCAGCATGTACTAGTTTCTTAGAATGTACAAATGTAACCTACTATGGTGGTATAGCATCAGATGATACTGGCATGGTTGATAGGGTATATGGGTCATTCTTGGGATTCAATAATATTTCAACTTTTTAACTACATTTGATTAATTTTCGGAATACTCATAACTCATACTTTCACTACTTAGGCATTAAATTTTTTTTATTCTTTTACTTTTGTTCTCAATCCTATCACAGACATAATGGAAGTGGTTTGAAAATGAATCTATACAACAGTGGCCAAAAGTGATGTCCGACCTAGGAATATTGGCCTTTATTCAAATGTTTATAAAAAAAATTATTAAAGATTTTGTATGCATGTTGTAGTTGTGCTTGGAGTGTAAAACTAATGTACACGCTCCACGTTTCAATTATTTTATATGTCATGAAGCAATGAAACATGACTAATTGCACGGACATAATTTTTGGCCAATCTGTCACAAAATTTGCACTCATTATTCCCACCCTAAAATTGCTACAGGTATTAAGGTGTTGGCTATATAATTAGATGTTAATTTGTGGGTTTTGGTGAAAATGGCAAATAGGAAGGAGCTGTCCTCTGCAACCAAAGAGGCTATTGTCAAAATGGCTAAATCTGGTCAGTCAGCTTCAGATATTGCCCGTGTGCTGGATTTGAATTGTCGTACTGTCCTCAGAATTATTGCAAAGCACCATGAGGCCGTTACCTTGCAGAATGTAAAGCGATGTGGCTGGCCAAGGAAGACTAGCAAGCATTTTGACAGGAGAATGAAAATCACCTCAATGTGTGACTGCTTCAAAACAGCTTTCAGATTTCTGGAAGAGACGTGCAATGGTGAGGAACCTCCAATTTCATCTCGCACTGCAAGGCGACGGCTAGAAGAGGCTGGATTGAGAGGTTGTGTAGCAGTAAAGAAACCATTTATTAGTTCTGTCAACCGCAAAAAAATTTCTTGCCTTTGCCAAAGAACATAAGGATTTGAGTGTGGAAGACTGGAGCTGTGTTCTGTGGTCCGACGAGTCAAAATTCAACATGCTGGCGTCGGATGGTGTCAAGTATGTTCGTAGGAGATGAGGGGAGCGTTTTGATAGCAAATGCATGTGTGGCACCGTTAAGCACGGCAGGGGAAACATAATGGGATGGGGATGCATGTCTGCGGCAGGTGTTGAAAGGATCTACAAAGTTGTTGGCACTTTGAAAACGGACCAATACTTGGACATCTTTCAGAACTATGTTGCTGAGTATGGAGGATCTCTTTGGAGATCGAACGTGTATTTTCAAACACGATAATGATCCCAAGCACACCGTGCGCACAACGAAGGCATTCCTTGCTGCCCAGCGTTTTGAAGTCCTCAAGTGGCCTCCTCGGTCCCCTGACCTTAATCCCATTGAAAACCTTTGGGAAATTCTAAACCTGAATCGTGAAGTCATGCAGGTCTTCCAATGAAGCTCAGCTTTGGGAAATATTTAAGGAGGCTTGGCAAAAAATTATGCAAATTACGACACATGCGCAAAGCTTATTGAGTCAATGCCCAGAAGAATGGCTACTGTAATCAAAAACAAGGGAGGACCAACAAAATATTAATAACTGATCATTGTAGTCAATGTATGCTTTATTTCCTGTGAGATTTTTATTTTTCTATGCATTTTTTGCATATTAGAATAAAACCCATATTCCATGATACGCTGTAGTGTCAATTAAATACCTTAACCAACTTTAGTGTTTTCTTCTTCCCAATATTACATACTCATATTTAGATGGTTTAATTGAACCTGTACGGTCATTAAAAGCAAATATTGTGCAAATATCCCCTCTGGACATCACTTTTGGCCACTACTGTACATACTTAGTATTTATACTTAATGTTTACCATATGTTTTTACCTGAAGTAGTCTTCTTTCACAAGCTGCACGTGTGCAGGTGTTAAGCTTAATGAAGACCTTAATCGCTGGCAAATGACAGGATGCATTTGCAGATTTATTTCAATTGATTGGAGGTAAATATCCACTTCATCCAGCGCTCTTTTTGCTGTCTGCAATCTAAAGTTCAGTGCTGTAGAAAAGTATTTGCCCCATTCTGATTTATTCTGTTTTTGTGTCTTTTTCTTACTAAATTGTTTTTCATCTTCAAATGAGATAACATAAAACAAATGCAACCTGAGTCAACACAAAATTAAGTTTTCAAATATATATATATATATATTTTTTATTGAAGCAAAAAAGTTATCCAACACCTATATCACCCAAACTAACTTCCCCCTTAAACTTAATAGCTGGTTGTGTCACCCTTAGCAGCAACAACTCCAACCAAATGCTTCCGATAACTGGAGATCTGTCTTTCACAATGCTGTGGTGAAACTGCTTTAGTTCAGCCAAATTGGAGGGTTTTCGAGCATGAACTTTCCAATTAAGGTCCTGCCACAGCATCTCAATTGGGTTCAAGTCAGGACTTTGACTAGGCCACTCCAAAACTTTAATTTAGCTTCTTTTGAGCCATTCAGAGGTGGACTTACTCTTATGCTTTGGATCTTTTTTTTTTTCTCTTGCTGCATAATCCAGTTGCGCTTGAGCTTCAACTCATGGACTGATGACCGGACGTTCTCCTTTAGGATTTTCTGGTAGAGAGCAGAATTCATGTTTCCCTCAATTATTGCAAGTCGCCCTGGTCCTGAAGCAGCAAAGCATCCCCACACTACCACCACCATACTTGACCGTAGGTATGAGGTTCTTTTTGGGGAATTCTGTGTTTGATTTATGCCAGATATAATGGGACCTCTGTCTTCCAAACAGTTCCACTTTCAACTCATCAGTCCACAAAACATTCTCCCAGAAGGTTTAAGGATCATCAAGGTGTGTTCTGGCAAAATTCAGACAAGCCTTAATATTCTTCTTGGTAAGCAGTGGTTTTCGCCTCACCACTCTTCCATGGATGGCATTTTTACCCAATGTCTTTCTGATAGCTGAGTCATGAACAGTGATCTTTATTGATGCAAGAGAGGCCAGCTGTTCCTTGGATGTTGTCCTTGGCTTTTTTGTGACTTCCTGAATGGGTCGTCACTGTGCTGTTGGATGAATTTTGGAAAGTCGGCCACTTCTGGGAAGGTTCACTACTATGCCAAGTTTTCTCCATTTGGAGATAATGGCTCTCACAATGGTTCTTTGGAGTCCCAAAGCCTTTGAAATAGCTTTGTTACTGATTTATTTCAATCACCTTTTCCTTATAATTTCTTTTGACCTTGGCATTGTGTGCTACTGGGTGAGACCTTTTAGCCAACTTCATGCTGCAGAAAAAGTTCTATTTAGGTGTTGATTCGATTGAACAGGGCTGGCAGTAATCAGGTCTGGGTGTGTCTAGTCCAGCTGAACCCCATTATGAATGCAGTTTCATAGATTTGGGGATTTAGTAACTAAGGGAAAATACTTTTTCACACAGGCCCAGTTGGTATTGGACAACTTTTTTACTTCAGTAAATAACATTATCATTTAAAAATGGTATTTTGTGTTTACTCAGATTGCCTTTGTTTTATGTTAGATTTTGTTTGCGTTTTTGAAACAATTTAGTATTTAGATATACACAAAAACAGAAGAAATCAGGATGAGGGCAAATACTTTTCCACAGCACTGTATCTCGCTACAGTCTTCCTTGGTGACAACCCGCTCCAAGCGATTTACTGCGTGTGTGAGTGAGCAGTCCAGATGATTCGCAAACCGATTCCACTGATTCATTGAAAATAACTGATTCAAAATTGCAATACATTTGTGAATCTGGTTTGTTTAGTTCTGCTTCTAAACAGTCAATGGAAATATAGAAAGATCAAGCACACGAAATGATTGCTGAAATATTGTCTGGTAAAAATGAAAGCTATGAATCATAGCCCGACAAATATGTGCCATGCGCATGGTCTAAATCATAATGTTATTTTTTCCTAACTACAAAATCTCATGGAGTCAATCGTTCCTGCTGTTAAGCAACCAAAATGAAAATCCGAGGAGCAAAAAATTTCACAGAAGGGCTGGCATGCTACCAGTTTGACATTGCAGTGTTTGCCGTAAATATGCAACCGAAAAAAACAGCTGACAAAAGTATATTGAATGAAGTGATGCAAAATACAGCATTGTGATCACTGAGCCCGTTTACTGTACATGCACACCAATACGCTGATTACTCTCTACAATCAGCTTATTTAAAAAATCTGACAAGGCAAGAAATCCGCATTTACATGATATTTGAAATAATCGCGTTATTCTCTACTATTGATGTCAAACTGTGCACATTGGATGAGCCAGTAAGAACACCAGGTAAGATGTTTTCATGGCACGTGAAATCGACCATGTAATATGGGCAAAAATCCATGATCGGGTAATTCATAAGCCGTTTATGGCCTTTAAGCCGATAAAGGAATGTGGTTTATTGCATTTACATGACCATACGTGTTGTCGACTTATTAAGCATAATCGGTGTAAGAACATTCATGTAAACTTGCTCATTGAAAATTATGAATGGTTGATAAATGTACATAATTCACTTGCTAGGGATTCACAGTAGGCTAGATTCTTCAAAATGTTTTCTTTTGTTTTTCCGAAAAAGAAGGTCAAACAGGTTTGGAACAGCATGAGCATGTGTAAATGATGAGAGAATTTAAATTTTGGGTGGACTATTCCTTTAACATCTCTTTCTCACTTTCTGCCCTGCTCTCGTCCAAATTTGACAGATATTCAGCAGTGCCAGGGACAGACAGACAGAGGCACACTGTGAGCCTATGTGTGTGTTTAATAAAGCCCGGAGCACTTTCACACCCATGCAGGGAAGCTTTTGGCCGTGACGTTGAGACTTCCAGCCAGTGCTACATGTAGGCAAAAGCAAATCGAAAAAGGACGCCACATAAAGCACGCAGGCGGGAGTCATGTTTGTTCATTCATTTGATCTATTTGCTTTCTTTAAACAATGCTGTTTTATGGCGCAGTCAATTGGGCCCTAGGGTTGTTGGTGTGCTGGAGAGATGCATGCAGTGTGTTCGTGTGAGATATATATATATATATATATATATATATATAAGGTGCAACCCAAAATACACTCTCACCACAGAGACTTTCACTGTCAACCATCAACCAGTGGCGAGCCCAAGAATGCTTTTACCATCATGTAATACACTCTCACTTGCTAAATTGCCAGCCAAGATCAATTTGGCCCACTCTAGCCTGGTGTAGCCCACAATAGCACTAATATAACCAGGCCTCATCCTGCGCGGGAGACTGGCACCAACTGAGTGCTGATATTACCCCAATGAGTCTATCTGTCTCTGGCACTGTTCCAAAGCCTACTGAGCTGTCTTGCTGTCTACCACCTTCAGAGGCAGCTGCCTTCTGAGACAGCACCCTAACTGAAATGGAACCTCATTAGTGACTGATTTGGAATGCTTAATAGAGACAGCAACTCTGTGTATCTCAATGAATTGCTTTTAACAATAACTACTAAACCTTTAAAGACTGACCTACCATGAGCTGTGCGATTGTTAATCGATGGTATGCTATATGCTTCTGTTGAAGCCATCAGTCCATGTTATTTTTTACTTTATTTTAAAAAAAAAACAAGAAAAGAAAACTTGTTTTATAGCAGAATTCCAGTTGAAAAACTACACTACCCATGCTCCTGAGTGGGAAAATTCACCAATCAGAGAACTGCAGCAAACAAACCATTCCAAACAAGCTCTGCAATCACTTCACTTTAAACACCTCTCTTGCTAACTTCCCTAAGCACTTCCCCTCGGGGGAATCCCTGCAGCCATTTTGAAAGTTTGTTCAACTTCCTTAAAGGTGCACTCAGTCATTTTTACCTCATTAAAAAAGTGTAACTCCTAAAGACATGAATTGTAATTTTGCAATATATGTAGGAAATCATGAGCACTCACATTAAAATGAAGACTCCAGTCATATCAGTAACCTTATAAAAGCTGTTTTAGTCTACATGGAGAGGGTCCACACATGGGGGCTGCCATGTTAGAATCACATGACCAGCCGAATACTACTTGCTTAATCTCAGTAACTGTCCTGTTATTTGACACTTTCACTCATTGATTAAAGTAATCATGGCTGACTGTGAATACTAAATTTCTACAATGGCATCTGAAACTGAAAACTATTGATTTTAAATTATGCTGCATCCAAGCCACTAGGTGTCACTGTAAATCCAAGATGACACAAAGACAAAAGTTACTGAGTGCACATTAAAGTGGGCAAGGGAAGTTTCTGTTGACAGATTCTCAACCCGTGCTGCCATTTTAAAGTGTTTTGATATCATAGCATAGCAGTGTGTGCTTAACAGAGCGAGAAATAAGTGTTTATAAAGTCATAATCAGCTGTTGTACTCATGATTTGTGTGAAAGTAAATTAATTTCACAGTTGTAGCAACTCTAGTGTTAATTTTACCAGGACTGACACGGCACGTCAGGGTGTTTGATTAATTGCGCTGATATTGGGTAAAATATTACATTTTAAATTAGATTGATCTTTTTTCATTGATACCTTTTAGTATTATTTATACTGTATATAAAAGTATATTTATAATCAAAATTTGTTTGCCATTTCACCGTCTCTCATTTTGTCAACCATCTTGGATGGAATTTTTTTACGGTTTGCTTTCTCTGCTAAGGATACAGTTGATACTGCCTTAAAATTTTGCCTAAAGAAGGCACCTTTATTCTACCTTTTGAAACAGCCATTACATATAATAGAAAGCATGTCTATGTTGCCTTAAAGAAGTGCTGTATACCTAGGCATCTCACTAGGTTTTGCAACAGAGCCTCTCTCTCCCTCTCTGTCACTGGTTGGATAGTTCAATGGTTTTAAGGAGCTATACTTAAGCGGCTCTCCTAACATGAGTCACTGGAACGTTTTTCACTCGTCTCAAGCACAGTATGTTCACACAGAGGACACAGTGGTCCATCTGTCTGGGTACAGAGCTTGCTTTTGGACTTGGTTCATTCTAGTAAGCCTAATCTCTCTATTTTTACTCCAATACCAATCTCTTTTAATGGAGAGGAGCCATTTCCTCCCATAATTGCACTTGATTAAGTGGTGTGCAGTGATTTTACATTTCCTACTGGCTTCTTCTGTCTCAGGGGCTTCATGAGAGTCACCATGTCTGGTCTTAGGTCATTCTAAGCTCTGACTTCTGTCCCCTTTTTCTGTCGAGAACAGCCTCTGAACTCCTCTTAAAGAAGATTCAGGCATCACCTCCGGATTTAGAACAGTCAAGAACGTCTTTTTCTTCTATATACAGTAAATGGTGCATTTGACCCCATTCTGTTTTCATCAAGGGGTCAGGGCTTGGCTGGTTAGCATGTGCCAGTTAACCCCTGCTGGTAGATAATGTAACTACACCATTCGGCTGGTTAAAAAAAAAAGAAAGGAAGAAAGAAAGGAAGAAAGAAAAAAATTAACATTTACTGCCATTCCAATGCAGCAGTGTATTCCGACACACAAAATAATTTGGTAGCAAGCAGGTTGCATACTTCCATATTGTCATGCACCAACCGAGCAAATGCCATTGAGATGAATTGCAATGCTTGCAAATAACCAAGTATTATAGATCTTCTTGGTTTTATTGACTAGAGTTAGGAATAAGAGAGATGAAGGGGAAGAAAGGGAAAAATAAAAGAAATGGACGACAGAGAGAGAGAGAGAAGAAAATATGCTTGCTTTTAAGGGCATAAAAAGCTTGTTCAGCACATATGCAAACATGCTGCAGCATTGCCGAACTCTCACACTCATGAGCATACACACAAATTTACACATGAGCACAGATGCCTGTCCACAGATTATGTACAGTGCATCCAGAAAGTATTCACAGCACTTCACTTTTTCCACATTTTGTTATGTTACAGCCTTATTCCAAAATGGATTAAATTCATTATTTTCCTCAAAATTCCACAAACAATACCCCATAATGACAACATGAAAAAAGTTTGTTTGAAATCTTTGCAAATTTATAAAAAATAAATAAATAAAAATAATAAAATAAAAAAAAACACATGTACATAAGTATTCACAGCCTTTGCTCAATACTTTGTTGAAGCACCTTTGGACACCAATTACAGCCTCAAGTCTTTTTGAGTATGATGCTACAAGCTTGGCACACCTATTTTTGGGCAGTTTCTCCCATTCATCTTTGCAGGACCTCTCAAGCTCCATCAGGTTGGATGGGGTGCGTCGGTGCACAGCCATTTTCAGATCTCTCCAGAGATGTTCAATCGGGTTCAAGTCTGGGCTCTGGCTGGGCCACTCAAGGACATTCACAGAGTTGTCCCGGAGCCACTCCTTTGTTATCTTGGCTGTGTGCTTAGGGTCGTTGTCCTGTTGGAAGATGAACCTTCGCCCCAGTCTGAGGTCCATAGCGCTCTGGAGCAGGTTTTCATCAAGGATGTATCTGTACATTGCTGCATTCACCTTTCCCTCGATCCTGACTAGTCTCCCAGACTACCACCATGCTTCACTGTAGGGATGGTATTGGCCAGGTGATGAGCGGTGCCTGGTTTCCTCCAGACATGACACTTGCCATTCAGGCCAAAGAGTTCAATCTTTGTTTCATCAGACCAGAGAATTTTGTTTCTCATGGTCTGAGAGTCCTTCAGGTGCCTTTTGGCAAACTTCAGGCGGGCTGTCATGTGCCTTTTATTGAGGAGTGGATTCCGTCTGGCCACTCTACCATACAGGCCTGATTGGTGGAGTGCTGCAGAGATGGTTGTTCTTCTGGAAGGTTCTCCTCTCTCCACAGAGAAACGCTGGAGCTCTGTCAGAGTGACCATCGGGTTCTTGGTCACCTCCCTGACTAAGGCCCAGCTCTAGGAAAAGTCCTGGTGGTTCCAAACTTCTTTGATTTACGGATGATGGAGGCCACTGTGCTCATTGGGACCTTCAATGCTGCAGACATTTTTCTGTACCCTTCCCCAGATCTGTGCCTTGATATAATCCTGTCTCAGAGGTCTACAGACAATTCCTTGGACTTCATGGCTTGGGTTGTGCTCTGACATGCACTGTTAACTGTGGGAACTTATATAGACAGGTGCGTGCCTTTCCAAATCATGTCCAATCAACTGAATTTACCACACGTGGACTCCAGTCCAGTTGTAGAAACATCTCAAGGATGATCAGTGGAAACAGGATGCAGCTGAGCTCAATTTTGAGTGTCATGGCAAAGGCTGTGAATACTTATGTACATGTGATTTTTTTTTTTTTTTCGTTTTTTTTTTTTTAATAAATTTGCAAAGATTTCAAACAAACTTCTTTTACATTGTCATTATGGGGTATTGTTTGTAGAATTTTGAAGAAAATAATGAATTTAATCCATTTTGGAATAAGGCTGTAACATAACAAAATGTGGAAAAAGTGAAGTGCTGTGAATACTTTCCGGATGCACTGTATGTGTGTTACAGGCTATTATGTTGTTAGGAATATCATCCATATCTCAGTGTCATACAGGGATGAGTGTGGGAACAGAACAGAGCGTCCCAGTTGCGCTGTGAGACTATTACATGGTCTAACAGAGCCTAACTAATAACCTGAACCAGATCACCAAATTCCCTCCACCTCTCCACATCAGCACGTGGCACAGGAACAGACCCTGAACTCTGTCCTGCCCTCTTGCTTTCCACTTATACTTCCTTGTGCTCTTTTTTAAACTCTGTCTCTTTTTCTCTAAAGCTGATTTTCTGCTTTTAACCATAATTTACCTCTTAAAGAGCACATGGTTTAAAAATGTGAGTTTTATGACTTTTAATCCATGTCTGAGGCCATCTGTAAGGTAGTGTATGCCTAAAAGTAAAAAAAACTAAATAATATTTTTGTCATTAACAATTTTTATTGATTCCAAACTCAAATCAACACAAACAGCACATGAAAACACAGAATCAACTTTCATCAATATATGCCCTCCCCCTCCCTCCCTCCCCACACCCAACACACATCCCAGTGGTCAGACACTGACTAACAACAGACACACATACAAGCAGACAGTCCAAAGAAAATAATCACTGACATAAAAAAATAATAATAATAAATAAATAAATAAAAAATTACCCAACAAAAAAGGAAAAGGGTTCCACTCATCAATCAATTACATACACTCAATTCAAACTGTCTCTCTCCACTGTTCCTCCCTGAAAACCCTCTAAGAAGGCCAAATAAGTGCCCCACTTCTTGTCAAAAGAACCAAAGCTGCCCAGCCGTCTATGCAACATCTTTTCAAAGGCTGCAACTCTGCCCAATTTGGTGCACCACTCATGAAATGAGGGCGCACCAGCCAACTTTCAACCCCCAAGAATCACCTTTCTGCCGATCATTACGCTGGTAAGGACCAGGTTTTTTATGTGATTATTCCCTACGTTAATACCTGCCCCATCACCCAAAATACAAAGTCTGGTGCCGAGTGAAATCTGAGTGCTCAGGATCTCACAGACATAACTCTGAACCCTTAACCAAAACACTTGAATCTTAGTACAGTACAAAAAATGTATTATATAAATGTACAAAATAGTATTATATCTGTATGTCGGGTCAATTCTCTGAGGCCATTAGACAACATTCAGCGCTTCAGCTCTGCTTCGGCACTTTTAATATTCCCTTCCAACTCCACGAGTTCTCGTGCTTTGGATTTTTTGGTGAATGAGGCATACTGTATGATCCGGCCCCTAAGAACCGCCTTAAGCGCCTCCCAAGCCACGCCCACAGAAGATACTGAGGACCAGTTGGTCTCCATATAAACATTGATTTCAGCCTTTAACATTTGTTGGAAATCAGAATTTTGCAAAAGGGATACATTAAAGCTTCAACTATATGATTTATTTTTCTCCATATGTGGCAACACCTATAAACTCACCAGGGCGTGATCTAAGATTAAGATGCTTCCAACTGAGCAATCAACAACTAAATGAGGGACTTAGATATAAAAAATATCTATTCTAGAATAAATCTTATGGACTGATGAAACAAATGTATAGTCCCTACCAGATGGGTTCAAAAGTCTCCAAATATCTGTAAGACCAAGATCTTTACACATCCTGTGAAGCATCAATGTTGCTTTAGGGGGCTTACACACTTTTGCTTCACTATGATCAAGGACTGAATCCATCAAAAGATTAAAATCTCCTCCCAATATTGTATCATGAGGGGTGCCAGCGGTTTGCAACATCCCTTCAAGATCTATAAAAAAGCCCTGATCATTAGCATTAGGTGCGTAAATATTAGCCAAAATCAACCTTTGCCCCTGAATTTCTGCCAAAACAATAATGACTCTTCCTAATTTATCTTTAATCTGTTTGAGACATTTGAATTGTAGATGTTTACTTATCAATGTAATGACTCCCCTGCTCTTACTTGAGCCCCATAACCCCATATCTTCCCAAATTTTTCAGCTTCCTGCGGAGAAAGATGTGTTTCTTGAAGAAACACCATATCATATTTTTTATGTTTAAGAAAATAAATAACCTTCCTTCTTTTTATAGGGTGCCCCATCCCATTCACATTCCACGTGGAGAGAGACAATCCATTCATATTAACATTTGACATTAACATGTTAGAAAAAATAGACTGTGTCAAAAATAAAGTTATAAAGACCACATTCCCCATTAGTGCAACAATCAAACCCCGAACTTCCCCCCGAACCAAAAAAAACATAAAAAAGAAAAACGTGCGCATTAACCCTGTGCACGACAGTGCCAACCGGCGTCCATCCCTCTAAACTCAAACAGTCCATGTACGCCTACGAGAGTCCCCGAGACAACTTTGCCGTCGAATTGCTCAAGTCGGGTGTTTCTATACAAATTTTGTGAGACGGAATTACATAACAGAAAATAATCTATAAAACAAACTCCCACCAATAGGCAAAATAAACACAAAGAACCAGTAGATTCATTCCCAATACTGTATCGAAGGTGTGTTCCTCCACAAAACAAGCTCCAGCCTATAGCGGAATCAGCACAAAAAAAAACAAAACAAAAAAAAATGCCGTTGAGTTTCCTTGGGCAGTCAAACGAATGTTCAGTGAGCCTGCTGTTCATGAGTGCAGCAGATTACCTAATCCTTCCAATGTTCTGCAAAAAATACTCCACAAAACAAACTCCAGCCAATAGGAGGCATAAGCACAAAGAACGAGCAGATTCATCCACAACTGTCCCGAAGGAATGCTATTCCACAAAATAAACTCCAGCAGCTAGGTGGAACAGCACAAAAAGAAATAAAAAAGACACCCAGCATCCTCAGGCAGTCAAGTGTATGTTCAGAAAGACAAGCCCACTTGGAGGCACGTGAGAAACACACCATGACTTCCTCAGTCCATTGATTTTATGAAAGACATCGCTTGTTGTGGGCATTTAAATATTTTGTGGCATCCTTAGTATGTATTCTCAATTTGGCCGGAAACATCAGTGCAAAAGCGATCCTCCGTTGATGCAAGAGATTCTTGAAGGAGTGTTACTACACAAAACAAACTTCAGCCGTTAGGTGAAACCAACACAAAAAGAAACAAAATGGTGCCCAGCCTCCTCAGACATTCAAGTGTATGCTCAGTGAGTCAATTCACTCGGGGGCCATATGAGAAACATCAAATGGTTTTCTCACCCCATTGTCTCTATAGAAGACAATGCTTGCTGTGGGCATGTAAATATTTTGCGGCCATCCTTAGTATCTATTCTCAGTTTGGCTGGAAACATCAGTGCAAACGCGATCTTCCGTTGATGTGAGAGTTTCTTGCATTCCTTGAATCGATCATGTTTCTCTCTTGTCAAATTTTCAAAGTCTGGGAAAAAGAAAATGCTGTGATTCTTCCAAGAAAACTTTCCTTTGCTCCTCGCCTTGCGCAACACAAGATCTTTATCGGATGATTTCAGAAATTTGGCCAGAATTGATTGGGGCCTGTCTCCCTCAGCGGATCTGCGAGCCGGGACCCTGTGAGCTCGCTCGATTTCCAGCTTGTGGCCTGTTATGTCGAGCAGATTCGGGAAGAGCTCTTCTACGAATTTCACCATATCTCGACCTTCTCCATGCTCAAGAATTCCAACAATTCGGACGTTGTTTCACCGGCTACAATTCTCCAAATCCTCCAGGTTTTCCCAAACGCTTTCCAAATCTGCCTTGGTCGCTAGCGGATTAGCAGCTAATTCCTTCTCCGATGACTCCAGATAAACGATCCGACTCTTGATGTCCCCGATTCTTGTAACCAACTCAGAGAACTTTGTTTTGAGAAGATCGACGTATTACAGCAAGATCCTCTAAG
This sequence comes from Myxocyprinus asiaticus, assembly GCF_019703515.2. Taxonomy (NCBI): domain Eukaryota; kingdom Metazoa; phylum Chordata; class Actinopteri; order Cypriniformes; family Catostomidae; genus Myxocyprinus; species Myxocyprinus asiaticus. The sequence continues at coordinate 38,113,486 of NC_059357.1, read as the reverse complement.
TCAGCAACAACTTTCGTTAGCATCACAGACATGCTCGCCAGTTGCCGCTGGATTTCTCCCGTCGCACCACCACACCAAGTCCCTGATCTGCGGCCTTGTCTGAGGTATCAGCTTGAGCACGTAAGTGTCTTTTAATATTTCCAGAGCCCGAGGATTTTGAATTCTTTGCCATGTTGACTTCAAAGAACAGATATGATATGCAGGGTGTATCGAATCTCACTGGTTTATGACAAAAACAATTAAAAACTAGCCAAGTGCGCAGAGCTCTCCGTTTACACGTCTGCTCCTCACATGGCATCACATGAAACTCCAAAAACAAAATAATCTTTAAACACATTTAAAATTCCAGAAAAATGGACTAGCAATATTGAAGACAGAGCAATTCCACGAAAATGTCAACCATACCATGGAAAAACCAAGTTTTAAGCAAAGGCACAACCCCGCTTTTAAATTGTTAATTTAGATCTATATTTTAATGTATTGCAGTGCTATAATGGATTTTTTTTTTTTTTTTTAGAAAATGCCATAGTTTTTCCACCTCACATGAGGGATGCACCATTTTTAAAACAACATTTTCAAACAGCCATATTTTATAATTGCAAAAGAGGGATATTTATTTTCACTTTATGTTAACAGAAATCATTTCCCAGAGAGAAGGAATTATCTGAAAATTATGCACACTTTATCATAACAAGGGTATATTTTATTTTTTTAAGAGCCACATTTATGATATCGCTGTGTTTCAGCACTGTGTCACGTCCATAACATTTTAGAGGTTTAAGTTTATATCACTCAAGCAATATTAATTACAAATAGGCTGATACTTTCTGTACAAAGCTAACTTATGTTTATGTATGATGAACACATTTTCTCCCTTTGTTACTTGAAATACTTATAAAAATGCGTTATGAACATGACCGTTATGGACGCTTCATATTAAATCATATGTATGTCGATGAGAGAATCACAAACCTCCAGCGCTCATTCTTTATTATAATGATTCTGACAGCTCACTGACTATAGCTTGGATCTGTGACTTGTTTCAAGCTCATGCATTTATAGCTAGCATTTGAAAGGGACTATTTTGACAATCTTTGCAATTTGAATTGTAATGTGATCAATATAATCTAATGTTGCTGCGCTACTCTGCGTGTTCCGCTTATATGTACTCCCGCCAGGGAACCGCTCGCTTGCGCAGGGCTTTCCAAAGCCCCGTACACACATGCAGTGACTTCCAGTGACAAAACGACCGTTTTCATCTCATTCATTTTCAATGAGAGCTGGCAACTTCCAGTGTCACGAGTGACAGCAACCTCTGGCGACTAGATGTGGGCATGACGTGTGGCATGGCAAAGTTGAGAAAAGTTTCACTTTATGCAAATGATGAGAGACTTTCAGGAGCGACAACCAATAGGAGGGAAGACGGTATTCACTGGACCTCACGTCACCCGTCTCCTTTGAGATAATTGCGTTAAAGACTAGACAGAGCAGTATTGTGATGTTTCTGTGAGCGATTTCACTGTTCTATGATTTTTTTGTAACAACATACAGGATATAATAAAAAATGAAGTGTGGGAAAGAAACTTGAGTTTGATTCGTACATTGATAGATCGTTCATCTTTTATTAATGATACGATGCAATGAGCACTGCTTCAGTTCATATAAAACACTCTCCCCAGCAGAATGTGCATTTTAGGGACAAGAAAACTGACTCATTGTCAAATTAGAAATAAATCGTCTTAGTTTTACTTGCAGTACATCTCATCTGTGATCATATTTTCAAAAGACATGGCCAGATGTGCAGTCCACCAAAAACGTTAGAGTGACAGCAGTAAGGAACGCTCACTGGCAACTTCATAGTACAGAGACTAGCGACATCAAGCAATAAAGTCTCTGCATGTGTGTAAGGAGCTTGAAGCGGTCAATGCAGACTTTAATATGCTTTAACTTTATGCAAATGTGGAGCGACTTTTGGCTATGACAACATATAGGAGGGAAGAGGGTGTTCAGTGGAGCTCACGTCAACCGTCTCCTTTAAGGTAATGGAGTCGAGTGCAGACTAGATGGAGCAACGTTGTGATGTTTCTGTGAGCGATTTCACTGTTCTGTGATTTGTTTGTAACAACATACATGGATATAATAAAAAAATGAAGCATGGGAAAGAAATTGTTGGCAGTCTGAGTGAGTTTGATTCTTACATTAATAGAATGCTCATCTTATTAATGTTATGATCCAATGAGCACTGCTGCAGTTCACATAAAAACACTTAGGGACAAGAAAACTGATTCCTTTGACAAAATTAGAATGAAATCGTAGTTTTAATAGCAAAATGCCGCATCTGTGATCATATTTTCAAAAGACGTGCAGTCCACCAGTAATGTTAGAGCGATAGCAGTAGGAACGCCCACAGGCACTTCACAGTACCGACTTCAAGTGATAAAGTCGCTGCATGTGTGTACGGGGCTTTAGTAATCGTGCAAGGCCATATCGTGATTTCAGTCTTATTACAATCTATTATGCAGCATTGTTGGATATACAGATGTCTCAGAGATCAAAGTCTATAGTGAATAGTGTAAGCCACATGCGCTAAGTCTCTGCAGTAACACACTCAGCCAGCCACATGATAATCTCGGAATCGGAGGCAATTTAGATTCATCCTCCACCACCCGGATTGAGGCGAGTAACTGCACCACCATGAGGAATTAGAGATCATTGGGAACTGGGCATGCCAAATTGGGGAGAAAAGGCTATAAAATCCCCCCAAACAATTAATAAATAATGTACTGCTTTACTATAGTGAAAGTGTTTCCCAATGTTATAAGATAGCATTGTGTGAGAAAGAGTAAGTGCTTATGAACTGATAGTGTTCCATTATACTCGTGATTTGTGTGAAAGTGCAAAAACATGCTAATATGGTAATGTGCAAATGAACACTCCTTTAACCTATATAAAAAATTACATTTCAATGTAAATAATTAATTAAAACAAACGCATGTTCTCAATTGTTTCTCAATTAAGCATGCATTGCTCAAGTATGGTCCTAGTGAAATCTGTTTTATTAATGTTTTTCCAAATCCTGTTTTTTTTTATTTTTATTTTTTTTTATTTCATGTTATGTCCAACATTTAATTTCATCATCAAAATGGTATGTAATCAAATTAATTCCTAAAACTTTTAACAAATGAAAATAGAACAATTACTTTTCAACATTCTATTGCATTTTTTACCAAACTTTTATTTAGTACAACTGCACACTTCCTTGTGATATATTGCTTAATTTTATTATTATTATTTATTAATTGTTACTATTATTATTAGTATTATTACTACTACAGTTAATATTAAATTTTACTATACAGTTGTACTATATTTCTGTCGCAATTGCTTCAATGTCAGGCATCTAGCTTTTATTTTGAATCAAGCTTTTATTTTGACAGAAGCTTCTCACCTCCGAATAAGCAGTTCACTACATGGCACAGTGTGATCATTAAAGCGCAGATGCTATGATTTAGTTATATAAATATGTAGTCTACTTGTGCTGCTTGCCTTACAGTGGATGAGTACAACACACACAGCGCACATGATTCTAAATATCTCTGGAGTTTCCAGTGTATGAGCATTCGACTTTACACATGTACTTTAAAGCATGCAGCTCACACAGATTAAGATTGCAGCCTTTCCCAGTTTAATAATCACACTAAGACATATCACAATTTTAATTTGATTAATTGTGCATTCATTTTTTTCTCAAATATGTCAAATTCGTGTGTGAGCATTTGTAAGCAGCCATCTGTCAGTCAGACAGTATATCAAATTGATTCGGTGATCAGTACTACCGGTGCTGCAGAAACACTGGTATTTTTTTATTTTAGTATCGACTTGGTACTTTTGACATCCCTACAAAAGGCTATTGGCTATTTAAAAAAGGATAAGTCCTTCGATATATCTCGACCCAGCTTCCTGTTTCAATAGGAAATACATCAGCACAGGAAAGAAAACTGCTCTTGTCAAGTGATTTCATGGGGTCTTTAAAGGGCTAATGTCATTTTTTTATCATTAAATTTTTTCACGTATATTGTCCGCAAATAAAGTTAGTAAAGTCATAATTTTGTTTTTCATGACAATTATTTCCATATTTTACACATTTTACATAATTTAGCACTGATTGTAGGCTATCTATCCTATGTCCTTCGTCTACTTACTTTGTGTGACTGGCTGGGCCAAGTTTCTAAATACAGAACAGAAGTGCAAATGTGGACAGTGGTCATACACTATGAATGTATTCATCCGTCTGATGCCAGAAAGTTGTGAATGTATGGAACAAGCCATTTCTGCAGCTTAGTTTCAATAAATGGTCTTTCTGGACTGGGGAAGAAATTTTGAGTTCTGAAAGTTTCAGTATGTTTTAAAGTACATAAAGCAAAATGTAATTTCTCATTATAGAAATATTATAAATTCGTCCTCTACCTCATGCATGCATACCCCCCTCACTCCCATGTTGATATTAGTCAATGAGCTGCCAATCTCTGTTTGTTTTGGAGTCAGACCCCTCTGGATGTGTTTTACTGATTTTATATGCCTGTTAATCTGTTTATAGTGTTTGTGAGGGCTTTCCAAAAGCACTTGCCTCCAAATTCTGCTCCTGGTGGCTGAGCACACATCTGTTCCTTATACAAACACCGTTCACGCTGAACCCCCACTTCCTTAATGGGCTTGTGTTTGCTCACATGGCTGTTTTTATTATATGTGAGCATGGTTTAGAGATGCTGTTTGTATATTGCAGCTGTGCTATATTAGAGGTGACTGGATCAATGTTACTGGCATATCAGTGTGATGAAGAGAACTCATGTAAGGAAATCAGTGGCACTCTATGGTGTCAAGTCTGTGTTATTTTATTGCTGGAGGTCAACAGCTGGCTGTATTGTTGGTATTGAAACTGTTTCAACTTTGAGTGCCGCGTTGACAACACTTCACCAGCTTGCAACATGTCACCGCCTTTACAAAAAATCTAGAGATCTGACAAATTTGCCACAAACATGCAAATTTCTCACTTACTATTTTCACATGAAAATGAGATTGCGATTCACCGCAAATGTTTGCCAGAAATTTGCTCTTCACTGGTAGCAGTGAACCTGCAGCAAACCTTTGACGACAACAAAGAGTTTGCAGCAAAGAGATGTTGTGTCGTTGTAGTGACACTAGGGGTCACTCTTGGGAGCCCGAGACACCTCTGGTCTTTGATAAAAGGCCAATGAAAATTGGCGCCCAGACACACGGGTATAAAAGGAGCTGATATGCAACCACTCATTCAGGTTTTATGCTGAGGAGCCGAGACAAGGTCCCGGCCATTTCATTAGGTAGTTCAGCGTTGTGGCAGGAGGGACACAATGTCTCGTTCCCTCCATCAGGGAATGGAGGTTACGCAAGTAACCAGGACGTTCCCTATCTATCACTCACTCGACGTTGTGTCGATGTAGTGACACTAGGGGTCCCTATACAAAACGCCACAACTGGCTGAACTGTGTTACGTGAACTTGCGGTGTGTGATGGGCAGACCACTGTGTGCCTCGTAGCCAGCGCACCAGGCCGACACGTAACCTCCCCCAACACTGTTATGAGTTTCAAACGGCCCTTTGGGACAAGTCAACTACCCAAAAGATAGAGACGGGCTAGCCCAGTCGTGGCCTCTTATCCCCTTTTTTTTCCCACTCCCTAAAAAAAAGGGGAATTATCCAACTCGGCCGGCCAGGTCTAGTCGGGGGGGTGTCCCTCCCAAGGCCCAGGAGGCCGCTACACCCCTGGTAGAATGGGCTCGTAGCCCTACCGGGGGCGGCACGTCCTGGGCGTGATATGTCATAATTATGGCGTCAATGAGCCAGTGGGCGATCCTCTGCTTGGAGACAGTGCTTCCTTTCCGCTGTCCACCAAAGCAGACAAAGAGCTTCTCAGAGACTCAAAAGCTCTGTGTGCGATCCAAATAGATGCGTAAAGCGTGCACCGGACACAGCAACGTCAGGGCTGGGTCTGCCTCCTTCTGGGGCAGTGCTTGCAGGTTCAACACCTGGTCCCAAAAAGGGGTTGTGGGAACCTTGGGCACATAGCCCGGTCGGGGTCTCAGGATCACGTGAGAGTAGCCCGGACTGAACTCCAGGCACGTTTCGCTGACAGAGAATGCTTGCAGGTCTTCCCTCTTGATGGAAGTGAGCGCAGTCAGGAGGGCAGTCTTCAATGAGAGTGCCTTAAGCTCAGCTGACTGCAAAGGCACAAAGGGGGCTCTCTGTAGACCCTGAAGAACTACAGAGAGGTCCCATGAGGGAACGAGGCGTGGTCTGGAGGGATTCAGCCTCCTGGCACCTCTCAGGAGCCTGATGATCAGGTCGTGCTTCCCTAAGGACTTACCATCCACCGTATCATGGTGTGCTGCTATTGTGGCCACATACACCTTCAAGGTGGAGGGGGAAATCCACCCCTCTAACCTCTACTGCATGAAGGAAAATACCGACCCGACTGCACATCTCTGGGGTCTTCACCTCGGGAAGAACACCAATTCGCGAACAGATGCCACTTCAAGGCATACAGCTGCCTTGTAGAGGGAGCCCTGGCCTGAGTGATAGTGTCTACCACCGCCGGTGGTAGCCCACTTAGGTCTTCTGCATCCCATCCAGGGGCCAGACATGGAGGTTCCCAAGGTCTGGGCGCGGGGGCCAAATGTGCCCCGTCCCTGATAAAGGAGGTCCTTCCTCAGGGGAATTTGCCAGGGAGGGGTTGTTGCGAGGAGCGTGAGCTCCGAGAACCAAGTCTGGGTGGGCCAGTACGGCGCTACCAACACGACCTGTTCTTTGTCCTCAAAAAGTCTGTAAAATCTGTGCAAGCAGCCTCACTGGGGGAAACGCATACTTGCGCAGACCCCAGGGCCAGCTGTGTGCCAGCGTGTCCGTGCCCTCTGAAGAAGGAAAGCCGCGACCGCAACGTTGCCATGGTCATGCTGGTCATTTTGGCCGTCAGAGGCGGAGAGATAACAGCCACATCCAGGAACTACACACAAATGGAAAGTCATCTTTAAAAAGACGATTTCCGTCAGTGCTCACTCTTTTAGAGAAAATACACTCTTTTAGTATACTCTTTTAGTGTGGCTGCCGAAGTGCCCAGGGGCATTCTCTGCACTTATCTGTGCAAGAGGGGGAGAATCCGCTGTAATGCGGCATATATCCAACAGCGTATAACACTTTTGTTTTGCCAGAGGTGAATGGAACAGCAATGGATTTCATCGACACCGCTCGGCTCCGAAGAACAAATCTGAATGAGTGGTTGTAAGCCGGCTCCTTTTATACCTGTATGTCTGGGGGAGTGGCATGCAAATTCCACTCAGCAATTCTCATTGGCCTTTTCTCAAATATCAGAGGTGTTTGGGGCTCCCAAGCACGAGCCCTAGTGTCACTACATCGACACAACTTCGAGTGAGTGACAGATAGGGAACAAAACAACGTGACTTATATTCCAGAATATACGGTAGTCAAAGTCAACTAATTTATAGCTAGCTACCAGAAATAATAGCACATCCGGTTTATTAGCACAAATTATTTATTTTTTTAAATTCTTTTAACCGAGTAACCTCCAGCATTAACCGGTTATTAACCGCTTAACTGATAAGCCATGAATCAAACTAGTGAACAAACAGGGATGACAAAATTATATTAGTGATGTCCAGTTCGTGAACAAATCATTCTTTTGAACTAGTTCTTTTCAGTGAACGAGTTGAACCAGTTCACCAAATCGGACTGAATCATTGAAACAGTTCTTGAGTTAACACTGATCCACAAGTTACTCTATCTTAACATGCTTATCGGATGTTTCTGACACTCCGAAAAGAAGTCAGCCAGTAACCGGGAGTAAAATGATCCTAGAATGAACCGCTCCAACTAGTTCACAAATCGGACCAGCCACAGCAGTTCTCGAGTGAATAGTACGGAGTCGCTCACCGCAGTTCTCAAGTGAACAGTACACTGAACTGAGAATCACATCTTTTGGAGGTGTCTGACATACTGAGAACTGATGCTGAGCTGCTGATACTTAGCATGCATGTGCCATGCAATTAAAGGGGGTGAAATGTATGTTTCTGAAGTATTTTGCTAAAAAGCAGAAAGTTTAACAAATAAAACATACTATAAATATGTTTATGACTTGATTGTTTTAACGTTTTATAAACTTATGATGATGATCCAGTCGCAACAGTTCTTAAGACAACAGTATACAGATCAGGGGACAGCAGCTCTCGAGTAAACAGTGCATAGAGTCTATCACAGCAGTTCCCAATTCTGAGAATCACCTCTTTCAGTTCAAAATACTGAGAACTGATGAGTGAGCTGCTGATGAGCATGCGTGAATCAAGGACTTGAATGAGGGGGCGAATAATTTCAGTCGAGAGATGTAAAGGAATTTTACAATTGAGTATTGTGCATGCAGACTTTATTTAAAGTTGTTATGAGCTGGATCATGGTTTCTGTAAAAAAGGTGAGATGATTAAGACTAGTTTATCAATTTATATGCTATAGACACATAGAACATCCACGATTGTAAATCAGTATACTGTATAAATCAGTATAGCAGTGTCAGTTTTGGGTGCTGCTTAAGGTGCAAAACTTTAATGTAGAAAACTTATTCAAGATGGAAAATCACTGAATGAAACACTGATGACAATAAACACCCTTATTATTAGAACTTAATTGAATAAAATGTAATAATCAGCAATATGTGCTTACAGTACATATGGCTTTATTGAATGTGTTTGAGAGTGTATTCCACGACTCCGGGGTATTAGCATGATGTACAGTGATGACATTATGTGATGACATAAAAGAACTGGTAAATCATTTTTTTGAACCATTTCATTGAGCTGTCCGAAAGAACCGGTTCGTGGAAAAGAATCAGACTTCCCATCACTAAGGTCTGGCTGAAACAAAACAGGCTCACATGATAAATGTGCATATTTAGCAATAGATATTACATTGGCATTTGAACGAACAACTGTTTATTTCTTAACAAACTAATTTTAAATGGATCGCTTGCATACCCACTTAACCTAAGAAGTGAAACTTTTGGCAGTTTAACAATGGAATAATAAAAACATAGCTAACCACCAATAGTGCTGCCGGTAATCCAAATAATCTTTGTTAAGAAAAATCAACATATCTACATGGGCAGGGGTCATTATGGTAAGGAGCCAGATGACGGCAAGCCCGGAAACCCACTCTGAAGACACTGACGTCAGACCGTGCATTGCACACCCATCTCCCACGCAATATAAGATAAATGGGGGGTTGTACACATATACTCTTAGATGTAGAGACTTGCAGATGTTTGTTTTTATATGGTACCACACTGTACTCATGCTACTACTAAACTTTAAAGTCCTATTTTACAGTTTGCATCGGAACACGTCGTCTTCACAGACTAAATGGTCCCACAGCGCATGCTTCATATTTCCTTGTCATTCAGACTGAGAAGAAGACAGTGGTTCATGTGTTAACAGTGCCCTTGTGTGTACATAACATGCCTTACATGTTAAACCTATCAAATTAGCTCTCTGTTCTTAATTTTTAACTGATAGTATTAGTCAAACAAATTGTTAATGCCGGTTAATGGGTTAATCGGTTAACCATCTACATCCCTAGCACAGACATTTAAAGGTAACTCTTTCGCCCCATTTCCGCCATTGTAGCCCAAGAGTGCACATTAAGTATGTACAACAGGGCCGCGGGCCATTGCACTGTGCTGGCCAAGCATTAGTATCTTCTTATGTGTGTAAAATATATATTTAATAATACATTTAATAATGTTTAATGATCTTTATATCATAGTTACAAAATACCAAACTGCTCTGCCGAAGTTTCGATGGGTTAACACAGACAAGATATTTGTTTTGGAAATAACAATGAGGGCTGTTTGCAGTTGCAGTCAAAAAATCTCAAGTGCTCAGTCACCATTGGGAATTGCCACATATGAGTTTACAGACCACATATCTTTGAGTCCCCATTGTCTCCCACACAAAGAGTGGGTGTTTATTTTTTTCGGCAAAGCACGTTCTTTCTTTAGGGAAGCGACTAAGTTACTCTGGGGAAATCTTTTACCAGCAGTCTCCAGCTTCAGCAAGATGCATTAAACGCCTATTGTGTTCTCACCAGACTGAGCCATTTTACACCAGCCTCACACCCACAGGCAACAGAACTGTGTGTTTGTGTGTGTGTATCTGTCTCACACACACACAAAACACTCAGTCTCTTTTCCCCATCAGCCTCCTTCCCTCGCATCAACACTCCACTTTTTCCCTCCATCACTTTAATGACGTTCAGCATTGGGCTGTAACGTTACACAAAAACAGAGAGCCAAATCGACAGCAGGAGAAAGTGAAGAAAAAGTGTCAGAGATGAACAATGAATGGAGGAGAGAGAGTAAATGAGTGAGTGAATGAAATTACTGTTTGACGAAATCAGGAAAGGGTTATAGAGTCAGTGTTGGGGATGCTACTTAAGTTTGTTTGTTTGCAAGCTACTGCTTGAAAAGTGAGTTACACAACAAGCTACAAATAAAAAGTAACTAACTACATTAAACCACTTAAGGGGGGCAATAGAGTGCAACAGTGCCCGCCCACTGTTTCGCCATCTGGGTTCGTGAAGTATTTTTCCCATTCATTTTTTGAATAGGCTTCTTATAAAATCCTTCATAAAAGAGTTGTAAGCCATGAACCAAACCAACCAGACTGTGTACTTACCGTCTTTTATGAGGGCCCAAACTACAATCCCATGAAGCTTGGTATTTATACAGTATTTTTAAAATAATGGGAATATACAGTATAAAACTATTGATTTTAGATTATTGATTATAAGTATAGAAATAATATATTTGACGTTTATTGCAAAATTTTCCAATACGTACAAATATATAAGTAATTTAAGGATGAAAAGAGACGGGTGGATTACGTCATGCGAGTGGGCGGTCGCTCTAAGGCACGTTTCACGGGCATGGTGAGACTGTCCTCGCTGCCAACTGTAGCACAATGACGTAGTGGATTTAATCTACTACGAAGCCGATTTTCATGACATACTTTTTATGAGCATACGCACAGCTACATATTGTATTAGATTCTCTTTACAATATTTTATTATTTAGTGTTGTCAGTACGGCATGTAGCCTATACACAATTTTGTTTGACAGGTTATATTAGTGGCTAAATAAAAGTTGGTATTTTAACTACTGCAGGTAGACATTTGTGTATGTATAATCTTAAATGTTTAAATTCAACCCTATAACAAATGTTATTTTCTCTATAGCAGCTTCAGAGTTTGGTGTTTGATTTAAATACTGGATATATGCAATGTTTTGTATTTTATCTCCACGAAACTGCTCTAATAAACCATTGCAGGATACATAAAGATAAATAATAAATAATAATAAGAATGTCATATTTTATAACAGTATGTGTTGTCCATAATCCACATAACTTCATTTTGGAAATAAAAATCTACTAGCCTACACATTTTTTTTTCCTTTATGGTTTGCTGTACAAAATGTATGGTTTATAGACTAGAAATATCTATCTGTAACTATATTATTATTCTCTTGTCTTGTAGCGTTGTTGTTTCACAGATGTATAGAAGCAGTAATCGGCATGTAATAATCATTAATGTATGAATCAAATAAAGGCTGTATATTTCTCTGTCCCTCTGTGATATATACGTGACAGAGTATAAGACACGTTATACTAAAATAAGAAAAAATCTAAATAAAAAAATCATAAATCAAATTATAGAAAAAATAAGACTGCATTTGATCTAGAAACAGAATCAAACGAATAAAAAAACAAACAAATAATAGTCATCATCCATACCAAACAAATTCACTCCAAATACTCAGCAACCTCTCGTATTCTTTAGAAGACTAAAACCCCTGATGCTCAAAAGTTATTAGTAAATTGTACTATACTACTAATATAAAAAGTTTAAGGAAATACAATCACTATTGTACTCTCTCACTTTTTATTTACACATAACACTAGAAACTGTACACGCTGAATAAAATGTTTGCATTAAAAACATCCAGTATATCACAGCTCCGAACGATTTAAATCCATTAAAACATGGATTTAATCCACAAGGTTATGTATGTCCATGACGTAGTAGATGAAACCACTACGACATCACACTGATTACAAGAATGAATAACCTCGATTAGGGTGATAGCATTACATTTTAACAGATAAATTTATATACCTGAGTCAAAAAACATAATGGTGAATAGCTGCATTTAGATAAATGTTGAAACTGTTGAAAAAACCGTAATATTCCTGCTTTGGTGAATTTATTTTATTTTATTTATTTATTTATCAAACTGTCCAAACAAAACGATTTTTTAGAATGAATCAGACTTTCCACCAATACTTATTAGAAAGACATACATTCAAGGATTTTTTTCTTAATTATTACTAGGGTTGTCAAGTGACTAAAATTTGTAATCAAATTAATAACATGATATGCTGAATGATTAATCAAATTTATTGCATGTTATTAATATTTGCAGAGAAAGGCCCACAAATAAAAATAATTTAATATACAATTATTAAACAATTATAATGATATTTAAATTATTTTAAATATAATATACTTAAATATAATAATTCAGATAATTAAAATGCATTACATTGATGTGGCAGAGGAGTAAAGCATTGATTAGACAATTCAAAAGCATCTTTAGAAGGTATATTGTTTATTTCCATAACACTAAACATAATCCTATCATTGACCTATAGTCCACAGCAATCCATTTTTAATTGAATTTGTCAATCTGGCCTAGGTAGACTTATTATAAGGTCTTCTCTAAGGATGTGCTAATGTACACATGTGTCATATGGACGCTTTTGGAGCATCTCTCTTTGGTTGCATCATGCCAAAAAAGCACACCGTTTTAAGGACACTGTGTCAAGTTGAACACTCTTCAAGACACCTGCATTCGGAGTTGTGCTCTGTCTAGCTGTGTTTGAACGCAAGAATGCGTCCTCACCTTGTGCTGTCTGCTGTCAGAAAGTGTGGTTTGTAACAAGGAGCTCTAAAATACGGTTATTTACCTGTACAGCTGCGTGTTGCCTGTTCAGCTGGAGCTGTGCTTACTGCCCCCTGCTGATTGGGACTCTCAAAATCATGAAGGTGTTACTTAAAGCTTGAATTGCTCCGATGGTAGGAATATTCTTTATTACGGTCCAAGGACATTATTAATTTTGTTAAATTGACTGGCCTATTTATTACATAAGTTTGCTTAGTTGTAAAGTTGTGTGCATAATATAATGTCACAAAAAAAGGGATGTAGCATTTTGTTACATTATACTGCTATAGTTTGTTACTAATAAAAGCTCATGTATTTTCAAAACAGCTCAATCACTGTCACACTACTTAAAAATCTATTTAAATCAGTAGCATCACTACTTTTAGTTAGTTCACTAACACTGACAAGAGTGTGTACACCGAGTGTGTCAGGGCCGTGATGTGAATGATTTCCTCTCGGTCAGGAGGCGACATTGTGAGTGTTTGTGCTGGAGGTGAAAGAGCGGTGAAGCGAATGAGATGGCCTACAGATCTGATGAGAGACAGATTTCCTTGGAAGGAACGACAGAGCTTAATAATTCAGAGACTGATGCAATGGAGGAGAGAAAAAGAGTGACAGTATAGAGCGATAAAACGAGAGAGGGGCGATAGGTGATGGCCTGGGGTGCAATCGTGTGAAATCAGCGGTGGATTGTTTAGGGCAATAAGAGAGTCATAGTACTCACAGACTGCTGTGTCAGAAATCAGATCTGCCATCTCAGGAAGCACACAATATTTGTGTAATATCCTGTCTACTAAGATGCCCTCCCCTGGTCGATTTTTGAGGTGAAAATAAGTGTTGTAGTTATTAAATAATTGCTTTGTTATGTCTAAATCTCTTTTGAATTTGTTATAAATCTTTAGACATGACATTATGGTGCCTTGGAAGCTTGTCTGAATTTGGTTTACTGTACCTTCCTTCATCCAAAAACACTGTCTGTTAAGTCATTAGCCTAGTTCACACATGCAGCCAGGTAAATGACAGAAAAATCAATGGGTTGCCTTTACTGGTAAATGTACCATGTGCTGATCACACATGAAACTAATTTCTGTCTTTTTCCGTTTTGCTACCATTCACACCAAATGCCGTTAAACTATGTGACATTGTTTGCCGGAAATGACCTCAACAGCTGAAAGGAACAGTTAGCGATTTCCCATGTATTCTCTGATGATCCCACGTTCTTCGCGCAGACCTCTGTGTAGCGAAATACGTACATATTACTGTGCTTTTGTGCCTCAGATAGCATCTCTGCCTTTAGATGCTAGCGACAGCATTTTATTCTCTGTAGTTCAACAGTCTCATTTGAAGTTGTCGCATATGGTGTTGTTGAGTCTCGAGCAAGTGCATAAATGAAAACATTCTCCAAAAAAAAAACAAGAAAACACCAACATTACCGACCACATACGTTCAGCAACAAAATAATACCCCGCCAGGTTTCAAACTAAAAGCCCACATTTCTGGCGCAGCCATGTTGAGGTATTTTCTGGCAAAAAAAACTTCACATACTTTAAAGGCATTTGGTGCTGATGTGTAAATTGTAGCAAAATGGAAAAAAGACAGAAAGAAGTTTCATGTGTGAACAGCACATTTGGAACATTTACCAGTGAAGGCAACCCAACGATTTTCCTGTAATTTACCTGGTTGCATGTGTGAATGGGCAGCAGGGCAGCTGCCTTCAGTTTCGGTTTCATTTCGATTTCCATTAATAATCAGATGTGTGACTTAAGCTTTTTTGATAATAATAGGATCAAATCTAGATTTGTTGCTTGCTACCAGAGATAGTTTAGCTGAGATGGACAATGTGTATTAAAATTAATGGGAGAAATTGGAGCATCCAATATGGCAGGTCTAGGAAAAGTCCCACCCTACAGGTTAAAGAGCCAATCCCCTTTTTGATAAAGATTTTGCCTGTTAGTTATCTTGAGAATGTGCACGCACATTAGCTGGTCTAGCCTGAAAAATAGTGTTTTTGTTGTTGTTGTTGTTGTTGTTGTTGTTTTGTTTTTTGTGTGTGTGATCTTGTCAGAAATATGTCATTTGTTTGTCATCTTGACCAGCCATTTTGGAGAATTTAGTCATTCCCCATTCAAGTAGATAGGAGCTTAATTTTTATGACTAGAAAATACTGCAGCTGCCCACTGGCATTACGAATGTGGCCTCTGAGGTAACTAGGGACTTTTAATACACTATTAGCGATGTGACGTAGCAAACTAGTATACTATAATCATAAGCCACTAAGCAAAAGTCATGCACTTGTAGTGTTGAAAGCTTCATTGATTTTAACGGGACTGTTTGAGTTTTAGAGCTTGCACTACATTGAGTGTAAAGTCCCGTTCATAGTCGGTACATTTCCGTGTGCAGTTATAATCGAGCTACAGCGTGTTTTTATGTAGTCGAGCTACAGGCCTCATCTGTCTGTCCAAGTATACATGAATAATCGAATATTTGAAGAAAAGATGTCAGCTGAGGAAGTGTCGTACAGTAGACGTTTTCTGGTTGACCTTTTGCATTATACTGGTTTTGCGTCAAAACTAGGGTTGCCAACTGTCCTGTATTAGCCGAGATGTCCCATATTTTGGACATAATTAAGATAAGCCTATTTTCCAGTATTTTAGTGGTGAGATTTTAGCAGTATCCCGTATTGAAGCGGCAAATGCTCACGTATCCTTTTAAGTATCAACTTTGTCTCAGATGTATCTGTCAGAGAATGCAGAGACAGGACCCAGGCGCAGAGTTGAAGAAATAAAAGGGGAAAAACTCAACCAAAACTCCCACAAGGGGGAAAACAAACATAAACAACCCCATAGGGGAAAACGAACAATCCAGGGCTGGGGCAGAGGGAAACGGGGAACCAGGACCAAACGGACTGGAAAGGGATGGGATGAGGAACAAACAGGACTGACCGACTACACAAGACCGACTAGATCACACAAGACACACAAGACTGGAAACAAGACCAACTGGCACTGGACAGCAAACACGAGGAGACTAAAATAGGGAGAGAACTCAACAGGTTAACAAGACAGGGCAGGTGCGACTAATAAACTAATAATGGGAAAACAAGGAGCATGAGCACACATCACCAAGACAATGAGGCAATATATGCCCATGCCAATAGACAAACAAGATGAGAGGATGCGTAGCAACGCCAAACAAAGCAGTGCCACGCATTCTGACACTAAACGAAACCTGAGAGTACATCGCGAGGCAAAAGACATGTGATACACGCTACAGGCGACAAAAACAAGACAGAACACCTGTGCAAGAGTTCGGCCACACACACACCTGACACCTTAGACCAAAGTGACCAAACCTCAGCACAACATGAAAACAGCTCACGACCCGGGCACGCAACGTAACGTGAGCACGACGCGAGGTGCGCCCGTGTTCGCGGGAGACAAACTATTGACGTGAGTGAATGCTACCAAGATGACATAAGCGCGATGCACCCACATCAATAACAGACAGACATGGAGCATGAGTGTCCGGATCTCGACACAGACCGAAACCGAACCAGACAGGAAGTCAGGACCCAGACAACGTGCTCCCGACATGAAACTAGACAGACCAAAGAGTGCACGGCAGGGAATACAACCAAAACCATGTGCTCACTCAAAGACCGACAACGAAACACAAGACAGACATGGGACAATGATGCCACGCTCCTGTCAGACATAAAATCCAGACTGACAGAGTGACAGGACTGTGACAGTATCTCCAAATATTTCTTTAGGAGGAATAAAAACAGAAAAAAATGAGACAATTGTTGACATACAATAAGAATATAGAGCTATAAAATGAATGCAGATAGTATTTTTTTCCTCAGGAATAACTCTGAGAAGCAGTAGACCTCAGCAAAAATCTCAGTTTGCTCAATATTAAAGAGATCTCTTTTGTGATTTTTCTTTCAGCAGTCAGTGGAAGTTGCCAACTCACATCGCCCCTTCAAATGTCTGTCAATGTGAACACAACTTTAGTGTGATCAAACCCAGGTTTGTCCAACTCATTAAAGAGGCACACACACTGCCTGCTCTTATCCTCATTATGTTTAAGGATCAGGGCTTTCCATAAACCATAATACCCATAAGTCCAATTCCTTTCAAACAAATAGCAGCATTTCCATTTTGTATGTAACAAGTTTTCTTTAAACTCATTAATTTCATGCACAGGGCCTAATTAGGAAGGTCTTGCCGAAGCATATGCCTTGTCAAAATGCAGGCAGTAAAATAGTAGCATAAAAAGTGCACGTTTGTTTGTCATATACCACTGAATAGCAAAAGAGAGTCAGTGTTATTGCTCAAGTTGTACATTGAAGTGTAATAAACAGAAGTTATTCCCTTGTGTTTGGAAACATATCAAGTTCATTTTAGTGCAGTTGTTGCAGTCTTGAGAATGAAGGCACAGCATCACCTAGTGGTTACTTAAATTATAGCAACACACCAAGCAACATCTCTCTGGTGGCCTTTGTTGTAGGTACGGTTTGTCCTTGAGTAGCATCACAACAGCAGAGAGCATGACATTGGATTTAAAAGTTCATATTATAAAACGAATGCACTTTAATTTGGTGCAGCCTTCACTAAGAGTGCAAGGATAACAGTGTGCTTTCTGAAAAGCCTTCACAAAAAAGTATTGTGGCAGTACCATGGTACAGTGATTTTATCAGATAGTAATACATAATTTAATATATTTGATTTTACAGAATAATTACAATTTATCATATTCATGTACACGAGAATTTACTGGGTACTCCAAAGCATATCAAAGAACATCATGGTACTACCATAATAATTGTTGGTACCTTTTTTTGATTGTGACTTCTGGAATGTATTCATAGTATGCTGCTTACAGTAAGTCAGACTGAACTAAAGTGAAAATTAGTAAAGTTTGATATTACACCAGTTAATGTTTTTATAAGACAGCTTTTCCTTACATTTATCTTGGCAGATCAACATTTTTGTATAAATATACTGTAATTGCAAATATACACCATCTGCTGTGCCAAGGTAGGTCATAGAATACCATGGTACTATCATTGTACTTATAATAATTATAATACAAATTCCCACCTCAGTGTCATTTCCAGCACATTTCAAATTTTGTATTGTTTAATAGAATTCTGTGGTGGAAATGACGGTGATGGAAATGACATTTGTAACATTTTTGAATACAGTGGCCAATTCCTTTGTGTTGCTAAGGCCATTTTCAAAGCTGACATTTTATGTATCCTAAATACACACAATTAAATTATCATTTCACACAAACTTACAGCTTGATTAGAAATTATGCTTAATATAAAATATTCTGCTCACAAGTTACAATATTTACTTTGAATTTTCTTTGTTTTTTTCAAGCATCACTTGTCTCATTATTTATCTCAAGCTCTTCACTGACACTTTTGTCGACTTGTTTTTTGATTGTATGTCTGTCTTTTCTATTTTACTTTTGATCTAACATGTTTGGAATTTATTATTATATCATTTTTGTTGTTTGTGTGTGTGTGTGTGTGTGTGTGTGTGTGTGTGTGTGTGTATAATTCTGTTTGTTTTGTTTTGCTTTTCTTTTTTCTTTTTTCATATTTAGTTAAATGTTTGTTATTGAAAAGGTGAGGTATTCAAATAAGCCCATAAGGGTTTCTAACCTCTCCTGCATATCTCTTTTCTATTTTTTTTTCTTTTTTTTTTATTCTTGTTTTATTTTTTATTGTTAAGATGCCAATAAATAAATAAACAAAAAGTACACGAACGTTTGAAAAAACATACAGTATATTAGGTGCAAAATTGTCTGGTGTGGTGCAAATGACGCCACAACTGTGGAACAGTCGTAATTTTTAGAAAATTGATTGAAATAATTTTCACACAAAATATATTGACATGGTTTATGTTTATTTCACTTTTTGTTTAGATTATCTTAGTTTTAAACACATAATAATTTGTATTTTTATAACAGATTTTTAAAAATTGTTTAATATTAAAAGTCTGGGTTGGGCTAACAGTAAAATCAAAATATAAAAAGCACTTCAAAAGTAGCAAAAATAAATGATGAAGGCCTGGTAACATGTTTGCAATTCAGTTTAAATGACACCTTCATATAACAAAAATGAATCAAGTTTGCAGAAAGGAACAAAAGGGAACAAGAAATCTGTTCATTTTAATAAAAATCAACACCTGGGACATGAAAGTGCCTGAAGTTGAATTAACTCCCTAATAATAATAATAGTATTAATAGTACTACTACAACTAATAATAATGATATCATGGTTTTGCCATGGTACCAGCTCTAAGAAAAACAAAAAATGTTTTTTTTAATTTAAAAAAAACATTGGTAGTAGTACCATTGTACTTTTTACCATCTTTTTCTGCCCTAAACAGCTCCTGTTGTTATTGCCAGGAATTGTTGATCTGAAAATGGGTAGTTGATGTGACTTTATAAGAATTTAATAATTATTATACATGCAGTTTTCATGACCTCGTTAATCGAGAGACTATATATAATATTTTCACTGGGACTTTTAAAAATTCATTTGTCACACCGCATGATGTGCCTTAAGTACATTTAAGTATTTAAGAGCAGGAAAACTTAAGAGAAATGACCAGTTACAGCAAAACTTTGCACTATTAAAACTATTAAATTCTAACCTAAATCTAAATTCACCTCATTTTTTTTTTTTTTTAACAACTATAAATGTATATTGACCCTATTTAATATATGAATACACTTTCCTGGTCTTATTGTGCATGATCAGTGCAGTTGCTTTTGGATTACTCTTGAATTACTTCTGTCCTAATTCTTGTTTATTCAATATCGCATGCATTTGAGATAAGACTGTACCATTTAGACAATATTGCTTAAATGCATTTAAGAAAACTTAAAAAATTTATCAAATATGATAATTGATATGTTTTGTGCTTGTGTGTGTGTGTGTGTGTGTGTTGTCTTTTTCTGAGTGAAGTAAAGGCACTTAAATGTTCTTTCTCCAGCAATTTTGGCATTACAAATGCCATCCATGTGTGTTAACAGATAAGAACGTTTATATTTCACAAAAAATAAAAAATAAAGTTGTCATAAAAGCAAAGAGCATTCATGTACATATTTGAAGCCAAGTACAAAAGCAATTTGCTGAAATATAACTAACTTTACCGCACTATGCAATCAGACTGGCATTTATGTGTGGATTACCATTCATCTTCAGTTTGTTTATAGCTGGCGGCTAGTATCAGGTCTGTGTGTGCAATTCCAGACTTAAATTAAGAATTCAAGAAATATCGGACTTATAATGAAAATGATCAACAAATTATGAACAATTTACTGCCTTTGCCTGATTAATATGTAATCATGTAATCCATAATAAAGTAACTTTAATCTGATTACAAGTACTTTAAAATGTAATTTAATCTAATTACAATTACTTAATCTTATTACAAAATCTAGATTACATGTAATCTGTTACTACCCAGAACTGTGCATGATCAATGGTGTAAATTCTTTTTCAGTAGGACTTAATTGTTATGTATACATCAATTATATAAAAAATGACTTTATGGTGAAGCTACAGTATATGTTATATTCAAGTTTATATATTCTTAGGCTTTATAAAACTGCTTGTAAGGGTCAAACTTGGGTGTGACCAATCAGTAAATTACAAAATGTATGCAGATTAAAGTCTGACGGGTTTAAGGGAGTTTTAGGACATATCCCATGGCTCCTTTAATCCCTCACTCACACCCCAGTACCACCGGTAAAGATTCGTGAGCACTTGATACTCTTTGTGTTGCCTGATGTAATCACAGCTGTAGCAAGCATGCTCTGCTGGGAAAGAGCTGATTTTCACTTCAAAATATCGCCTCCAGTTGAAGTACCGGCTGTACAGTGCCTCATGTCTGCTTAAAAGAAGAAGATACTTCGCTAGAGCTCTCACAGAGGGAAAGTCATCCACATGGATAAATGCGTCTCGGGGGATGAAACGCTCATAGTTCTTTCTAGATGGGCCAAGCACTATGGGCACTGCACCAAACTGTAGAGCGTTGTAGAGTTTCTCGGTGATGTAATCGTTGTGCTCCGAATTCTCAAAAGAAAGGTAAAATCTACAGCTAGCTATGATTTCTCGATAACTTTCCTCCGAAACAGGCTGGTTGAAGGAGCCACCAAAAGTTTGGATTTCCAGGTACCTCTGGAGCTCGCCGTAGTACCTTGCCCTCCGATGGTGAAACTGAAAGTTACTGACAATCCAACAGACCATTTTGTCCTTCTTTGGAGGAATGAAGTCTCTCAACTTCTGATTGGTTGGAACAACCCATCCATATGGCATTCTGATGTCCGCATCTTGCCTGTAACTGAGCGACACGTTAAATAGGTTATCTAGACCAGGGATTTGAGGTGAGTTTGATGGCGACTCTAAATTCATCCAAATCCATTTCTGGTGAAGAGGGCGAGGTGATTTGGGCAAATTGGACGAGTCCCAGTTAATGTCTCGGTGATGAATTAGCACGCTGTCAGCTTTGCTGTATAACTCGTGATCAACAGTCAGGTGACAGCCGTCTATGTTGAACTGCGACTTGCAGATGTCTAGGTCAAAAGACTGGTTAAAAGGCCACAGCCAGATGAGAATCAGTACCTCTCTTTGCTCTGGTCTGATTGGTCCAAAGTGGTGTGTGAAATAGCTGATGGATGAGCTGTCATACATGAGCAGGCATAAGATCATAAACAGGCACATTAGCAGCAAGACACCAAGCAGGGGACATCGCAGAAAGCTGCCAAGTCTGCTCGACATTGTTTGACCTGCTAATAGAAACATTAAAGAAATAGTTACACAGTTCATTTTCAGAGATTTAGGGGCAATATTGCCCCCATGGAATTGATTTTGAGGGGCATTTTTTTGTTTTTACTTTTATGAGGGCCTTTGTCAATATATCAAATCAAATCAACATCAAATGGCTACAAAAGGAGCAAATGTACATGCATATAGCATAATAAACACCCAACACTTCACATAAGCTACACATTCATATGAGTACAGATATCTGACAGCTACAGGTCACTACAGTATCTGCAGTGGCACTAAACCCATATTAAATCCATCACTAGATAGGACATAGAAGAGAATATCATTAAAAATGTCAAATATTAGGTAACGGATAAACAACAAGGGAACTGGGATCCACTTTTTTTTTCTTCTTCTTCTTCTTCTTCTTCTTCTTCTTTTTAATTATTAATATTTGGTGGATTATTTTTATTTATTTATATTTTGTAAGCCTAACACAGTTAAAGCTCTTCTTGTACTGTTTTGTGATAAAAAAACAACAAAATAAAAATAAAAATAAAAATAGTTCAAAAATTACAATTCTGTAATCTTTTTCTCACCATCATGTCATTCCAAACCTGTATCACTTTTTCTTTCATGGAACATGAAAGATGTTTTGAAGAATGAAAAGAGCTGCTTTTTCCATGCAACAAAAGCATACAGTTACATTTAATCATTTAATCTCATATTCAAATTTGGTGCACAAAGATGTGTTTTACAGCACCAGGTTTGACATCAGTTGTGCCAACAACTATTGGTTTGTGCATTGGTTTGTGTGGTATCTCATAACCAATCTGCGACAAGTTTGAATATGGGGAAGCAAATGAGATTTGAGAGCCATCAGTGAATAACTACTTAAATTTCAGTCTGTTGCATCATATGGCTTCAGAAAACTTGGAATATAGCACACAAGTCGTATATACTACTTTTATAGTTTTATGTTGAACTGTACTAATATAATCAAATATTAATATATCGTGATACTTTTTCTTGTGATGTTGTATCGTTACTTTTATTGAACTATATGTGTATTCATATCATGTACTACAGTTCAATATTGACCAAGCAGTTCACCTAAATAAGCGCAAACTCTTAAACCGATGCTTTTCAGTGAAGTCAGAGTCGCTTCTTTGAGTCTCTCTCAAACATGATCCAGTTATGAGATTGCAATGATTCGCGATATATTGAATAATGAGAAATGTATTGCAATATGCATCGAATCATTAGGTGCTTTGAGAGACCCAGCCCTAGTTTTATGGTGCTTTTTTCAGGGTTCCCACCCCTCTTGACCAATGAAAACCCATGACATTTCCATAACTTTTCCAGTTGTTTGTGATTTCTGGAAACATATTTGTAAAAATCATTTTGATTCAGGCTGATTTGCCAATGAATCATTCAGACCAATTTGTGAAACATTTCGACCAATTACATGAAAAGAACCTACTCAAAAAAAGGATTTGCTCACAAATCGGACAGAACTATAGTTGCGAGCAAGTTTTACTCATTTAAAGTAATTCTTAAAGAATTGACTACTAAAGCTTGTTGGACAGTTATTATGAAGAATTCAGCACCAGAGTTTAGACATTGCATTGTTAAGATGCAAAGGGCTATGAAGCTTTTTATAATTATTTGCAAAGGTGTCATTACAATGTTATGAGTCAGCACAATGGGAAACAGAAGGGTTACTCTTTAAACCAAACACATGTTCAACTAGCGATTATTTAACATGTCTAAATATAAGACATTCATTGTCTAATCCTTGCTGAGATGACAAGACTCAAGATACAATAAAGTGATTGAAAGAACAAATGTATTTTCAGTTATGACAATGATTATTATCAAAATCAGACTTTATGATTTAGCACAAATATGTTTTATTGCGAAAACATGATGTTAGCTGTTCACATCACATGCTGGAAAGCTTAAACATTTTCTAGTTATGACGCCTTAGATATCTTCCACAGCATGATTTTTTTTTTTCTTCTAATTTACATTTTTGGTGACTTTGATGTTTATCATCATTTACTCGCCGTAATGTTCAAACATATTTTATATTTTCTGTTCAACACAAAAGCAGAAATTTTTACAAATATTCACACAGCAAAAAAACAAAACAAATTATAGTAACCACAGCTGGCAAGCTTCAAAAAGGACCAAAATGCACCATGAAAGCACCATTAAAGTAGCCAATATGATCTCAAAGTGCTATATTGAGGCCATTCAATAGCTCTGATGAAAGATTTCAAATTTCATTCACCATCCTGCATTCACCTAGGACACACAACATACATTGTAATTTTTTCACACCATTTTTTAATCTGAGCACAATGACGAAGGAGATTTTGGTGCTTTGGTGCAGCGGAAAATTATCAGTGAAGATCGACTTTGTCTGTCCCTCATACAAAGCTATCGTATGACTTCAGAAGACTAGGAATATATAGAAGAGCACAATACTTTTATGGTGTAAAAACATTTGGGTTTGAAACGACATGTAAATAAATGTAAATAATGACTATTCCTTAAATTAAACAGTAAAATTTCAAATAATAAATAAATGCAAAACAAGTAATTCATTGATCTCTTTGAAACATGGAAATATTAAAATAACCTGCAACCACTCAGCACTGCCAAATAATTTACCTTCACAGACATGCGTATGAGATTGTGATACGACGAGGGCTTTTCCTGTTGTCCCTGACCTGATCAGAGTCACTCTGAACCAGAACTTCCTTGCCATACTGAATATGCTCCTTTCACACACCTCTATTTCACATGAACATTGCCCCCTCCTAGTTTATGGTGTTGTGGTAAATCCATTGCTCTATACAGAGAGTCTGCGGTCTGTGTGAAGTCTAATTTTCTCTTTCTCTGGGGAACAGACTGTAATTGTCTTTCCTTGATTATGACACCACAATAGTCTATTTTAATGCATACATCTTAATTGTACATCAGTGTCATAATCACAATCAAGATCATTAAGCTTTATAGATTGGACAAGTGTCTTAAATCCAGTTCTGTAATTACTGATTCTTGATGCACCACCAGGGATTCTTGTGAGCAATTGTTAAAGTTGACTTTTGATTTGGCATTTGAATAATAATGGCGTGCATATTTTTAAAATTACAAACTATACTTGGATGGATGCTAGGCTCAGATCCAATCAGGAAAATGGCTGGATTATCGATATTAGTCAACTATGTTTTGTCATGTAGATTTTCAGACCAGGCAAATTAGTTTAAATACCTTTGAGGACATCATGGACAATAAATGTATTTATCATTGACCTAAAACTGTGGTTATATCCCTAAAAAATTTAATAGAAAGCATGAAAAAAAAATTACAGTAGAGAAACAATTGATGGTCTTGCAGTGTCAAGTAATTGGCTACTGTAATACCTGGACATCTTTTCACTGACATATCTATACTGTATATATTTCACACTCTGAATCCTTGATGAGTCATCAATTCAGAGAAAATAAAACTGATAACACTTTGTATCAAGGTTCTATTTGTTAATATTAGTAAATGTGTTTAACAATCAACATTATCTTTTTACAGCATTCATTAATTGTGGTTAATGTTAATTTAAAAATCTACAATATTGTAGATTGTACAGTATTGACAATATTGTGTTTATTGTTGTTCATGGTAGTTCATAATACATTAATTAATGTTAATATACCTTCTAAAACTTTAATTGTTAAAAATGTATTAGTACTGTATATGCTATACAGTAATTAACATTACCATGATTACTGAATGCTGTAAAACCATTGCTCATTGTTAGTTCATGTTAACTGATGTAGTTAACTAATATTAACGTATACAACCTTATTGTAAAGTGTTACAATAAAATGTATATATACACTGGCAGCCAAAAGTTTGGAATAATGTACAGATTTTGTTCTTATGGAAAGAAATTGGTACTGGTATTCAGCAAAGTGGCATTCAACTGATCACAATGTAAAGTCAGGACATTAATAATGTGAAAAATTACTATTACAATTTGAAAAAAAAAAATTCAGAACTTCTTAAACTACTTCAAAGAGTTCTCATTAAAAAATCCTCCACGTGCAGCAATGACAGCTTTGCAGATCCTTGACATTCTAGCTGTCAGATTGTCCAGATACTCAGGTGACATTTCACCCCACGCTTCCTGTTGCACTTGCCATAGATGTGGCTGTCTTGTCGGGCACTTCTCACGCACCTTACAGTCTAGCTGATCCCACGAAAGCTCAATGGGGTTAAGATCCATAACACTCTTTTCCAATTATCTGTTGTCCAATGTCTGTGTTTCTTTGCCCACTCTAACCTTTTCTTTAGTTTCTCAAAAGTGGATATTTCTTTGCAATTCTTCCCATAAGGCCGGCACCCCTGAGTCTTCTCTTTACTGTTGTACATGAAACTAGTGTTGAGCGGGTAGAATTCAATGAAGCTGTCAGCTGAGGACATGTGAGTTGTCTGTTTCTCAAACTAGAGATTCTGATGTTCTTATCCTCTTGTATAGTTGTACATCTGGGCCTTCGACATCTCTTTCTGTCCTTGTTAGAGGCAGTTGTCCTTTGACTTTGAAGACTGTAGTGTACACCTTTGTATGAAATCTTCAGTTTTTTGGCAATTTCAAGCATTGTATAACCTTCATTCCTCAAAACAATGATTGACTGACAAGTTTCTAGAGAAAGCTGTTTCTTTTTTGCCATTTCTGACCTAATATTGACCTTAAGACATGCCAGTCTATTGCATACTGTGGCAACTCAAAAACAAACACAGACAATGTTAAGATTCATTTAACGAACCAAATAGCTTTCAACTGTGTTTGATATAATGGCAAATGATTTTCTAGCACCAAATTATCAATTTAACATGATTACTCTAGGATAAGGTGTTGGAGTGATGGCTGCTGGAAATGGGGCCTGTCTAGAGTTGATAAAAAATGACTTTTTCAAATAGTGATGGTGCTGTTTTTTTTTTTTTACATCAGTAATGTCCTGACTATACTTTGTGATTAGTTGAATGCCACTTTGGTGAGTTAAAGTACCGATTTCCTTCTGAAACAGCAAAATCTGTACATTATTCCAAACTTTTAGCCACCAGTGTGTATATGTGTATATACTGTGTATGTGTATGTGTGTGTGTGTGTGTGTCTATATGTATATATATATATATATATATATATATATATATATATATCAAACAGCCTAACAATTTTGTTGGATAAGCATCTACAGCATCGACGAATACACGTTATTCAGTGTCCAATACTGATATCAACTTGCAATGCAATTTAAAAGCAGCAAATTATATGTACAAAAAATTACTGCAATTAAATTACCCACTTTTTTTACACAAACTATAAAAAAAAAAAAAAATAAAAAAAATAAACAGAAATAGTTTATTATCCATTTACAAGCTGTCAATAGATTTTGAAACTGACAAACTTTTGTTAATTGGCCAAGTGGACTTGGTTATCGGCTGATGCTGATAATGTGAAAATGATGACTAAATATCTATCACTATATGGCATACAAGACATTCATCCAAAAAACACAAAAAATGTTGAGTACCCAACTGAGTAAAGAAGGAAAAATGTAATACAGTACATAGTCAATAAATTATTTATTTATTTAGACATTCATTAAAATTTGACTTGTTTTCTGAGCATTTCATTTAATGAATACAATAATCATCCATAATAAATTAGGAATAGTATTACAATGTATTGCATCATTGACTGGGGTCAAATAAAAGTAATAACTGTGGCTTCTTTTCATGACAAATCAAATCTCTCATTTTTTCACAAATTGAGTTCTTGTGCTTCCCTGGTGAACTTTTCTTTCATGGGAAATATATCAGCTCTTTTGCTCTTCTGATGAGATACTCATTTACTATTCCTGAACTATTACTTCAAGAGACACCCTCATTTTCACACTTTTAATAATAATATTTCATTATTATTAACCATTACGACTACATTATTAATAATAATATTTATTTTGATATAGCCTACCTTGATTGCCAAATGTCGATATGTCGTGTTTATATTCATTTTTCAATCAGTAAGCAAGTTAATAAATAGATAAACAAATATTTAACATTTAAAATATATTTCTAAGTACATTTCAAAAAGCAGCATTTGCAGGATAAACGTCAACAATGAACTTTTATTTTGACAGGTCGTGAGTGACAGTGTTCCTGCACACGCAAACACAAATAAGCACGTAGTCAATCAAAGATAGTTATCGACGGTAAATATGCCAGAGCAATATGAATCAGTTTTGTTTTTATATTGATTTCACTGACACGTTGTAGGAATATTCTGCGTTCTGTATCTGCATGTGAGATGGAGACGTTGTTAAAGAGAGAGCTGGGCACTTCCGTGCTGAAGAGCTCTGGTCATTCAGGAGGAGGATGCATCAGTGAAGGCCAGAGCTATGACACTGACACTGGCAGAGTGTTCGTCAAGATCAACCACAAGAATGAGGTGCTTCAGGGCATTTACGTCCTTTTGATTTGGACTGGTTGATTTTGCATGGTCTCTGAGCATGCAAACTTGCAAATAAATATGCTATCCTAAAAGTGTGATCATACGTGGTTAAATAATACAGTATACTTAATTTGATATAATAATTGTAACTGTAAAGTCATTAACAAACATTATTTAATACTAAACAGATCATTAGCTGATCCAATTTATGCAGTGTATAAATACATACCTTAGATAAAAATATATACATTACATTTTCAGTACCTGTTATTAGATCAATATAAACCTGCCTATCTACAGTACGTTAACTACTGATCTTTTGGGCATTATATAAATACTCTATTATAAGTATATAGATAGATACTTTATAATGTAAAGGATCTATCCATCTGTCAATTTGAATTTGTAACTATTCAAAAATGTATAAACTAATAATCTGTTATCTTTATATAGCCTATATAATGGTATATTGTATAATATATACATTTTATATATGGATACTATGTAATGCAATCTATCTAGCTATAATTGTAACTATTTCACGTTATGTTTTGTTACTGTCTGTGAAGCATTATATTTAAGCAATATCACACGAGCAAGAGTGTGATATGGCTTTATATCAGCACTGCTGTGATTACCTACAGCACTTGGCCTGCGGCCGAATCACAGCAGTGCTGATTTAGGGCCATATAGCATGATTGCGAGTGTGAAATTGCTTATATACAACAGTTCAATGAACAAGTAAATTAAAAAAGAAATTAGGAAAAACTCAGAACGGTCATAAAAAACGCATTTGAGCATGGAACTACTTTCTTACGTGACTGATCAGAATCTACCGTTGCTGGATCAAACAAAATGATGCATCCAAGCCTCTCAAAAACATCACTTCAGAACTACTAGTATCACAGCTTGGGCTGTTTCTAACATGTTATTGGAGAAACAAGGGTGTGTGTGTGTGAGCGAGAGAGAGATATAGAGCGTGTGCGATCACGTGTTGATGATGCTTTAGTCTGTTAGTCAGCTTCTTGAAGATAATGTCATTTTGGTGAAATTCATACTATTTTCTCAGTGGTAAAATAGCCATCCAACTGGGGGTATCTTCCCTATTTCGCAGTAGCCGTTGCACAAGAATCTTTATCTTCTACCATTTTGTCCTCTCCAATGTAGAAAGTCTGGTAAGAGGTAAGCGCTTTGAGTTTGTGTAATTAATCAGTCAGTTGTGTGTCTCAACTGTGATGAGCCTTAATGCTGAAGTTGTTAGTTGAAAGCCGTGTAAAGCTATTTCCTAGCTTTAGTAGTGTAGTAGTAATACCAGCGATCATGGAAGTGCTGTTTAATATAAACACTGAGTGACGCTGACTCACTTCACATAACCAACGGGCTCATAATACACACAAAAATGGTCTTTTGCCTCCGCCTGCTGGCTAAAATATGTAATGTCACAAAATAAAATGTAAAGAGACAGATAGCTCTTAACACATCTGCACTGCTCTTACACTTTAGTTTAGAACGGCACGAACACAAGCGGAGTGATACACACAGTGAAGCATACGAGTGCTGATGGTATGAGACCATCAGCACTCATGGAATGTCTCTTGTCCAATCAGATTCGAGGACCGGAACTAACTGTTGTATATAATGTAATAATGCCTGTTTATGTTATTAATGAAAGGTTTTATAAAGTTTTATTCAAAACTATGATGCATAGGAGATCAATGAATGATTAGTTTTTCTGTAATTAATTATCTCGCTCTCTCTCTCTCTCTCTCTTTCTCTCTCTCTCTAGGCTAGGCGGATGTTTGATGGAGAAATAGCAAGTTTGGAAGCGATCTTGTCTACAAACACAGTGAAAACACCCAGACCTGTGAAGGTTGTGGACCTTGAGAGAAATGGAGCTGTTCTTGTAATGGAACATGTGGATATGAAGAGCTTGAACAGGTATGACCAAATTCATGTAAATCCATTAAGCTTAGTTGGTTTATTTTAAAGGTGAGAATATTAAAGGGATCAAGGAAGAACGAATTGAGTCCACATGACATTAAAGCATTAAAGTGTGCACTGTTTCAAATATGCACTGTTTATGTAGATACTCAGCAAAACTGGGGGGACAACTCGCTGACCTACATCTGTACAACAAAAGACAGATAGAGAAACAAAACAAGGAGCAGCAGACTGTTGGTAAAGCGTTTTTTATATTGCACTGTTTTAAATGTCCTGATGGGACTTTTTTAATGACACAATTGTATTTCCTGTATTTACAAAGGGAAAGGATCTGGACAGTCTGAAATTGCCACAGTAAACAAGTTTGGGTTCCATGTGGCCACATGCTGTGGTTACATCCCTCAGGTGAGCATCTGTGCTCTGTAGATGTCAGAGCAAACATATGGAGTGACTCATTTTCAAATATTTGTAGTATATCATACTTTGCAATAAGAAGTTTTTATGTCTCTCTGTGGCTTCAGGTAAATGATTGGCAGGATGATTGGGTGTCCTTTTACTCCCAGCAACGTCTTCAGCACCAGCTCAGCTTAGTGGAGCAGTCATACGGCGACAGAGAGGCCAGGGAATTGTGGGCCAAACTCCAAGTAAACTACACTACTCAGATTTTAATTTCAAGATAATAACACACAAACACAACTGATCTTTCAACAGGAATGCATTTTTAATATTAATCAAAGTTTCATGACATTTCTAACTATTTGAATGTACACCCACTAGTGATATAATGGTGACATTTAATTAATCTGGGTTATTTTTAAATACTATTGTTCATTGTTAGTTCATAATGCATTAAATAACATTAACATATACAACTTGTAATGTAAGAAAGCATTAGTTTATGTAGAAATTATAGGAATAGTTCACGCAAAAATGAAAATTCAGTCATTGTTTACTCACCTCTGTGTTGTTATAACCCTGTATGACTTTCTTTTTCTTAACACAAAGGGAGCAGTTGTGAAAAAATGTGCTCAGTGATGTCATACAATGGCAGTTTATGGTGACCATCTCTTCATGCGTCAAAAGGACACAAAATAAATTAATTATTGTCTTATAAATTATTGTATGTGATTCATGATCGTTATGAGATTTGGTGAGAAACAAACTGAAATCGAATGTATAATTGAGTGAAACCAGTTGAGGCAGTTGACCGACCATTGATCTCCTGTGCGCGTTCATGATAGGGCACGAGAGCAACCGTTTGCTGCACAAAAGCCAGAGAACAGAACTTACTAAACATGTCTGAAGAATTTGTAGTCAAAGAATTTATGCATTTCTATGCCCAGCCTTATTTTTTTTAACAGAGTACTCTGAAATCAAACAGAAACAAAGAGGAGGCTAATGAGCGATGGTATATTCTATCGATCACTTGTTTTCTATTTTCGGCATCGAGCCGGGTAACTCGTCCGCTGTGAAGTGGCACCGGTCCAAAAACTTTCTCATAGCAGTATATTAAAGCCAGCATATTATAAGCAGGTTACAAACTACTTGATTTTGGCCAAGAATGTTACACCTACTGAATGTTTTTGCAGAGGTCTCACTGTCAGGTCTGTCACAAGTACTCACCGGTTCGGAATGGAAAAGAGGTGACAGACATTCCCGCCTACTCCATCTCTCTAATTATACCTTTGCGTTCTTTTGATGCTTGAAGCGGTAGTCTAGTCACCATAAACTGCCATTGTATGACATCACTGAGCACAACATTTTTTCACAATTTCTTCCTTTGTGTTAAGAAAAAGCAGGAACGTCATATGGGGTTATAACAACAAAGGGGTGAGTAAACAATGACTGAATTTTCATTTTTGAGTGAACTAATCCTTTAACATTAACCAAGGATAATAAATCCTGTAATAGTATTGTTCATTGTTAATTCATGTTAACTAATATGTTAACTAATACAACTTCATTGTGAAATGTTATTAGTATTATGTAATGGTTAATTTTTTTTAAAATTAAAATTCAATGCATTTGATTGCAGAATTTAACAAATGGTTATTACTTACAATACCCAATGTATTACGTGTTCATTTCTTACTGAGAATACAATTTTTTACTTATTTTCAATTGTAAAAAATCTAATCTACTTTTATACTGACCTTATATGATCTTATATACAATTTAATGATATTATACATGCACAAAATGCCTCTATTGCATTAATTTTGCACAATAGTTACCCAAAAGCCCTCAAAAATATTAGAAAAAAGAAAATCCACATTATTCATTGACAGGGCTGTCAGTAGATTTTGAGACTGATACAAGGAAGCTCTTTTAATACATGGTTATTCGACCAAGCAAACAAGGGTAACACTTTATTTTAATGTGTCCTTGTTACACATATTACATGTATTTACTATAGTAATAACAGTCAGTTATGCGTAATTACAAGCAACTAACCTTAAACCAAACCCTTTCCCTAAACCTATAGTAAGTACATGTTGTTAATTAGTAATAAGCAGTCATTACTTTTGTAATTACACTGTAACAAGGACACATTAAAATAAAGTCTAACCCAAACAAGCTATTGGCCAGTGACAACAATTTCAAAATGGGCCCAATATTGGTTAATTTATTGGTCTGGTTGATATATTGAATATAATAATGTTTCTTAATATTATTAATGTAGGTTATTCTAAAGCATCACCAAAACTAAATATTCTTTGCCAATGCTTAATTTCTTTACAGGATGATGCAATCTGTAAACTGATATACAGTCTTGCTTCACATGTATGCCACACAATTATTTCAAGTCTCTTATTGTTTGCATGATCTGTTTAGCTGAAGATCCATCAGCTGTTTGCTGACATAGAGGTGTACCCAGCTCTGCTACATGGAGACCTTTGGGGAGGAAACGTGGCTGAATGTTCTGATGGTCCCATCATCTTTGACCCAGCATCGTTTTACGGCCATTCAGAGTATGAGCTGGCTATTGCTGGCATGTTTGGTGGCTTTGGGAGCTCTTTTTACAGCGCTTACCATGAGAAGATCCCCAAGACCACTGGGTTTGCAGGGAGGCATCAACTATACAAACTTTTCCATTACCTGAACCACTGGAATCACTTTGCTGGTGGCTACAGGGACTCTTCTCTACGCATCATGAAGGATCTTACAAAGTAGACTCTAATTCATTAAAGTGTCCCCTTCAATTCTTAATTTATAGAGGTGGATGTTAAACTAACCCACAGCATTTGATGCAATTTGCTCATTGGTTGAAAAACCTGCTGATTAGGTAATCATACTGTATGCTGCAAATCAAGTCACACACTTTGTGCATGATCAAACTGATTGAATTAAACGCTATCAGTCTGATGGCACAAAAACCACTGCATAGATGACATGAGAAAATCTATTATCTTAACTGTGAATTCATATACTTCCAAAAAATAGGAAAATGTTTTAGATGCAGCATTCCCTTTGTGAATTTCACTTTAACCTTACTACACATAAATGTTTTGAAGAGAGATGACTTATTGCACCTTGCTTTAACACCAGATGTGTGCACTCTGTATCTATAACAGTTGCATCTCAGTGTTATTAAATCCATTCCCAACTAATGAATTGATCTTACTGCTGCTTTTCAGTTTGCAAGAGTCTCGTCAGATGCAAAGGCTGTTATATTCTGGCAAACAGGATGTGTGCACATGTAAATACAACTTTAAAACAACTTCGTACTGGTGTATTTTTGATTGTCATGTAGTTGTGAAACTTCTATGTTAGGGCTGTGTTCGCAATGGAACGCAAAGCAGGGAAACTATATTTTATACATACACACTGATGAGCCAAAATATAATAACCACCTGCCTAATATGCTGTTTGTCCTCCTCGTGCCGAAAACAGTGCCAACCCTCCGAGACATGGACTCTAAAAGACCCCTGAAGGTGTGATGTGGTATCTGGCACCAAGACATTAGCAGCAGATCCTTCAAGTCCTGTAAGTTGCGAGGTGGAGCCACAGCGGATCAGACTTGTTGGTGTAGCACATCCCACAGATGCTCAATCAGATTGAGGCCAGGGCAACACCTTGAACTCTTTGTTATGTTCCTCAAACCATTCCCAAACAATGTGTATAGTGTGGCAGGGTGCATTATCCTGCTGAAAGAGGCCACTGCCATCAGGGAATACCATTGCCATGAAGGGGTGTACCTGGTCTACAATGATGTTTACAGGGTTCCCGTGGAACCTTAAAAAGTCTTAAATTCATTTTTCCAAAATTGGAGGTAATGAAAAGTCTTAAATATCTTAAATGATACAACAAAAGTCTTAACATTTAAAGATGTCTTAAATTTGTGAGTGGAAAGACAGGAATCGTGATATGACCTAATGTGATTATCAAACTTCAAAAGAATATGATTTAATTAAATAAATGCATGCTCTGCATCCTTCAAAGTGTTGTATTTTCTCCAAGCAGTTCTGACGCTCGCGTGCCCATTGTAGGCGCTTTCAGCGGTGGACAGGGGTCATCATGGGCACACTGACCGGTCTGTGACTACACAGCCCCATACACAGCAGGGTGCAATGCACTGTGTCACATTCCTCCCATAACCTTCATTAACATTTTCTGACCTGTGGGTTCTGACCAGATGGGAAAGCCTTTGTTGTCCTCACGAATCAATGAGCCTTGGGCGCCCAACACCCTGTCATTGGTTTTTGGTTCGTCCCTCCTCTGACCACTGTCGATAGGTACTCACCACTGCTGACCGTGAGCACCCCACATGCCTTGCAATTTCAGAGATGCTTTGACCCAGTCGTCTGCCCATTTCTCCTCAATATTTTGACTATGAGAACTGATTGTTTGCTTACCATCTAATCTACCAGACCTTGACATGTGGCCTTGTTAGGAGATGATCAGCATTATTTGCTTACCCTGTGAGTGGTCATAATGTTTTGCCATGTCTGTGTATATACTGTGTGTGTGTATGTATATATATATATATATATATATATATATATATATATATATATATATACAGTGGCATGCAAAAGTTTGGGCACCCCCGACCAAAATTTCTGTTGCTGTGAATAGTTTAGTGAGTAGAAGATGAATTGATCTCCAAAAGGCAAGAAGTTAAAGATGAAACATTCTTTTCAACATTTTAAGCAAGATAAGTGTATTATTATTATTTTTGTTTTGCACAATTTTAGAGTGAAAAAAAGGAAAGGAGCACCATGCAAAAGTTTGGGCACCCCAAGAGATTTTAGCTCTCAGATCAATTTTACCAAGGTCTCAGACCTTAATTAGCTTGTTAGGGCTATGGCTTGTTCACAATCATCGTTTGGAAAGGCCAGGTGATGCAAATTTCAAAGCTTTATGAATACTCCGACTCCTCAAACCTTGTCCCAACAATCAGCAGCCATGGGCTCCTCTAAGCAGCTGCCTAGCACTCTGAAAATTTAAATAATTGATGCCCACAAAGCAGGAGAATGCGATAAGAAGATAGCAAAGTTTTTTCAGGTAGCCGTTTCCTCAGTTCATAATGTAATTAAGAAATGGTAGTTAACAGGAATGGTGGAGGTCAAATTCAAAATCAGAGAGAACTGCTCGTAGGATTGCTAGAAAGGCAAATCAAAACCCCTGTTTGACTGCAAAAGACCTTAAGGAAGATTTAGCAGACTCTGGAGTAGTGGTGCACTGTTCTACTGTGCAGCGACACCTGCACAAATATGACCTTCATGGAAGAGTCATGAGAAGAAAAAATTTCCTGCGTCCTCGCCACAAATTTCAGCGTCAGAAGTTTGCAAATGAATCTCTACAACTAAACTTTTGCTTCGGGCCCTTTTTCTTTTTTCTTTTCTTTCTTTTTTGAAACTGTAAAAGATGGGAATAAAAAAGTAAAATTGCTTAAAATATTAAAGAAATGTGTCATCTTTAACTTTATGCCTTTTGGAAATCAGGCCATCTTTTGCTCGCTTAGCTATTCACAGCAACAGAAATTTTGATCAGGGGTGCCCAAACTTTTGCATGCAACTGTATATATATATATATATATATATATATATGATAGATAGATAGATAGATATACACTCACTGATCACTTTATAAGGAACACCAGTACACCTACTTATTCATTCGATTATCTAATTGGCCAATCGTGTGGCAGCAGTGCAATGCATAAAATCATGCAGATATGGGTCAGGAACTTCAGTTAATATTCACATCATCCATCAGAACGGGGAAAAATGTGATCTGCAATATTTCGACCGTGGCATGATTGTTGGTGCCAGACGGGCTGGTTTGAGTATTTTTGTAACTGCTGATCTCCTGGGAGAGTGCCAATCCGCATCTCAGAAAAGCATCTGAGATGATATTCTTCTCACCACAATTGTACAGAGTAGTTATCTAAGTTACCGAAGACTTTGTCTGTTCGAACCAGTCTGGCCATTCTCTGTTGACCTCTCTCATCAACAAGGTGTTTCTGTCCGCAGAACTGCCGCTTACTGGATGTTTTTTGTTTTTGGAACCATTCAGAGTAAATTCTAGAGACTGTTGTGATTAAAAATCCCAGGAGATCAGCAGTTACAGAAATACTCAAACCAGCCCATCTGGCACCAACAATCACGCCACGGTCCAAATCATTGAGATCACATTTTTTACCCATTCTGATGGTTGATGAGAACATTAACTGAAGCTCCTGACCCGTATCTGCATGATTTTATGCACTGTAGCCACATGGTTGGCTTGGAAATTGAAACAGTTGTATTGCATTTTTAAACCAATTTTGTTCCATGAAAAAAGTACCTTTGGTGTCCACAACATTTCATGACTGTGAAGTGCACTACACACAAACATCTGTGATTTAGTGTTTTACAAGCTTAATTATATTAATTCAAAATTAATTACAGACTTATACAATGAAAACTATTATTCCATTTTATATGTTTGTTTTTTTTTTCTTTCTTCTAAATATTTTAAAGGAGTACCATGACCACAAAAAGTCACTCTAGTCAATTGTTAGTTTGATTATCATCGATTAGATAACATGCCATTAAAACAAGCAAATGCTGTTAGAAGCTTCTTTTTTCTTTTTTTTTTTTTTTTTTACTTCACTTTTCTAAGCCACTTTTGATAAAGATGAGATCAAGGTCAGTTCAGTTACTTTATTTCATTATAAATTATGCTGGAGATGTTTGCAAATTATTCATTATTCATGAGGAGGGCGATGAGAAGAAATTTGACACTGTGTTAAGAAAATACATTGAGGGGGCCTGGGTAGCTCAGTGAGTATTGACGCTGATTACCACACCTGGAATCACGAGTTCGAATCCAGGGCGTGCTGAGTGACTCCAGCCAGGTCTCCTAAGCAACCAAATTGGCCCCGTTGCTAGGGAGGGTAGAGTCACATGGGGTAACCTCCTCGTGGTCACTATAATGTGGTTCTCGATGGGGCGCGTGGTGAGTTGCACGTGGATGCCGCGGAGAATAGCGTGAAGCATCCACATGCGCTATGTCTCCGTGGTAACGCACTCAACAATTGACGGTTTCAGACGCGGAGGCAACTGAGATTCGTCCTCCACCACACGGATTGAGGCGAGTCACTATGCCACCATGAGGACCTAGAGTGCATTGGGAATTGGGCATTCCAAATTGGGGAGAAACATTTTTTTAAATACTTTGAGAAACAAAATGTATGGAAGTATATTAACCCTCAGGGGTCGACGGACGCGCCGGCACATCCTGCTGGATTTTTTCCTCATAACAGCAGAAACAACTTAAAATACTCTGTCATTTCTGGGCATATAGATAAGTGTAAGACATCATTAGAGACTATAAGGGTCTACTTTTATTTGTGTACACTCACAATAACAACAAATCCTTGTGCTTTTGTAAAATAAAGAAAATAAACAGGGTGCGCTTTTCAACAGGGTGCGCCGTCTCTGTCTCTGCAAGCATTTTTCTGAAACACGTCACACAAATAAAGTGAAACTCTGCAAATACTTATCAGACTAACATGAAACATGTGTCTAAAGAAAGCTTAAAATGTCTACTTTTAAATAAAACAATTCAAACAAATATTCTTCTGCAATGTAATCTGTATGAAACAAAGAGAAGTACAGTTTCTCCTGGCTCAGCTAATTATCGCTAATGTGATCACACCCAAGCGCAGAGGGTGCTATTCATACGGTAATGTGCTGAGGCGATCTATACAAATGGTAAACGCCCCCAACAGTGCTTTAAAAAGCATCAAGTCCATTCACTTTCCTGCGTGTTTGGAAGATGGCACGCTACACAGGTGAGGAAGAGTTCACATTTTCCTCAGAAGAAAAGCGGGACTCCGATGAGCATTTGCATTTTGAAGAGCGACTTGATCCAGCCGAGGATACAATTTTGGATGAGTAAGTCTTTACTTACATTAGTTGATATGCTATTTTATATAAATGTACATATTTTACTAGTTGGACTATTTCCAGACTTGCCAGCCAGCATTCAGAGTATTGAAATTTGAAATATGTCCTAATAGGCAAGTTGTAGTTACTTTTAAAGCAGGTATTTAAATTGTATGCTGTATGATATAAATATGATATGTAATATGATATAAAAATGATGAAGTAATGTTGCTGAAAATTCAGATTTGATCACAGGAATAAATTGCATTTTACAATATATTCAAATAGAAAATATAGTAATAGTAAATAGTAAAAATATTTCACAATATCACTGTTTTTGCTGTATCTTGGATCAAATAAATGCAGCCTTGGTGAGCAGAAGAAACTTCTTTTAAAACATTTTAAAAATCTTACCGATCTAAAACTTTTAAATGGTAGTGTAGGTCTAAAGTTTTTAAGTAAAATCTTCATGTAAAGAAAATGTATAGTCAGATTACTTCTTTTAACTTAAACTTGATTTTGTGAATAAGCTACAAACAATACATTCAATCATTAAGTCTCCTCACATTCATTCTCTCTCAGGGGAGGGGTCTTTGTCTCCTCAGGTGTGAATTACATCAATATTCATGATCATCCATGCCTCCTCACATATGGCCTTTCTAATACTAAAAGTGTCTTACAAAAGTTAAATGACTATATTGTTTTGTATGAATGAGTGATCAGGATGGTTTTCACATCATTTTGTAGCAAAAAATCTAAGCTACAAGATCCCGTTCTCAAAAGTCTTGTGAACAAATGTTTAGTATGTGTTATATGGCCTTATTTCAGTGACAAAATTTTTGTTTTTTTTCTCAAAAATACAAACATGTACATGTTGCTTACATATCATAGCCCAGTTTGTGCTGAATACAGTGTTATCAGACTTTAGCCATTAATATGTTTTTAAGAAACTGAAAAAAGCACAAATGTCAAGGCATGTCAAAACTTCTCCAGGGCCCAAAATGTCCTGGTTACTTTTGTAACCTCCGTTCCCTGATGGAGGGAACGAGACGTTGTGTCGATGTAGTGACACTAAGGGTCACTCTTGGGAGCCCCAAACACCTCTGATTTTTAAAAAAAGGCCAATGGGAATTGGTGAGTGGAATTTGCATGCCACTCCCCCGGACATATGGGTATGCAACCACTCATTCAGGTTTTGTGCTGAGGAGCCAAGACAAGGTCCCGACCATTTCAGTGAGTAGTTCAGTGTTGTCTGCCCAAGGAAGATGCAGTTTACCAACAAGGAAACGATTTAACGGAAGATATCACATGGGGTCACCTATGGGGAACCACCACATGTGGAGCACCTACTTCAGTACAGAGCTGCTCAGAGCTTCTAAAGCTCTGCGTGCGATCCAAATAGATGCATAAAGCATGCACCGGACACAGCAACACCAAAGCTGGGTCTGCCTCCTCCTGGGGCAGCGCTTGCAGGTTCACCACCTGATCCCTAAACAGGGTCATAGGAACCTTGGGCACATAGCCCGGTCGGGGTCTCAGGATCACGTGAGAGTAACCTGGACCGAACTCCAGGCACAATTCGCTGACAGAGAATGCTTGCAGGTCCCCTACCCTCTTGATGGAAGTGAGCGCAGTCAGGAGGGCAGACTTCAAAGAGAATGCCTTAAGCTCAACTGACTCCAGAGGCTCAAAGGGAGCACCCCATAGACCCCGAAGGACTACAGAGAGGTCCCACGAGAGCATGAGGTGCGGTCTGGAGGGATTCAGCCTCCTCCGGGCAAGTTGTGACATGCAACAGGAGCGTAGACCGCCTTGATGGGCAGTACTGCCAGCAACTCGAGGCAGTTGATGTGCCAACGCAGCCACAGGCCATTCCAGGAGCCAGTGGCTGTGTGCCCATTGCATACGGCGCCCCAGCCCGTCTTGGAGGCGTCCATCGTAACCACGATGCGCCTGGAGACCTGATCTACAGAAACCCCTGCCCGTAGAAATGCAAGGTCGGTCCAAGGGCTGAAGAGGTGGCAACAGATCGGCATGATGACCACGCGATGTGTCCCACAGCATCATGCCCATCTCGGGACTCGAGTCTGAAGCCAGTGCTGAAGTGGTCTCATATGCATCAACCCGAGCAGTGTGGCAACCGCTGCGGATGCCATATGCCCCAGGAGGCTCTGAAAAAGTTTCAGTGGAACTACTGTCTTCTGTCTGAACACCTTCAGACAGTTCAGCACCGACTGTGCGCACTCGTTTGTGAGGCGCTGTCATCGAGACTGAGTCCAACTCCAAGCCGAGAAAAGAGATGCTCTGAACCTGGGAGAGCTTGCTCACATCCCGAGGGTGAGCTAGGATTAGCCAGTTGTCGAGATAATTGAGGATACGAGTGCCCACTTCCCTTAGCGGGGCAAGGGCTACCTCTACGACTTTCGTGAAGACACGAGGGGACAAGGACAGGCCGAAGGGGAGGGCCTTGTACTGGTACGCCCAGCCCTCAAAAACAAACCGCAGGAAGGGTCTGTGTCGAGGTAAGACCGAGACATGGAAGTATGCGTCATTCAGGTCTACCGCCACGAACCAATCTTGATTCCGGACACTCGCTAAAATGCATTTTTGCGTCAGCATCTTGAACGGGAGTCTGTGCAAGGTGCGGTTCAGTACTCACAGTTCCAAGATTGGCCGCAACCCACCACCTTTCTTCGGTACAATGAAGTAGGGGCTGTAAAACCCTTTCTTCATCTCGACCGGAGGGACAGGATCTATCGCACCCTTCCGTAGAAGCGTAGCGATCTCCGCATGCAAGGTAGCGGTGTTATCGCTCTTCACAGAGGTGAAGCGGACGCCGTTGAACCTGGTAGGGTGCCTGGCAAACTGAATTGCGATGCCGAGTCGGACGGTCCGGGTCAGCCATCGCGACGGGTTGGAAAGCATGAGCCACCCGTCCAAATTCCGGGTGAGGGGGACCAAGAGGATAATCACATCGGACGTACCGGCAGGTGGGGCCTCACGGCGGAGCAGAGCCTGAGGTGCCACATTGAGGGGGCTCGAACCCCGTGGCCGTGCTGAGTCCAGAGACATCAAAGCACTTACCTGGCTCCTAAAAGACACCATAAGATTGGTCGAGGAGGGAAGAGGAGGAACATCGTCCCCGCAGTCCGTCAGATCCAACCCGGTGTTGGCATGTTTGTGCCACGACTGGGCGCTTGGGCAGGGGTTCGCCGCTGGAGCGCCAAACCTGCCAAAATGGGACAGTGGACGGCGGTCGTGACGACGGCCGTGCGCACCTGACATGTGACCCAGAGAACAAGGAAACCACTCTTTTGTTGAAGTTTTGGGTACCGCAGCCTCTGGGCATGCGGCGAAAAATGAAAAAAAAATTCTCCTCCCGGCCCTCCACCGGGGTATGGAGTGGTCTGTCTACCAGCTCCGTAGAAGCGGGTCTCCTCGTCCCTGGGTCGCCTGTCTCAGGGGCACGTCAAAGCCTTCCTAGGGTTTTGGCAGCCGGCCGTGAGACTGGTGGCATCTGCTTCCTGCGGTGGGCTCCACACCGGGGCCGGGCCGCGGGGGCGAGCTGCAGCGGAGCCGGTGCTGTTGCTGCAGGAGGACACCTTTGGTGACGAGCAGACGGGGTTTGGGGTCTTGAGCCGCGCCGGGGCTCAAGACACAAGCAGCACTG
Source organism: Myxocyprinus asiaticus (assembly GCF_019703515.2). NCBI lineage: Eukaryota > Metazoa > Chordata > Actinopteri > Cypriniformes > Catostomidae > Myxocyprinus > Myxocyprinus asiaticus. Next base: position 38,071,085 of record NC_059357.1, on the reverse strand, counting down.
TATGTCCCATAACAAATGTGATTTTATTGACTTAAACACTTATTATTCAGGGGGTATTATCTAGGCAGGACAATTTTTTACATCTCTGCCTGGATTCTACCTCCCTCATTATTCTGCATGGATGGCCAAAAAGTCATAAACATAGGATTGTTGCATTGTCACAAGAAGCGCTCTATGTCTCATAACACTTTTGGTTCTACTGACTTAAACGCTTATATTATTCAGGGGGGTATTATCTAGGCAGGGCAATTTTTACACCTCTGCATGGATTCTACCTCCCACATTATTTTGCATGGATGCCCAAAAATTCATAAAAATAGGTATGTTGCATTGTCACAAGAAGCACTCTATGTCTCATAACACCTTTGGTTCTACTGACTTAAACACTTATTTTATTCAGGGGGTATTATCTAGGCAGGACAATTTTTACACCTCTGCATGGATTTTACCTCCCCCATTATTCTGCATGGATGTTCAAAAATTCATAAAAATAGGTGTGTTGCATTGTCACAAGAAGCACTCTATGTCTCATAATCAACAGTGCCATCACCCACCACCACAGCATTATCAGTGACATCACCCACCATCACCCACCACCACAGCATTATCAGTGCCATCACCCACCACCTCTGATGTGGCTGCAGTACCTTTCACCACAGCTGCATCTGTGTCATCCCCTACCACCTCTGCAGCATCTGCAACACCTGTAACTTCAGTTGCAACCATGCCATCACCCACCATCTCTGCCACAGTACGATCACCTATAACCTTAGCAAAATCTGTGCCTTCTCCCTTCAGCTTAACAGCAGTTGTGGTATCAACCACCACCACAGCAACAGCAGTACAGCACAACCTCAACAGCAGTAACTCAGCAACCGGATTAACAGTTATAAACCAATGTAAGTTAGAAATCTTATTTGGTCACATATGTTAACTGAGAGTGCTTTGAAATGTTTATTTATAACATCTATCATTACAGGTATCCAAGAGGCTTGGTTAGTAAAATATGTCTATGTGTTGCTGTCCAGAATTGGACATTAATAAAACTGCAGACATTAATAAAACTGCTCCAAATAATGAACTTGAAAGTGAGGTAAAAGTGGCTTTTTAGTGCCACATTTTGACTGAAGTAGTGGGGTCAGTTTCACTTAGTTGGTACACAGATAGTTCTCATCAAGCAGGACAACTTTCAACAGGATTCATGTGACTGGCATCAGATTTGTGCAACATTATGCCAAGACATTGTAGATGCTAAATTGTCAACAGATTTTTGATATATTGAAAGGTGTTGTGATGGAGAGGCAACATACCTTAATGGCATAAATATGACATAAATGTGGGTATGGTGGGTCAAGGCCATATATATATATATATATATACAGGTGCATCTCAATAAATTAGAATGTCGTGGAAAAGTTCATTTATTTCAATAATTCAACTCAAATTGTGAAACTCGTGTATTAAATAAATTCAATGCACACAGACTGAAGTAGTTTAAGTCTTTGGTTCTTTTAATTGTGATGATTTTGGCTCACATTTAACAAAAACCCACCAATTCACTATCTCACAAAATTAGAATACATCATAAGACCAATAAAAAAAACATTTTTAGTGAATTGTTGGCCTTCTGGAAAGTATGTTAATTTACTGTATATGTACTCAATACTTGGTAGGGGCTCCTTTTGCTTTAATTACTGCCTCAGTTCAGCGTGGCAAGGAGGTGATCAATTTGTGGCACTGCTGAGGTGGTGTGGAAGCCCAGGTTTCTTAGACAGTGGCCTTCAGCTTATCTGCATTTTTTGGTCTCTTGTTTCTCATTGTCCTCTTGACAATACCCCATCGATTCTCTATGGGGTTCAGGTCTGGTGAGTTTGCTGGCCAGTCAAGCACACCAACACCATGGTCATTTAACCAACTTTTGGTGCTTTTGGCAGTGTGGGCAGGTGCCAAATCCTGCTGGAAAATGAAATCAGCATCTTTAAAAAGCTGGTCAGCAGAAGGAAGCATGAAGTGCTCCAAAAGTTCTTGGTAAACGAGTGCAGTGACTTTGGTTTTCAAAAAACACAATGGACCAACACCAGCAGATGACATTGCACCCCAAATCATCACAGACTGTGGAAACTTAACACTGGACTTCAAGCAACTTGGGCTATGAGCTTCTCCACCCTTCCTCCAGACTCTAGGACCTTGGTTTCCAAATGAAATACAAAACTTGCTCTCATCTGAAAAGAGGACTTTGGAACACTGGGCAACAGTCCAGTTCTTCTTCTCCTTAGCCCAGGTAAGACACCTCTGACGTTGTCTGTGGTTCAGGAGTGGCTTAACAAGAGGAATACGACAACTGTAGCCAAATTCCTTGACACGTCTGTGTGTGGTGGCTCTTGATGCCTTGACCCCAGCCTCAGTCCATTCCTTGTGAAGTTCACCCAAATTCTTGAATCGATTTTGCTTGACAATCATAAGGCTGCGGTTCTCTCGGTTGGTTGTGCATCTTTTCCTTCCACTCCTGTTAACATGCTTGGATACAGCACTCTGTGAACAGCAAGCTTATTTGGCAATGAATGTTTGTGGCTTACCCTCCTTGTGAAGGGTGTCAATGATTGTCTTCTGGACAACTGTCAGATTAGCAGTCTTCCCCATGATTGTGTAGCCTAGTGAACCAAACTGAGAGACCATTTTGAAGGCTCAGGAAACCTTTGCAGGTGTTTTGAGTAGATTAGCTGATTGGCATGTCACCATATTCTAATTTTTTGAGATAGTGAATTGGTGGGTTTTTGTTAAATGTGAGCCAAAATCATCACAATTAAAAGAACCAAAGACTTAAACTACTTCAGTCTGTGTGCATTGAATTTATTTAATACACGAGTTTCACAATTTGAGTTGAATTACTGAAATAAATGAACTTTTCCACGACATTCTAATTTATTGAGATGCACCTGTATATATATATATATATATATATATAAGAGGGGTTGTTTTTTTCAAAATCTGTATGAAGTGTCTCATGAGCTGGAGGCAAAAATATAATTGTGCAACCATATTAATTTATTTCATTATAAAACTAAAATTTAAAGTTTTGAAATTGATGACTTGGAACAAATAATAAAGAAAAGCAATCCAACATACAGGTGCATCTCAATAAATTAGAATGTCGTGGAAAAGTTCATTTATTTCAGTAATTCAACTCAAATTGTGAAACTCGTGTATTAAATAAATTCAATGCACACAGACTGAAGTAGTTTAAGTCTTTGGTTCTTTTAATTGTGATGATTTTGGCTCACATTTAACAAAAACCCACCAATTCACTATCTCAAAAAATTAGAATATGGTGACATGCCAATCAGCTAATCAACTCAAAACACCTGCAAAGGTTTCCTGAGCCTTCAAAATGGTCTCTCAGTTTGGTTCACTAGGCTACACAATCATGGGGAAGACTGCTGATCTGACAGTTGTCCAGAAGACAATCATTGACACCCTTCACAAGGAGGGTAAGCCACAAACATTCATTGCCAAATAAGCTGGCTGTTCACAGAGTGCTGTATCCAAGCATGTTAACAGGAGTGGAAGGAAAAGGTGTGGAAGAAAAAGATGCACAACCAACCGAGAGAACCGCAGCCTTATGATTGTCAAGCAAAATCGATTTTTCAAGAATTTGGGTGAACTTCACAAGGAATGGACTGAGGCTGGGGTCAAGGCATCAAGAGCCACCACACACAGACGTGTCAAGGAATTTGGCTACAGTTGTCGTATTCCTCTTGTTAAGCCACTCCTGAACCACAGACAACGTCAGAGGTGTCTTACCTGGGCTAAGGAGAAGAAGAACTGGACTGTTGCCCAGTGTTCCAAAGTCCTCTTTTCAGATGAGAGCAAGTTTTGTATTTCATTTGGAAACCAAGGTCCTAGAGTCTGGAGGAAGGGTGGAGAAGCTCATAGCCCAAGTTGCTTGAAGTCCAGTGTTAAGTTTCCACAGTCTGTGATGATTTGGGGTGCAATGTCATCTGCTGGTGTTGGTCCATTGTGTTTTTTGAAAACCAAAGTCACTGCACTCGTTTACCAAGAACTTTTGGAGCACTTCATGCTTCCTTCTGCTGACCAGCTTTTTAAAGATGCTGATTTCATTTTCCAGCAGGATTTGGCACCTGCCCACACTGCCAAAAGCACCAAAAGTTGGTTAAATGACCATGGTGTTGGTGTGCTTGACTGGCCAGCAAACTCACCAGACCTGAACCCCATAGAGAATCAATGGGGTTTTGTCAAGAGGACAATGAGAAACAAGAGACCAAAAAATGCAGATAAGCTGAAGGCCACTGTCTAAGAAACCTGGGCTTCCACACCACCTCAGCAGTGCCACAAATTGATCACCTCCTTGCCACGCTGAACTGAGGCAGTAATTAAAGCAAAAGGAGCCCCTACCAAGTATTGAGTACATATACAGTAAATTAACATACTTTCCAGAAGGCCAACAATTCACTAAAAATGTTTTTTTTATTGGTCTTATGATGTATTCTAATTTTTTGAGATAGTGAATTGGTGGGTTTTTGTTAAATGTGAGCCAAAATCATCACAATTAAAAGAACCAAAGACTTAAACTACTTCAGTCTGTGTGCATTGAATTTATTTAATACACGAGTTTCACAATTTGAGTTGAATTACTGAAATAAATGAACTTTTCCATGACATTCTAATTTATTGAGATGCACCTGTAGATGGGAACTCCTTCATTACTGTTTAAAAAGCATCCCAGGGTGATACCTCTAGAGTATGTCTGCAAATTCTAGGCAAAGTGTGACTACTTTGAAGATGCTAAAATATAACACAGTTTTGATTTATTTTGGATTTTGTTTAGTCACAACATAATTCCCATAGTTCCATTTATGTTATTCCATAGTTTTGATGACTTTACTATTATTCTAAAATGTGAAAAAAAAAAAATGAAAAAAAAACCTGTCGCACATTGCGCATTGCTTCAACCATCCAGCACTCCATCGATAGCTATAGATAACCCTACTTTTGTAACAACCACCCCTGGATTTGGATGTGCTAAAAACTTCAAACACAAGGTAAAGATCCACCCAGGAGTTGAGACGGTACAACAAAAACTCAGTCATTTACCTATATCTGTACGAGCTGCGGTGTCATCTGAACTTAAGGTGCTAGAGGAGAATGGCATAATTGAAAAGATCGACTCATCTGAGTGGGTTTCTCTCATTGTGGTCACAAAAAGAAAGCATAACACAATTCGTATCTGTGTTGGCCTATGGGAGCCCAACAAGGCTGTAGTGCCATACAGCCATCCCTTACCACCGATCGAAGACATACTGTCTGCATTGCACGGATCAGTAATGTTCTCTTCACTCGATCTTAAAAACGCCTACTACCAGGTACTGCTATATGAGGACAGCAGAGGACTCACTGCCTTCATTACTCATGAGGGCTTGTACCCGTTCTGCAGAGTACCCTATGGACTATGCTCGACACCATATGCTTTCCAACGGATGATGACAATGATTCTAAAAGGCCTTGATGGTGTGCAGTGCTATTTGGATGATGTAATTCAGCTTATGGCCTTCAACCTGATGATACTCACACTACTGCAATTATGAGTTCACCTCCTCCTACTGATGCAGCTACACTATGGTCATTTCTGGGCCTTAGCGCTTGGTACAGTAAGTTTGTACCTGCCTATGCTACTCTAGTAGAAACTATGAGAAACTTACTTCACAAAGACTGTGAATTTCACTGGACTACTGCAGCCCAAGAGAGTTTTGATCAGGTAAAAAAAAGCAATTGTGAATAGCCCTGCACTTTCTCTCTTCAACCCCAACTACAACACAATACTCTCCTGTGACGCCTCAGATTACGGGATTGGCACTGTCTTGACGCAGCTTGATGGCAAGAAACTTGAACGAACCATTACTTTTTCTTCATGCTCCTTGTCTGATCCCGAACGAAAATACTCTTTTCGTTATACATTGTGGAGAAGGAAGCATTAGCGTGAGTTTGGGCTGCAGAGAAATGGTGTATATGGCTGTGGGGAAGAAAATTTCTGCTACGCACTGATCATCAAGCCCTTACTACTCTGCTCACAAGTAAAGGGAATAGCCGTGCTGGTTTGCGTGTTGCCAGGTGGTCTGCACGACTAATGGAGTTTAACTATGATGTCCAGTACAGACCTGGTCCCCTGAACAGTGCTGCTGATTGCTTGTCAAGACTGCAACTTGCTAACACAGATGGTGACTATGCTGAAACCATTGAGTTTGTTGCTATGATTTCATTTGCATCCAGTGCAATTCCTAAAGACGATTTTCAGTCTGCATGCAGTATTTGCCCAGTGTTTGCTAAACTGTGACTGTACCAGCAGACTTGCTGGCCAAAACGCCAGAAGGAGGTTGATGCAGACTTGAAAGCATACTTTCCAATACGTCATGAGCTTGCCATAATTGATGGATGTATTGTAAGAGGTACACACCATCTCCTAGTACCTAAGTCACTGCACAAAAAAAAATAAAAAAATTATAGAGCTTGCACATGAATCACATCAAGGCATCGTTCAAACTAAGCAAATTTTTTGATGCTTGTACTGGTGGCCTAAGACAGACAGCCAGACAGAAGCCCTGATACGGGACTGCCATACATGCAGACAGCATGACAAATCTGCTGTCACACATGATGCTCCTCTCAAACAGGTTGCACTACCTTCTGCTGCATGGGAAAATGTTTCCATTGATATTGTCGGACCTTTTGAGACTGCACCAGCAGACTGCAGGTATGCAATTACTGGCCAGAAGTCGCTTTTTCATCCAGAGCTGACACAGCTGCTGTCATACAGTTTCTGACTACTGTTTTCTCTCATGAAGGAAATGCAAAAGAGCTCGTCTCAGACAATGGATCACAGTTTATTTCTGCTGATTTTCTAAGAGAGAGACACATACACTCTAAAAAGTAATTCAGGGGACCTGTTACCACAACTTAATTAAATGCATGGTTGCAAGATAAAAATTCTAATTTTTTTATTTAATTAAACCTTTTAAGTTGCAAACATTATTTGATCATCATGATGGTGCCACAGATGGCCGCCTCAGTGTGGAGCACTCCTATTGTTTTGTTGTTTTTGTTTGTATGTCCTGTGTTTAGTAATCTTTTTCCAATCAGTTTTACCAGAGACGAACTTCTGAACATTCGACAGCATATACCAGACAATCTTTTCCCAGCTTTTGAATATTCAGACATTTTGCTGGACATTTTAGTTGGAGGCGCAGCTGTGTTGTTTAAGAGACGCAGGTGAGGGAGACGAGCAGGTGCGCTGGTCAAGCTCCGTCAGCGCGGTTTTCGAACAGCACTGCCGAGTATTCATCTTGCGAATCTCCGCTCTCTTCCTAACAAAACGGATGAACTACATCTCCTCACCCACACAAACGAGGACTTTTTAACCTCTGCTGCCTTGTGCTTCACATAAACCTGGCTGAGTGAAGCCATTCCGGACAGCGCATCACATCTGCCGGGCTTTCAGCTGTTCAGAGCGGATCGCATCACGGAGTTGACGGGGAAAACGAGAGGCGGTGGAACATGCTTTTACATCAATGAAAGTTGGTGTACAGGTGTAACAACATTAAATAAGATGTGCTGTCCTAATTTGGAAGTGCTCTTTATTAACTGTAAGTCTTTCTACTTGCCACGGGAGTTTTCCTAGATTATTCTGGTGACTGTTTACATCGCGCCAAACGCGTGTTTGAATACCGCACTGCAACAGCTGGCTGATCAGATCACAGACACAGAACAACAATACCTGGACTCAGTTATTATTATTCTTGGGGATTTTAACAAAGGAAACATCACACATGAACTGCCCAAATACAGACAGCACATTACATGCCCAACCAGAGACAGAAATATATTGGATCACTGCTACACAACAATAAAGGATGCATATCACTATGTCCCTAGAGCAGCTTTGGGACTCTCTGATCACTGTCTGGTTCATCTTCTTCCAAACTACAGACAGAAACTAAAATCTGCAAGCCTGTAGGAAGGTCTGTAAAGAGATGGTCCAACGAAGCAGAGCGGGAACTACAAGCCTGCATTGACTGCACTGATTGGAGTGTTTTGAGGCTGCAGACACCAATCTGGATGAGCTCACAGATACTGTTACGTCACATATCAGTTTCTGTGAGGATATGTGCATCCCTACTAGGACTTATTTAACGTTTAACAACGACAAACCATGGTTTACAGCAGAACTCAGGCAGCTTCGTCAGG